>NW_020455977.1:1868351-1947879 GCF_003342845.1 Nothoprocta perdicaria
TATTTAAAAATGGGGTATTTTTGTTGGGTAAGCAGTCCTTCTTAAAGAACATTTCAATGACCCAGTTATGTCTCTGTTTTATCTTTGTAATATTTTTATATGAACTAGGAGAAGACTGCAGTTAAATGCTGCTCTTCAATTTATTTTTCCATCTGCTTTTAGCTGCAGGATAGCATATTTTATCACATTTGATATACAGGGTCAAAGGAATAAAAAATTAACCCTGTATTTTTACATAAAACGTATAAATAAATTTTGATGATGCAAGCTAAGCAAGTGGAATATTTTTACCGGGGCTGTCTTACGACAATGTTTCTGTAATCACTTATATTTCAATCACTTTTCAACGCGGCTTTTTATTTTATTAAGAGAGTTCCACAAATCCACCCTGTGCCACATGCTCTAGGTGTGCCTGCTTGAGCAGGAAGGTTGGACTAGATGATCTGTAGAGGTCCCTTCCAACCTTAAATATTCTGAAATATTCTGAAATAAATCACATGGAAAATCCTGCAGCACCCGAGCAGAAGAGGTCCCGTTTTCAGAAGGTAATCTTTTCACACGTACAGGAGGCAATAGGCCAAGTCACTTAGCTCTTCCCAGCTAATCAAACTGCACAATTTCAGCGGCGTGGTTCTTTTCAGATGTAGGTGGTGATAAAAAYGATCCTGGGCTCGGGAAGCCATCCAAGACGCGTACACACTCCCAAACACCTCCCCCTACTCATTCCACCTCCGGCTGCCTTGAGCGCAGCCGCGTTGCTCAATAGCTTTTAAGGCAGCGGCCGCACCGCGAGGGGCAGTTACGAAATGGGAGCAGGGCCGCGTGGGCGCCATGTCGCGTGGCGGGCAAGGCCCTGGTGTCAGTGTTGAGCGCATGCCGCCGGCRGCGGCGTGGACAGGGCAGGAGGAGGCCGCGGGGCAGCACAGCGGCTCCTCACGCCGCCCAGCGCAGCTGGGCCTCGGGGGCCGGGTGCGCGCATCCGCCATCTACTCGCCTCGCGCTCGCGACGCACGCTGCTCCTTCGGAAGCCAGGGCCGGCCTCCGAACACGCACGGGCGGCTGCGGCAAGGGGATGAGTGTGCCTCTTTACTTAGGTTAGCTTGGCACGACAAGGAAAGGAAAGGAAAGGAGAGTGAAGAACAAAATCAGCTTTAAAAGTGGAAAAAGAAAAAAAAAAGGAACATTTTCACATTTTCATTTACTCAGGAATATTATACTCCAAAGGCATTAAACTGTCAARGCATTAAACTGCCCCATGAACACAGAAAGAGTGACCTGCCACAAAAACTGATTTATTTATTTAGCACTTCAACAGAGAGCTGCTGAGCTGACCTGGAGTAAAGAAATTTGTCTGCGCCCTCTTCCCTCCAGTGACCAAAAAGAGAATGTTTCAAATTATCTATGGTAAGTGGATTTAAAGGCTCAAATACTCTCAAATCACTACTAAATCACTGAGAAATAGCAGATAGCTAAATTCTGCTGCTGATTAGCTTAGCTACTCAGAATCTGCACAGAAAAAGCTGCTGCCCGTTTACTAATGTGGCTCATGCACCAACTCACGCAACCAAAACTCTTAGAAACTCAAATTGCCCATATTTTGACTCTCCTTTTCCCTCTMTTCTTTTTCCTTCTGCCCAGGTCTTGAAAATAAACATGCGAATTAGACCCTCTAAATGACAGGTTAGATTCTGTATGATGTGTGTGTTTGTGAACACTTCGGTGTTCTAGATGTTTAGCTTCCTTTCAACCCATCAAGCCTTATTTGAAAAAGAATGACAGATCTTGAATAGAAGCTAACATTTTCACAAACAAGTCAAATTTTTTACTTCTACAGTGGCTGTAGAGTATACCCTACAGACAGAAGATTCACTGCTTTTAAAATATCTTATTTAGAGCATTAAGAAAAAAAGACAGACACCTTGGTAATCTAAGAGGATACAACTTTGGAAAAGTRCAAGCAGCATTACATCTTCTCTGAACCAAAAGCACACACCTTTCCATATTTCAGTATTTCCTTTCAGTATTTCTACATGAAGAGTAATCACCAAAATTAGTGAAATGTTTCAAACTTCTTATTCTACAGAATAACCTGACGAAAGCAGACCACTCACTAATAAAGTGCAACTTAATAAATCATGTGAAATCTTATTTTGTTCAAACCCTTACTAACTCCTAGCACCATCTGTTACCATCAAAACTATATGACAAGATATGATATATAATTAATAGGTAAACAACAATCTAATTAAAATGGACAAATACTCCATGTTCCTGCCATTTGGGAGCTCTAATTACAGACTAAATTTTAAGCTTGAATTAAATATTTAAGCTGGAAAATTAACTTTCCTTCTCGAGCCTTGAATACATTAATACAGATATGTGAAGCGACTTCCTGATGGGAACTTAAACATGTAATTTAGTTTCATCAAAGCAGTTACTAATTGTTAAGCAGCAGTACCTTACCATATGTACACAATAGCTATTTAGAGCCAAAAAGGTGGTTTTAAAGCACCCCTCTGCAACCCTTTTCTGACATAAATATAAAATGTATATACAGCACAGCAGTTTATACTACACACTGGAAATAAATTACATAGAGACTTCAGCCTTCTATGGTTCTAAGCATGTGTAAGTCTGAATTGATCTAGACAAACAAATACATACTTTTCCTATTCAAGCTGAAGAAACAAAAGAATGGCTGGAAAACCTAAGCTATCTTTGCATTCTACTTGTTCAGTTTTCATTTTCAGAACAGAATAGGCACTTTGCCACTGAGCCATGTAGCTGAAGAAAATGCTGGTAAATCTGGTATTTCATCCAACTTTGAAAGAGAATTCAGGTCTTCTTACAGACTAAGATCATAAAAAGAAGAGAGATACGTGACTAAGATGGAAAACAGATACAAACCATCATTAAAATAGGCTGTTAGTATGCAAGGGACTGAAGTTTGTATAAAATCAACAGAGGACAATAGATATGTTTGGAACCTGGAAGAATATATGACTGCTGAAAAATCTGTATGTTAGGTGTTTAACACCACTCATCACTAACAGACTTAATATACTTAATATATTAAGGCACAGAAAAACAAACAAACAAAAAACTCTGCATTTCATGCAAACCCAAATGCTTTCCAAACACTGCTGAGTCTAACCACTCTGCGGGGTATATCCCTCATGCCAGGGCTAAAGGAAGCCAGGCACAAAGACGATGGGTGCCATCCACAACCGTACGCAAAGGCTTGGGCAGTGTAAGAAGCTCTGCACACACTGGGATGCTCCACGCTCAACCAAACATCAAGGAAGGGCACGCACGGCTTTCAGCACAGCCTCAGTCATGAGCTGGACTTTGCAGGGTCCAAGTCCCTCACACCATTACGGACTGACATCCCAGACCTACACCAAGGATACACTGTGGTACCTACCATGCCCCTCTCTCAATCCTACCCCTCTTCTTACTACAGCACAGGTATCTGGGTTATCTACCTTGGTAATGTTACCTACCCTTCCCACCTACCCTTCCTGCATTATGAAGGACAAGGGCTGTTTACAATGATGAAGCCAGTATTTTTAGTTGCACAGGCTGTTCACAGCTATTGTTTTCTATATAGAGCTTTAGACCATATTTCAAACATGTAGTAACTTCACATTTTAAATGTACTCAACCTCATAAATAGTATAAGCCACTTAATGTTTTTACAACAGCCATGTCCTTACCCATATTTTTACAATAGAGTCTATGAAGCTACTCAAACCTGATTAAGCAATTGCCTTAGCACTTAAAAACAATGAAAACCTTACTTTCTGCACAAGCTGACTGTGAACTTAGGTATCTTAAAGACCTCCTGGACCCAAATTCGTGTGAATTTCATTCACTCCCATCCATCATTTTCTCATCGGTACTCCTCAGGTACTGATTTTGAGCCAGTCCACTGTACAGGTATTTCCCAGGTGATTAGAATAGGAAACCTATATGATTTTTTATTGTTATGTGCTTAAAACAAGCAGGAATTCATCCAGCAGGACATGCTTAATTCATTTGACCAAGATTAAAGGAGCAGGAACACTGCCCAATTTAGCAGTTTTGAAGTAGAAGCACCGAAGAGACTAGTGAGAGAAGAAAAGCCAGGCAATTTGAGGCAGATTCTGAATGAAGATCCGTCTTGTGGAGGACACTATAAGTTACAAAGAATGCTCAGTTACCTCCTAGTCATTACAATTCATCTTTTAATTGTAATTGGTTAGGGTTGGAAGCATGTGCTGCTCATAGCAAAAGATTCCTGCTTTTCTGGGGAGCGCCTTTCCATAGTCCGAGATACAGCGTTATTCTTTCCAGGTCTATTTATAGACCATATTGTACTGTACATGTGTGATGGATCCTAATGTGAGGAAAATTATATAGATATTCAAAGCACGACATATTGATTCAACATATTGAACGGATTGTTTTTTCCTCTATTTATTTAAATGATTATAATAGTTTATAGTGAGCTTAGCCCTTGAGACAGATGGTTGTAAACTCAAAATTTAAGTTTTAAATAACTATATTAAAATGAAGTAAACGATTTTTATCCACCCTCCTCATTAGGGGAATGAATTTATCTAAAACACAGTTTTTAACCCTCTCCTGAGTTGCCTGTCACTATTTATCAAAGTGAACTTCCTAAATTATTTCTGAAGATGAGTTTACAACTCATTAACTAAAATTTTAAAATGTTTCTCATTTTGTGCACACAATAATTTTTGACATTGTGTTGGGCAAAAGTAAGTGCAGTTTTAGAGCAAAGAAGAGAATTCTACATCTATCAAATTGAATTTTTTTTAAAAAAGCATTGAAGTCTAATTCCATAGCTTATATCTCACCTAATTCTTTACAACCAAGAACTTATAAATTGCCAAGGAAGGTGGGGAACAAATCTAGTTTTATTTGTTAACACTGCCTCAGACACTTGCAAAATAACACTCTGTCTGTAACTCAAGCAAGTGAATGACACAGATTTCCCTATATACAAAGGTTCTCCCTGTGAAATTACTGGGAGTTATATCTATCCCTTAAGGGCTTTAATCCTACAAGGGCTTTATCCCTTGTAATCTCACAAGGCTGTGAGCATCCCTTCTCCTCCTTATCCTCTCAGCCCTGTTATTCCCTTTGCTGACCTCTGAGTTTCACTGTTGGACAGTGAGTTCACCCTCACCCGCCCTGTCCAGAAGGGCATTTGCCTGATGACTAGTGGCCTCAAAAGCACATTTTGGAACAGAGTATTTTATGAGTCTCTTGATATACAGAGATGACAACTAAGCTTTATGGTACTAGCTTGCATCTAACCAGGCAGCATATCAACAACTACATTTAAATGACAAGATTATATTTATTTTACATTTTCTTCATTTGAAAGTATGTATTGATGAAGGTATTGCTCATTCAAGCCTGATTATCAGTCTGCTCTGGGCAGATATTAGAGTGAGATCAGCTGTTTCTAAGAGAGCCACAAAAGGTGCAGCTATATCAGCAAGTTATATGGTTGAATAGGAACAGCTTTTTAGAATGAAACAGGGCTGAATATTGTACATTCATACAATATATGGTTAAGTGGTTTAATATGCAGTAGAATTAGGTCCTGGACTAAATCCCACTAGTAGCTGCTCTAAACAAGTTCATTGAAATTCTGAAGTTCATCAACAGCACCAGTGGTATCTAACTCTTAATTTAGTTTAGTTTTTCAACAAAGATCCGGTCTGCAAATCCCAACACTACCCTGCAGTACTAACACAAGCATATCGAGGAGAGTATGCCTGAAAAATGTACTCCAAACTAAAATGCTAACATGGGATCAGCCTTGGCAAATCAAGCTTGATGTCAATTAAATGCACTACACAAATGGTGCACCATCCACCAAAACATTTTTGTAGGGTCTGCAAGCACTCATTAAGTTAAAGCAGTAATTTTTCATGTAATTACGCTGCAGRGCAAAACTAGAAACACCATCGCTCTACCTTGATCTTAACTTTCAGCAGAGAGCAGGGATTAGCATTGCTGCATCATCAAGGAGAAGAGGATTTTACACAACTCATAGTATTCACAGTATAGGTCAAATAATGGGTCAAAACTATATTTTTTGACAGAACTTTCAAAAGCAGGGGCTTTAAGGAGTGCATTTGAACATGCCCCTTGGCCAAGGAGATGGAGACTTCAAGTACAGAGCTTATCAAGTTCTTCACATTACAAACATTACTTTGCAGTCTCCAAATATCCATTTTCTTTAGTATCAGGACACAATTTTTATTGCCAGAGAAGTACTACTATACTAACTGTTCACTTTCCACATTTTGAGTTTAAGAACTGGATGTGCAAGTCTTAGGCATACGYATTACTTAACAAAATATCTGTTGAAATTCTTTAAGAATTTTCTGTGTAGAATAAAGGTCCTTTTTTCTTTTTCTTTYTTTTTTTTTTTTTTTTTTTAAGATACAGAAAGACAGATTCCTGACAACTCTGCAATCCTTCTATTCCAATACTATGTAACAATCTTGAGTTCCAAATTTGTTACAGAAACTTGCTTATGGTACAGTGACACTACTGAATTATGTTGTGTATTTAATTAGTTATCTAATAGGGACAATATACTAGTAAATAAAAGTGTAAGCCATTGGTTGTAAATAAAGATGTTCTTTCAGAAAGGTTACTAAAAGAATTCCTCAAAGGAATTATTAATTATAATAAACTATTTGGCTAAGGAGTAATCACTGTCATGGATCAAAGCTAAGTGACACAAAATGAAGTGCAAAATATTCATCTAAGAAAGAAGAACTAGATGCACAAAACTGATATTGTACATAAATTGCTTTTGAGTGTAATTATCTTCCCCACATGCTAATATAATTTTGGCATCTTATTATATGTTTTATCCCACAGGGAATTTTAATTTGAACCACAATTATCAATAAACTTTCTACACAAAAAAATACCACTCTTGCCTTCCAACATAATTCCATACAGTCCTGCCAACATTAACAGCTTCTTACGCATTCTGTGGTAAATCCAGTGACAGATCCTTTACAGGAACAGAAATTTAGAGAATGCAAGCTTCTGATAAGGACAATCATTTCCTTTCTCCTGTTTACTACGCCACACAATTTATAGAAACTTTCTATTATATGGTGTCACTTAAAACACACAGCACCCATTTCACATTGATTAAGAAGTGTTTGAAGACATTTTACTACATTTTAAAATACAAGCTGCATTTTTAGCTCTACTTTCAGTATCCACAAATACAATAGATGTTAAGTGTGGAGTGCATCACAAGTAGATCATAAAACAAATACTCTGACCAAAGACACAGGTTATTCTATGCCTTCAATCAAACCATTGCAATTAATATGAAATTCTAAATACAGAATATAATGCCACATAAATAGTATAACAGCCAAGTCCTGTCTGAGAAGCCATATGTTTTTTCCCATTGTTCAAAAAAAGGAGATGACTTCCCGTCACTTATGTTTCTGATTAGCAAGGTGATTTATGCCACAATCACTAAAAATGCCAGCAAGTGAATGAGAAAATGCATAGTGACTGCACCAGATGTGCACAATAAACAGGAATCCCATTGTAATCTCTGGTACTTAGTTTATATGAAGGTAATGTAAGAAACACTCTTGGATATGGCAAAGTCACTCTTTTTTTACATTTGACTATAAATGATATGAAATAAATTGTGTGTTTTATACTTTATGGCATGCATACATTGATAAATTAGGTACAGTTTTGTATCCCGACTTATCTACAAGACAAACCTGGCTAAGATCATGGGGATTAATTGCTTCAGAAGTGTGAAATGCAGCTTTTCCATTCTTTTCTGCACACTCAGTGAAGAAACAATGATTAATCACTGTTTAACTATTCTCTTGAGGATCTACAAGATTGCCAAAGCAGGACTTATCCTCATAAATCCGAAAAACACAGGTTTAGATTTGTTGCCAACAACTAAAAGAACATGAACTTAAAGCCATTCGTTATCAGATTAAAACAATGTCAAGGCTTTAGAACCCCTACCAGTGCAAAATTCTTTTTAATCTGCAYTTAACAATGGGAATTGGATTATCAAATCAGATTGAAGAAAAATACAGGCRTTTATGTAGGTGAACACACACCCCCTTATCAGAAGTACGACATCCTGATAATAAAAAATCCTGTTTTATTATGGTAGCATAACGCAAACAGCATCTTTAAAGAGAAATGATTGATAATAATGTTCTGTTAAAAAAAAGAAAAAAAAACACAAAAAGATCAGTTAAAATTGCACTCATTTCCATTTGTTTGCAACAAATCCCATTTATATATGTAAAAAAATGTTTAAGTGTGAGAAAGCATGTTTAAATGGCTCTAACCTTGGATATTATAGGAATGTAGATGGCAGCGCTTTACATTTGTCTAACAATATTACAAACAATATGTAATAAAAACACTTTCTTAATAAAAAGCCCACTACATAAACAGATCAACTGATCATATGAGATATACATTATCCATTTAAAGAAGATATTTAGGCAAAAGGAAAGATTTTATTAGGGAAATAACACATTCTACTGTACTGTCTTTGCCTACAAAGAGGACAGAGGATTTGCAGGCTTTTCTGAAAAGATCGAGTTTAATAATGTAAATAACTCTTCATTTATCTTTAAAGGGACAGAAGAATCATTAATGTCAAAGACTTTCTGAAGGTTTGTGTGTGCCCAATATTTAAATGATGATAATGTAAGGGAAGAAATTAACAGTCTGTCCAATACCCWTTGTTTGTGACACACTGAATGCAATGGGGCGCAGGGAAACAATTCCAGAGCTCCCAAGCTGCTGGGAAAGCGCTGGGAGAGCAGGGGAGCGCATCCCAGGCTCGTGCCCGTGGCCTGCGGCTGCGGCCATTGCCGCCATTGGCATGGTGGCYATTTTACAGCCACTGCCGCCACCATTCCCAGTTCACCCACAAGGCCTGCGCTGCGTGGYGGGCCCTGGCACCCCTGCGTGCTCCAAAGCCGTCCCCAGCCTCTCTCCCAGCACGTGGGGCCTCCCCCCGCCGCCTCATGGCTCCTTTTTGGCTATGGGGAAAACTGTGAGAACGCAAAGGTTGAAGCAGGAAAGCTCGGCTGAAACGTGGAGGAGTTTGCAGTGTGTGGCATGGGTCTCTGTAAGGCCCAGGCCCTGACACTGTGCCTTAGGGACATGGGATTAACATTCCTACACCTTGTAGCCTTAGCTATGGCAATTTAGGTACTACTAGAACTTAAAATTGTACATTTAGAGCTGCTTGCCTCACAGCAGGGCAGCCCTTCAGAGCTTCTATCCAGGGACTGCTATGGGGTGGAAAACAAGTTAATAACTTGCTCAGAAACTGTGAGCTTGTCCACTCTAATGGCGAAAGTCCCAACTAAACTTGTGAGAAGTTCTAATTTGGACTAACCTTTAGCAAAATCATTCTGATTTTTCTGCCATTTTTCTTAATTTCACGAACTATCAGACCTCCATTGCCTCTCAGGCCTGTGAAGGTAGTCAGGCTTTATAACTCTCACAGACATGTACAGCAGTTAAGTTTGTAAACTCTCCAAATTTAGCTTTGAGTCTTCAGACACTACAGCAAATTTTTAAATTGCTTAAATTGGCATTTAAGCTCCCTTTTCAGGCCAATTCCTGAGGAAGATTGGTGTCCTCAACCAAATCCCGCAGCATGACCAATATGCCCTCATGTCTGTAAAACATAAAGATTTTGCTTGGCATTAAGGCTAACTTTTACATCACATCAGATTATATATATGCTTTTTTAAGGCACAATGTATTTCTCAGTCAAATTTCCAATTATGAGTTGTAAGCAAGCATTGGCAAGCTAGGGTATATATTAAAGAAAGTCTTTGAAATGTAGGGTCTGATGTACCCACCTATGTAATGCTTACTGTACATTGCCTACAGCAAGAGAAACATTTTTAACTATCTCCATCCATCTTTCACTTGCTATGTAACTACTGCAATAACCTTTCCTTCTGCTGGGCTAGTCAGCAAAATATTAGAGATTTAGAGAAACAAGGAATATATAACCTGTGCTCAACCCATTTAAAATGCATGTTTGAAACCACATTTCCTGAAAAATAACACTAAATATTTTTGCAGTAATCAAAAAAAAAAAAAAAAAAAAAAAAAAAGCTGCATGATACTCAGTCATACTCAGCCATCAAATGCTATGCTGCTACAATCGCAATGTGGTCACTTGCACCCCGTTTTTAGGGGGTATTCTTGGCAATGCCACTAATGCTAGACTTCAGATTGCAATACCACCGCTTTAACCATTTCCATTTAACTAAGCAAGGCTGTCCTGAGAAATGTGGTCTCCATTATTTATTGCTCCAGAAGGAATTCAAAATGGATTGGACCTGGGCACAGAGCCTTCATTGTTTCCTGTATTCCTGGTGAAACTGAAGTGCCAGCTTGCCTCCTCAGAAACGCTGCTGCTACGGTGAACGCAGTACAATCGCTCTTAGTACACCCCCTTCCTGTACCTATTTCCCATAAAAAACAGCCAAAGATTTCCATTCTCTTGTTTCTCAGATGTGGATATACGTGGGTTAAGCCTCAGGAAACAGAACTGTTCTTAGCGATCTTCCGCCTCTGACATTAGGAAACTTTTCACAATAACAGCATTTTTTCCTCTCTGTATTTCCCTCTGAATGGCTCCAAGACAACAGAATCAGCTCCACAGGAACTAGTTTCAATCAATAATTTTCATCACTTTCCTTTATACACCCCATACCTTTAGCTTGCCCTTCCTTTCCCTATCATACATAACTCAGGTGGAGACGTACTTACACACAGAAGGGACACCAAGACACTGCAGCACACCTATTCTCCTTCCCCTGAAGAAAGGATACACTACAAACATTAAGGAAAAAATACTTGGCAAAAAAAAAAAGCTTCATTTAAGATACTACACACAAACAGAAGCTCACACATTAGCTCCTGAAAGTTGTATCTCCTACTACCTCCATGTGGCTCCGTGAGTTGGTCTCACACTATGGCCTCTCCTGTGCAGCTTTCATCAGCTTCCACATGGACTGTAGCCACGTCAAACCCGCCTCTCCAGAAGCATCGTTAGCTCTTTGGAAGCACCAACTAGTACAGTAAGCTTAAGAGTACCTTTACAGCAACATGGAATACAGTGAGGTCTATCTTTTCAACAGGAATTAAATTCCGGGTGTTCATGCTTACCACTGCATGCAACAGGCACTACACCTAATGCTGCACAGTAATACCTGCACTCACCTACATGTCTCTTCAGCCAAAGTGGGATTCTCTGCAATAAGCAAGACTTTCTTTGTATACCAGGCAGATCTCTCAAAAGGCAGGCAGAAACCCACAGGGGGAAGGGGGGAGAAATCACAACAGAAACTAAGAGATAGCCAAAAACCTCATTGCCTTCTGTTTCAAATGCAAGGAACATTCCTTCAATTATGCCTCCTCTCATATTGCCAGATGGAAGCATATACCTAGAAAATCATAATTTTCCCAAGAAAGTGAATGAGAGAGAAAGATCCCCTACAAAAATGCTAGCCATATTAATGTATATGGGTATCCTATTAAATATGACCATACTAATAAACAGGTTCCCGTGGGAAGCACCTTGAGATCTGTAAATGAAGGTAGGGTGAAAAGCCATAGAAAGGAACTCCCTGAAATATAAACATGTAGCATACTATAAGCATATTTTTTTTCATTAATACGATTTACTTGTGAGAACATTCACACACACACATATATATGTGTTTGCAAGTATAGTATATATAGTATATATATGTATTATAGTGTGTGCATATGCATACATATACATTCTTTTATATATATATATATATATAAAAACTCAGGGATACAAAAGAAGATTTTTTTCCCTCAAGTATTTCAGGTTATATTGGTCATAATCTCAATTAATAATGTGAAAAGTCTGAAGTGGATGTAATTTGTGCAGAAACAGTTTAGGTCTCCAGATGCATGAAACTTTGTAATTCATTGTAGGAAACACTGAAACAGCACAAGTGAAGAAAGACTTTACCTTTTCCTGGTAATCAGAAAGCCGTAAGTTGAATTAAGGAAGTTTTCATACAACATATACCTTCATGTTTTGTTCATACCGTAGTTTAAAATAAAAACAGCATTACGAAAAGGTCTGAAAGCTGAAACATTTCATGAACATCATTTCTAATGTCTTCTGACTGGAGACATTATCACTCCCTTTTACAGGCTTCCTATTAAGACAAAACTAGCGCTCATCTCTTTTTCCTTAAACTATCGAAACTGACCTACAGAAAAGCTAAGTGATATTTAAATAGCTCATTCTTGATCCTTAGGTAGACAGACGCAGTAGCTGTAGAACTCTTAAGTATCTAATGCACTATGCAGTTATGCAAAAAATGGATATCACCACTAAGACCGGATATCACCACYAGACTGGAACTGTAGGCTTAATGTAAGTCATTTAATTTATAGACAAGACAGCAGGTCATCGCTTTCACTATTGTGAAAGCAGAGATACTTGGAAAGCCTGGTTTTAACTGTGTGAGGTTGCTRTTTTCAATAGAAAACTGCTGCTCTCTCCAAATTTAAGAACAGCCTTCTTAAATCTGGGGAGGAGGGTTACCGCACCGAAGAAGAACACTGAATGCTAGCTAGAGTGATAGCTTTCTGGCAGGAAAGAAATTTCACTACGATCTGTAGCCAAACAGAATTACAACAGCCGTACATTTTTCTGAAGCAAAATTATAGGGGCTTATAACACTTGTGAAAGGGCTCTTCAATTGCATACATCCACCCTTAAATCAAAGGATGTCTGAGTACAGAGACATCATCCCTTTCCACCACTATAATTTCAAGGGACAACAGTATCTTGAGCCAGAATTATGATTTTGCCACCGTTATTTTATTAAATGCAGCAATGGTGAGTATACTACATAGTAGTGCCTAACGGTTTGGTCCAGTTCTATCTGACTATGAAGAGAACCAAAGCACAGGGAGATTCTAACATGTTTGGAATCAAGGGCTTGAGATCTTCTTACACTACTGTCAGCTGAGGAAAGTAACAGTAAAAGAAATATATTCCAATGGAAGGGAGTCATCTGTGTGTGCTGCCATATGGAAATGACTTCTCAAGGAGATGGCAAAAAATTAAAGACAGACTGTTGGGGAAAAAAAAATTAAACTAGGAAAGAAAAGGTAACAACATCTACGAGAGAAAAAAGGAGGAGGGCTCAAACTAGGTCTTGAAAGTCATTAGTGACATAGACTTGATACAGACTATTGAAGTCTCCAAATTATTTTTTTTCTAAAAATTCGAGRTATGTAACTAGACAATTCTACTTGTTTTCACACAACTTCCTTTTCTCCTCATGAGATCTGACTCTCTCACAATGTGAGTGAATACACGTACACTGAAGGATTACAACAGCACTGATTCTTTTTCTTAAGTAATTCTGTGCAAGCAACACAATTTATTGGTATAAAGTAGGATTTATGCTAATATGTTTCCTCTTCAAGACATAAATAAGATTTCTTAATAGTTTTCTGTAATTCATTTTCATATAGTACCATATTCTCATACATTTACTAGCATAATGCATCTGCTAGAATAGCAATTGTGTACCCTGAACACTATTTTAAAAACTCTTCAATACTAACAATCTGCTAGAAATATTGTTATCCCTCTTCTTCCAGAATGCATTGTCTACTTCTTGCAGCCTTTTATCTTCCTACTGAACATGCGGGATTTTACAAAAATAAAGAAAAACAAACCACAAAACAGAAAGTTACAAGGTTTCAAAGAATATGAAAGCTATCAAGCTAGAATAGTAGCGTGCTGTACTGAAATAATAGTCTGAAAATCTACAAAGCACTGCAGGTCTTTATTTTTCAACATTTCCTCTTACTGCGTGTTGTATTGCCTTCATTTTCGGAGAAGTTAACTTCCCAGTCTCTGGTGGTTGTTAATTAGAATACGAACTGCACATATGTCTGTTTCTTTACGTGGACAGAAATTATGTAATTATTCAAATTATATCAGAATTTATATTCAGAGAATTGGTTGTCAGTCAGAAGTGTCTTTTCTACAAAATGACAAAACAACTGTACCAAGAGCAGATGAATTCTAGCATGAATATCCTCTTATAAAAGATTCCCTCTTCAGTTAACACATTCTCAGCATTTTAGCAGATGTTGCTGGGCTCCCCTCGGCTACTAGGCCTTAGGAAAGGGCTTTTCCACCACAGACAAGGGAGAAGAATTGGGAGAGACTGAAGTGAACAAGAGGGTATGTGGGAGAATAAAAGGTTTGATCGTTGTTGTATTTTAAGATTTCAGTAGCACATCAATAGGCAAAAAAAAAAATGTTTTCCATATATCAGGAGTCAGTTAGGTGAAACACCCTCCTCGAGTCTCCAGRTTCTACTTATCCCATCAGCAATGTCTTTTCCAGGTGCTCTCTCCAGGGGGCTCCAAAGATGGTGCAACCTAGGACAGGTGGAATTCAGAAGCTCTAAACTAGAAGTTGTTTTTCTGACACTATCCACGTAGGAGTTGCATAAATGCTACAAAATACGGAAGCAGACATACACATACATATGCACGTATAAAAGTTATTGTCAGTGTATAAGTTACTACTATCTGGAGACTAAAATAATTTATGTAACATCTGTTTTCATATTTTTTTWAATTTTTTTCTAATTAACATGCATATTTAACGCATAAATGCTCAGACCACCTATTTTTCTGCTGATTTTGTCCCTTTCATAAGTCATGTGCTCCTGTGGGGTGCTCAGCATAGATGAAGCATAAAATTTGGTTGAAGAAGTATTGGGTGAGTTTGTAAACAAAATATTTCAAATTTATCCAAAAGAAGAAAATAAAAGTTGTGCTGAAATGGGTTATAATACAAAAATAACACAGCCTTCTCTTCATTCATTAGTCACAGAATGGTAAAGACCTCCAACCCCTCCCAAGATCTTAAGCCAAAGAAAAGCTTAGGCTAAAAACTTTTGGCAGTAATTTCAGCTTGTATATAAAAATATAGAGGAGAACTCTGAACTAGCACAAGTCAAATTTTAGTGATATAACTTTTTTTTTAAAATTCCTCACTGTTAATGTTTAAAATATTTGTTTGATGTTTGACATTACAAAATACTGAAAGTCAGCTTCTTTTAAAATTATGCTTTTAAAAATACTTATATTGAAGTTGACATAGGAATCTTCTCAGTGTATTCTACAGCAAAAAAAAATAGTAACAGGATCATTATATAACCATTAATATAGGCAGAACAGCAATTTGCCCCATTTTAATATCTCAGCTAAATCAAAGTATACCTGACGAATACATAAATACTGCAGTCTCACCAATTATGATTTTTGGAGTTATCCTGGAGTTCACTGAGACAAAACACGGGTATGTACAGTATTTACATGGGAGAGCTCAACAACAGGCTTACCATGAGCTATGAGTTCATATGAGCTATGAGCTTTCTATGAGTTAGACACATACAGCCAAATCCATATTTCTTCAKCATTCTGTTGGTATCCTCCATACTGAAGCACTTGGAAGGTTTCACAACTTTCTAGGCCTCTTCCATTACTTTTGCATGTTCTTAACCCAAAGGAAGCTCCCACCTATGATCTCTGTGAATGCAAAGCTGCAAGAAACCTAAACTGGGAGTTATTACTAAACCCAAACCAAAAAAGGAAATATTAATTTCATAATGTTACACTGCCAACCCTCACTACTAATTCCTCCTTTGTTTGCTTCTTTACTAACAGTGTTAATGGAGCTGCCAGACGTCTTCTTCCCCGAGCCTGAAGACGCCGCCCTCCCTTTCCCATCCTGCCCTTTCACTCCATTAAGGCTTCACCAGCAATCTCCTGTTCCTCAGAGCTGACTGCATTCCCTCCTGTGAACACTTCCTTGGCTTGCCAGAACCAGACACAAATCAGCAAAGATTTATGAGCTAGCATTTTGTAGCATCATTGCAAATTCCAGTTGAATTTGTACTTTTAGTCATATAAAAGTAAATAAATAAATATTTCTGTAGAGATTTCCTCAGATGCCACACAAGTATCACTGCAGCCCTTTTTATATCCTATGTTAAAGCTTTCACTATAAAATAAGGAGGCATCATCATGGCTTCATCTCCAGTGAGAAAAACTTAACACCTGTTGCTTAAGCAGCATTTGAAGAAGTTGCTTTAGGACCTGTACCCTTCATTTTACTAATAAATTCTGAACTAAAACTTTTGAAACATCTGACTTATTTTATTATTAACAAGAAACATCTTAACTTTTGCAGGTGACACCACACTCATGGTTCCCTTTGTGCCTGTCAGCAGTACAAGTTTGTGTATTAAGGAGAAAAGCTGCGTTGAAGACTTTGTTCTAGGAACTTCACTTACTTTTCCTGTGGTCAGATTAGCAGCCCAGAGACTTAGGCTCAAAAATCTAAATGCAAATGCAGCGTGGTCTGGAGTTGTTAGAAATGGGGCTGCAATACAGCATTTCTGGCACATAACTTTGTTTATAAGCACTTCTCACCTTCTCTCTGTTCCACGGTGTAGAATAGCAATCTGACTACTACATCCCTCAGCTAAAAGCACCATGATATCCCTTGCATAAACAAATGMAGCTATATTTCAGAAACACGATTTTCACTGATAGGGAATCAAGTCCAAAGTAACAATTTATATCTTATTAAGAAATTTCTGACTATGAATTTGACTCAATTTTCTCTGTTACATTTATAACACTCAGGTTAGGGATTTAGAGATAACAGCCCCCATCAACAAGGGTGCAAAAAAATTTTCACTTTTGTTGGTCCTACCATTGTTTGCAAGCTGAGCTCAACATTGTATTGATTCACCTGCTGAAGCTGTCTTTGCAACCAACAGGCAGAACYGGGGAAAACACAGTATAGTTTTTTTTAATAGAACTCACAAACTTACAATCAGGTTATAAAATATGGTGAGAGTAGGCACAAACAAAATATCTGTAATGTGAAATTAAGTTGCCAAAGTCAGTCAGTTGGGTGAGTGCATACCAAATATCAAATTAAAAGGTAGCAAACTAATGAGTGCTGAGCTATCAGCCCATCTTTTTACCACAGATCTTTCATGCAAAGATTGAAATGGTGCACCACAGAGTGCCAATACTAAGTCATTAAGACCTAACTTGACTTTTGGTCACTGTGCAATTTGTGTATATTAGGTTTGCAAATGGGTATGTGAAAGCTGTGTATTTAATAATGAATGCATGACTGGTTGGTCAGGGAATCAAAGAAATTCATCTGTGTAAAATTAAAAGAACCTGCTTTGATAAGCCCTGTATTTTTCAATCTCTTAAAATGTCTTTAGTATGCTGTTTATCTTATCAAGTGTTCAAAGCAGTCTTACATGAACAAATAATAAGCCYTGAACAAAATGTCTAATCTTCTAATCTCCAACCACAGACTTCTGAAATCTCTGATGAAGTTCCTAAGACAAGCAGGGGAAAAATCACTTCACTCTCTTTAAAGATTGCCTTCATTGCTTTCTGCCTTYGCTCCACGTTCACCTACACTTTTCWTGGTCTCACCAGGAAAAGCGACATCATGTTCTGCCTTCTAATTCTCAGGCACCGAGTGAACAGCCTGAAACAACCTCAAACCACCAGTGTTTGCCTTAGGATCAACAGCTGTTCTTGCAATGAGCTGAGGCCCTTGCTAGACATACYGCATTATTAATCTGTTTTCACCAAATCCTTTCTCAAAGCAGGGGCAAGGTTGCAGGTATCTGGGTTTTTKGGGKKTTTTTTTGAGCATTTCTTGGTTGGGATTTTTTTGTTTTGTTTTGTTTTATTTGCTTGTTTGTTTTTAATTTGCCTTTTTCCCCTCCTCAGCAAACCAGCAGGCCACCTGGTGAAAGACTTTGTAAACTTCACCTTCCCAAGTAACCAGTGAATGGAAGTTTCCGCAAGCGCTTCTTCAGTAAATCAGAACAGAAACAGAGTACAAAAATCTTTCTCATCTCCTCAGCTGAGAAAGATGGGGAGTAAGTTTGAAGTTGTGAATGCTCAACCCTTTCAAAGCCTCAAAGCCTCTCCAACCTCAAACCTCCCCTTGAGGTTTAAGCCTCAAGCCTCAAACCCTCTTGTTGAGGGTTGGGAGAAAGATCCTAAAACTGATCCTGGAAGGGAAGAAAAGGAAAAGAGGAGAAAGTTATATTGATCCTATGTGTTGGCACATTCATACAAGAAGGACAATGACCTGCACTTAAATAGTATTGTCAGTTGAGGGGGGAATTACTTAAAACTGCCATAATGCTCTATTCTTCCAATTTTCATTTTCTAAAATCAGCACTTCTGAAGTATTTAACATCTTCAACTTTACCTCAGGTAAGGAAAGTTTGTTTTATTAGCTGCTGCATTTTCATTGAGAAAATAAAGTAAATTGAGAAAGAAATAAGAAAACCTTTGGTTATAAATGGGAACGAGATGGCCACATTCATCCATTTCTACTAGATTCCTCATGCTGGAAGAGGCAATCAGGTCGTTCAGCAAAATGACCACTCGCAGTTGGTTCAAAGCCTTCTGAAGGTGCCTCCAAAACACATGCCTGGCGTGAGGAGAGCAGCCGTTGGGAAGATGGACACACTGTAACAAAACCGGCGCACCATCATCTTTCTTTAAATGTTATATTCCTGTGGTGTATTTACTATATTGCCTGCTTTTGACCTTCACACCATCATAGAAGAGCTGCTGCTCTGACTGAGAGTTCTAACTGTCGCCCAGCTTCCRTTTCAACCACTATCATAATCATATTGGATTAGTATTTCATGTTTGGTCCTGTGCTGATAAATACTTTGCACCGTAAGGRGGGCACTAATTCAGCCTGGCCTCTTGGTGAGCAGACTTAAGTACATTTGTACTGAGAGATCACACTGGTAAGCTGCAGATCCCCCCAAAAGCATATACAAAGCTAGCATCTTTACAATGATTTACTGAAAGCAGCAGCTCATTTTAATAAAACCATCCCAAAACATAAAATTGATTGAACCAACTGCTGTGCARGGCATACACAACAGCTGATCAAAATCATTCAAGGTTTTTATTCCTATAGATTATCTCCAGAGCTTGTAGGGTTCTTCCTATTTTATCACGTCAGTTACGAAACACAAGTCAYTTAGGCTGACTCATATCTGTAGCGACACTTGTAACCAGAAATTTAAACAAATTCAAAATAATCTCACACATACAAAACCAAAATAAAAGACAAATATATATGCTATTCATCAGCATATTTTGTAACCCACACTAGTATCTTTCCAATCAATAACTCTTTAAATGAGATAACTCTTGACTAGCTGTATCCCAGAAAAGTTCCAATAGATAAAATGCAGATTACTCTAAAAAGGCACAACACTTCTATCATTCCAAAAAGTTTAAACAGATAAACTTAGGATATAGAATTGAAATTTAAAAAAAAAAAAGAAAAAGAAAAGAATATTTTGCTTTTAAGAGACAGAAAGATATGAAAAGTTTTTTTCCAAAAGGGAACGCTTACACTGCTAACTCGACTTTCCTTATAAAATACCACCCAAAAGAATTCAGCTACTTTGTTGAGTTTAACAAAAAGTTCACCCTTACAGTGTGCTGCAAGAAGCTCTGCTTGCCTTTTATATAGCAAAGTAATTTTATGGTATCGTGTCACAATGAAGGACAAAGATAAGCCAACTGTTTAGATTCCTCTCCTTTATGTTGTGGCTTTGATCACTAACAATGCTGCGTGAACAGCCAACAGAAGGCTGACATTTCATAAAATATGCAGTGATAAAAACTAATACTGTAGCATCTGGGAGCGATATATAAAATGCAGAAATACACCTAATAACTGTGATCTTAAATTACAAGTTACTAAAAGCTAAATAAGCAGCATACCTAGAAGAAACAGCAAGATAAAGACAGGATTTTTGTGCCTTTATGCCTAAAATAAATTTTTAAAAAATTAATCCAAGATATTATTCTTAACAATTCCTAGGGCTCCCTTGGATCTTAAAAGCAGCCTTCTAAGAGTGCTTCTTTGCTATATCATTAGGCATCAGAGAAAGCTAAACATATGATAAGTCCTCTTTAGGCTCTATTAATGCTCTAATACTTCGTGAAGTCCCCTTTATTCTCTCCTTTAAAACATCAGTCACGCAAAATACACATAAAATCCCCYCACTGACTCTTCACTAGTATCAGAAAAGCAGAAGCTCTACCCTGACTAAAATAAGTAAAAATCCTTACATATTAAGTGGATCTAAGATTATAATTTACATTACTTTTATTTATTTACATTAAGAACATACACAAGTCAGGTCACATAAAACGAAGGACTGCATCCTAGAAAACAGTGAATCCCTAAAGAACGTACAAGTCATAGTAAATAAGCAACTGCTTTTTTGCTCTTACTGTGTTGCTATAGCTGAGAAGCTAAAAACAATCCCTTGGTGCATTACAGGGAAATATATGGTAGTACTAAGGACTTGAAATTATCTGCACATATGGCATTACCAGAATACCATATCCAGGCCTAGTATCTTCAATTTATAAGAAAGTTGAAATTAAAAGGGCCCAAAAAGCAGTTACAAGAATTATTAGCAATCAGGAAAGCTTCTTGTTATTATGTGGGGGAGAGAGATTTAAGATCAATATATTTAGCTTATTTATGACAAGATTAAAGATGACTTGATTGTGATCTAAAACTTACTACATGATGTGATACTCAATAACTCTTTAATCAAGCACAGAAAAAGATAATAAGACACAATCATTGAAAAGCAAAATTAGACAAATTTAGTTTAGAAATATGACAACATCTTAATTATTACATCAGGTTAGCTAGGGATATGGGATATGGTGCATCTCCTTTTCTATCTTAAATATTTAGCTCAAAATCTGGCAACAATTCTGATAACAAAGAATTAAACCTTTAGCTGGTATCACGTCAAAAAAAAGGACAACTATATTACGAGAATGCTCTTTCCTAGACTAAAAACAGTTTCATATTAAAAAAAACACCTCAATACAAAATTAACTCTTTTTWAAAAAAAAATCTCATTTACAGTTCTTTTGAGTCTCTTTTCTCCAATTACTCAATATGATAAAATGACTTTATCTAATGTAACATAAAAACACTATGAGGAAAGGGTCTGTTATCTTCTTTTAGCAGAATACATTGTGTGGAAACAATGGGCTCACTAACATAAACCTGGGCATCCACGGGTATAGGTAACATAGCAGTGCTATGGATCTGGAATAGTTTTTTAAAAAAGCGAAGCTAAATGGACTGGCCCAATTAATCTGAACATAATGGTACAAGACCTAATGGCACCACAAAATGGTTAGGATTTCCTTGGCTTAGAGGTGACATCTAGAAAAATGTAWAGGGACCTAATCACGCCAAGGCAAAAAATGAGCTCATTTTTTTAAGCTTTAGGCCCTCATTTACTAATGGTGGAGGAGGAGTTATATACCAGGTGAAAAAGAATGCAAAAGAAAATCCATATTTTGTGCCCAAAGAACTGTGAAGCATATTTTCTGTTTGGGGGAAAAAAAAAAAAAAAAAAAAAAAAACACAGTGTAAGTATGTGGGAGGCAATTGTCCTTGCACTTATAATTAGAGTCTGAATTTAGGGATTTCACTGCTTAATGCACACCCACCCGCCGGTTATTCTTACCATGTTTTTTTATGTCACTTAATGGAGATGAACACTCTTTTCCCACCTCATATTTACATCAAGGCTATTTAATTTTTTTAGGCTGCTATAATAGGTTAAACAGCAGTCTCAACATCACTCTTCATCTCCCACTGGACAATGAATGGCATTATAAGGCTGAGAATAGATGAAGGCATATTTACATTCATAATGTTCTCGACTATAACATTTATGTAAATTATGATTTTACATTTGCAAATACTGTAATTCTCAGTTTCAATGAATACTTTACTAGTCTTTCATCATTAACTTCCTATGTATATTACACAGAGAGAAAACACCAATGAAAAATAAAGGAAGTGTCTAAGGGCCGTGATCAGAGAGCTACAGATTTTCTATAACGGGAAAAATGATTCTCTTTCTAAACTGCTCTTACTTCTGCACAAAATGGGAGCTGGACTGCATAYACCCCACTGTTCATCAGAAGTACATAACACATGCAAAGGTTTGTAAGGAGGTAACCAGAACCGATTTTCACATTGATTGCTTATATTTTATCCCTCCAAAATCAAACTACTGTACTGCAGAGGAAAATTAAATTTTCCTTCCCCATCTCTATAAATCATATTCTTTTCTAATCATTGACAAAGCACCWCAGAAACATTGTGTTAACTACAGCATTGTCTGTAGTGTTAAGGAACATGTTTAGAGACAMGAATGAAAAATTCTGAAATACTAAATTGCATTAGCTAAGCTCTTGCTCCACCAAATGGATGGAATGACTTTTAAAGATCCACAGAGTAGAAAAGAAACTTTTCAGTTCAGARTAGGCGTTGAGCTCTCATACCTGACTTAGCACCTATAGTTGCACTCACACTTWTTTCTCCTGCACTTCACCTGGACTCCTCTGTGACAGTCAGCTGAAGTCTTGCATTCTTTTAACAAGAAAATCTGACTTTCAAATTCAGGTTCACTGATCCTTTTAAACTACCAAATGAAATTGGTCCAAATAATCTAATTTATTTTGAAATGGGGAACTTCTTTGGTTTTCATTTTGTAAATCCAAGTGTATGCACTGAAACRGCTCTCAAACTACCATGGTCTCAGATGCATAGGGATGGTTCCATGATACCTGCGAATCACACTAGTTGCATTTCAAGTTACTCAACACAGAAGCACTGGAAGTGCCTACTTGAAAAGCAAGGACTAGGAGTAACAAGAAATTCCCTTCTCCTCAACATCCTRCAAATGCTAGTAGTTAAGTGGTGGGACTTGAAGAGCTAAAACCCTAAGGAACATTTGAAGACTTTCCCAAACTCAGTTTCAACTCAATTCATGCTGTCAAGTGTCCTAAACTGATCCCATGAAACCTGATTAGACATAACTAGATAAAAATTCACAATTGAAACATTTTACCAATTCCCCTTACTTTGTCAAAACTTCTACTTTATAAAGCAAATTAACTTTTTAAAAATTTTTAGTTTAACATCAAATAAATCACTTTCCTGCTTCCTCAAAAAAAGTCAATGAAATTCCTGTTAATTTGCAGTATTTATACTTACAGAGAAAATCCTTAAAATATCAGTATGAAAGTTCACAGAAGTACTTTTGTACTTGCTTAAGCAGTCTCCAAAGTCTGAATCTAGAAGACTGAAAAGGAATTAAATGCAATCTATGCTTTCAAAAGCAATCCATATTCAGGTCTCCCCACCATTTCCTCAAGGATGAAATAATGCTGCTGCTTCTGGGCTTTAAATACATTAACATCACTTTACCGTCGGATGGTATGAACATCTGCAACCAACAACATTTCGAACTACTTTTTATTACTACTTTTTATGAGAAGAATACAGTCATCTAAATACACAAGTATTTTCTTCCCTCTKCTTCCTTCCTCTTCTCGCCTAGTTGTATAAAGGTATATGAGAAAGACAACTGTGAAATACTTGGTCTCCAGGTGGGATACCACTAAAGATTATGCTTYTGGGATAAAAACAACAAAACAGATATCTAGATTAAAGTCCCAAGACAACATTTTTAAAACATTTATAATCATTTTTACCTTATAGAATTTCTTGCAACTAATCTACAGCTTCCCTGAAAAACAATAGAAATGTTTCAGGATACACATAACCTCTTCAATGTACTTCTGTGCTTCTGAACAACAAAAACTGTCATTTATCCATTTCTCCTAAATATAGTTTAACCATTTAAACCAAAATTAGAACTCTATGCTTATTAAAAATAGATCGTAAAGGATCGTATAGGTAACCTGAGAAAAATACTGCAGAAGTAGATGGCAAGATTTCAAGATTTCTTTAAAAAATTTTAAGTCCATAGAAACTTTATGTTCTCAAAGACAGTGTTTCATATGAAATCACAAACTGCACATCACTCAATGCAACTCTGGGACAAAATCACATCAGGCTGCTCAAAATTCTGAGTTTATAAAGTTCCACATCAACTCCTTCAAATACAACAGAGAGCTGATAATAAAGAACAACTTCTTGTTTACATAAAGATATTTCAGAATGTATATGTCTTAAAGATGAATTTATTGAAAAAGAGTTCTATTTCTTAATATGTTATTGGAATACTTATCACAGTTTTGAGTCCAACAAAGGCAATGATAAGCTGGTCAATTTAGAGACACCAAAATATCATTCCAATCTTGCTATTAAGTAACATGCCATAGGCAACCCAGCTGTCTCTACCCTCACTGTTTTCCTGATGCAGAAACGCTTAAGGCTGCCCCTTTTAATCCTTTAAGAACAGCTTTAACAAGCTCCTAAGCAAGAAGCATCAAGAAAGACTAGTTCTGAAGTTTCATTCTCAATCTAAAAGCTGATAAACATTTTGATCACTTAATCTAGCAGAGTGCTCTCTCATGGACAAAAAAAGCAGATAAATGCCTTTTGACTTGGCTCAGGCAACACCGCTTGCTACCAGTGGGATGCTTCTGAAAAAGCTTGAAAGTCATCAAAATGCAAAAAGAGAAGACAGAGAGGTGCATTAAAACGTGATGACAAAGCCATGAAGTTGCAGGCTCTGCTGCTAGGATTCCCAGGCAGCGAGGCCAGCTTCCTGGTTAAAATGAAGACGCAGCAGCGAGYGGCACAAGCAAAATGAAACAGGCTTTGCTGGAGCTGCAGTGGCTCTGCTCTTGGCCAGCTCAGCTTCTGGGCCCTAACTGAGAGTCAGGAGGGAAAGGCGAAAGCCCCCAAGAAGGCATGGGCTATTTGATGCCCATGGCGGGTGGGGGACAGCGATAAAAACCATGGGAAAGAGAATGGAGTCCAGAAAGTTCTGCACAGAACCAAGAGCGAAGAAGGATGKCTGCAGAGTAGGGGCTGTGGGGAGCACTGCTCCTCTCCAGGACACGACCCAACTGCTACAGAAAACGAGCTGTGGGAGCTGCTAGGTGATAGCACATACCCTTGTAGGGAATTGATGCAACTTGATTTTAGTCCTGTGCAAAGTAACTCTCAACCCTGGACCTGTTTTCGTCTTCCTTTTTTGAAGCTGCATATTCAGCAAGTATTACTACATCTGATAAAATGTAGTCCTTAGTTTAGCGAGATGAGATTTAACAAATTAAACAACAGAAATAAGTCCATGGACCTCCTATATTGTAGGAGAGAAACTACAGTGAACGCACTTTGGGAAGGGAAAGGGAAAGGGAAARAGAAAGGGAAAGGGAAAACATTTTAAATGTGTGTTCATACAGATGTGTGATGACCTCTATGAGCTGCGTAACAGTGTAACAAATGGGTACTTTAGTTGCTCCACAAACCACAGATTATTGTATTTAAGTAGAGATGCCATCTGTAACATTACTGCAAGTCATCAGCTTGTGCTTTTCAGACTGGCATACAAGAGGTTTATTTGAACTCGGAGGAAATAACTGACAAATTATGAAACGTCACCTAATTTAAAGAGTATAAGAAAATACAGAAATTCACTTAGAGATTTCTTCCCAGATGCTATTGAAATTACAGCCATTTTTTCTACTGTATTTAATTATTTCAAATATTTCTTCTAAAAAAATAAAGTTTGCTTCCTGATGGCTCTTCACCCAGTATGTGAAGCGATGATTTTAGAAAAAGGCTGCAAGTCAACACTCAACTGTTAGAGCTATTTAAGGACTTAAGTCAAAAGAGTTATGTTTAAAGCTATATAGTACTTGGGTTTCCTGCTACATTATATTTCAAAAAGGAAACATGTTTGACTAGCTTCATTATTATGTCAACAGAAAACTACCTAAAACCCACAGCAAATCAGCAAGTGTCAAATGAAATCCTGCTCTTGGAGAAGACTGAAATRCTATCAGGGGGAAACACAGGAAAGAAAATAGCTGGCATTTACATGTATTCTATCTTAGGAGAAATTATTGGCTTAAAATAAAGGTTTAACAAAATAGGAATAACAAGTGTAATGCATGAAATGTGCATTATAATTTTCCCACCAAAGAATGATCAACACAATTTAATTCAAAGTCTGAAAAATCTACACTATATGATGATTGTATTCAGCTTACAGTGAAGAATATGTATAGAAGCTTTAACAATTATATAAATATCTGATATACTAGGGTTCCCAAAACCTCAATTGCAACATTCTTTTCTGAAGTAATATTCTTTACTTTCCAGAGCATCAGTTCTATTTTCTTGCTTTTCTAAGAAGAGCTGTATAAGTGGAAAACCAGGCGAGGACAGAGGAGATTCACCCTTCAGCAAAGGGGGGGCTGGGGCRAGGAAACGGGTGCATTTTAGCAGTCTATTTTAATCATAGAGACAGAACCAGCAATTTCATTTTTCTCTCTCGCCTGCTCATTTTCACTCAGCAGCCAACGAGCAGCAGCAGATATATTGATTACATGTGTACTACGGTATTGCACGGGTAAGCAAAAAGTATCAAGACATAAAATGGGAGCTAAAAGCAGCAGCCACAGCCCCAAGTACTTCACGTATGGAGACCTGCCCGTTGCCTGAGTCTACCGCCAGACAAGCGGAGCAGCCACCCTGCACGTGGAAGCTCTGGCGGCCTCCAGCGCGTCTCCCTCGCTGGCCTGCACGGGGGAGCGGCGCAGGGCGGCGCAGAACGGCCTCCGAACGCACCGCGGGGCAGGAGCGAACCTTGTCGAAAGCCTTAGCACTTACGCGGAGGCTTCTCAGGTTCGCTCCCCACTTTATAAAAATTGCCTCATTCAATGTACGCTGAGATAACTACGATTTTCCACTACAGTGATTTTCAACAATTTTAACTAGTTTTTTAAAGGCACCTATTCTCTGGTAGCAGGAAAGCAGCTATTTTTACTAGATTTCGCTYCTTAGAGAAGGGGGGGAAGTCATCCCCAWATTTATGCAGCTCAGTAGTTCATTARAATTAATTAATATAGCATTATTTCATTGTTAAGCTCTATAAATGTGGTGGCAAAAAAAAAAGTTCTTGAGRTACAATAAGAAATCTAAACAGTGGGAAATTCTGAAATCAAATATCCACATATGCATGCAGAAAAAGAGTAAACCACCAAAGGCACAAGTCTTTACTTTTCAATTCTTTTTGACAGTTCCCAAATCCAGGCACACATCCAGAAGAACTTTCTGCCCCACGTCTGGTCAGTAAAGAAATTGAGGTTAACCTTTAATTTTTAATGTCACCTGCAGCCAGTGACTGCTTTTTCTAATGCAAGTGACAGATAAACAGCAAAACACTCCCAAGATGATACACAAAGCACCACACACCATAAGTGCATTTTTATTTTTATACCAACTCAATTTCTCAAATGGATAACCAATGTTCCTACTAATTTACATTAAGAATTGAGTGAGGCATGAAAATTGTTCTGATGCATAGGCTCTATTTCTTTAATGTACTGCATAGTGTTCTGCACTTTATTGCAACTCTGGAGAAGGCTAACTACACTTAAAAGGTACAGAAACTATACATACAAGAAACCACAAGCACATAAATATCTCATAAAATCACTTCAGAAAGGGTTTAAAATTAGCTAAAACAGTATGAAAGAACAAGAGCTAATTAAAGTCACTGATGGAAGTCAGTAAAGACAAAAAATCGTTTCTATTAAAATGAGTTTCATGACCTTTAATCTGTTGAACTCATGTTTCTTTATAGACCGATAACAAGTATTTTAAATCTACACTGCTAGCACTTCGACTTTCTAATTCCTTAGATAATTCAACAGTATCACCTTAACATTTGCAAGGTAATTCTAAACTAAACAGAGGGAATATGGTAAATTGAGGTAATATAATTTAGCTCTTTAAGGCAAAATTGGCAAGTCTTTAACAGCAGAAACTGTATTGTTACTAAACACTGACACATTGTTAATGTAAGAAGCGGTTTGAATTGGCTGTTGAATCGTCCCTCTAGGTCAGGGCTGAGGGCATTTCATGTGAGGAAGCAAAGCTCTCACTGATGGAGGTCTCATCAGTTCTGTGGGAAACACTTCAATACAGTTATCCATCATTTTGAAAACCAACTACTACTGTCAACTATTTTTATATGTCTTTTATAATTATGAGATTTAGTCAAATAAAAAAAAAAAAAAGGCCTACGCTTATAAAGTAGCATACCTTGTCAACATAAATGATACTTAAAATAATTTTGGGACATCTACAGGAAACATCAGAATCCTCATTTTTACCATTGCCGAAAGTACTACTGTCATGAAGATGAAAAAGACTAAATCATAAAAAAAAAAAAGAAAGAAAAAAAGTGTGTATTAAATGATCAAATGTAACTACCTTAACAACAGGTGTTCAAAGACAAGCATGAGTATTTAATATGTTGATCTCTACACATTCAACAATCAGTAATATTGGAATTTGGCAAAAATAACTACCCACATATTTCCTGTAATCTGACAACTGTTGTTGAAACAAATTCCATTTAGAAATTTCTTTGGAAACAGTTCTATTTTTTGGGAAAAAAAAAAAACTTATTATTTAGTTTGAAGGAATAAAGTTTGGGATTTCTTTTTAAGAAAATAATATGATTACACTTGTCTCAAAATGTCTTATATGCTCACAGGAGTATACTAAGTAGCACTAACTAAATGTTTATTTTAGTTGGATTAGCATTCTAGTTGCATGTGTATATATATATTTTTTTTTTTTTTTTTATTTTAGAGCATACTTTGAGTTATTAAGCCTGGCATTAAATTTTGTAACAAGATGTAATACATCTAATTCAAGAGGGCTTAGAGTATTCCTGTTTTACTTATTAATATGTTAAGTGAATGTCTGGACAATTGATTTCAGCGAGGCTTTGTCACCTAAACATGCGACAAGATACAATTTTCAGATTACACAGACCATTTGTCGTAACTACTGTGCATTATAATTTCTATAGGTGTTAACAAATTAAGTAAAAAGGCTGCATTGGCTAAAAACACCAGTCAGTAGCCAACTCCAAATTTAAAGGCAAACTATCTGCATCATTTATATATGGCCATTAGCAATATGTCTTTTCTGCTTTTCCTCTTCCTTATTTGCCTTTTTTTCATCCTGCTTGCATTTTCCCTTTAAACAAACTAAGGTCTGCAAGTAAAGAAATGTGAACCTGCCTATTTGCAGAGGGCTTACTACAGGAAGGCCACATTCTTATACTAAAGTAATAATGAAGAATAAGAAACATATTGCCTCAGATATCATAACAAGTCATTTCAATCACAGCTAGATTAATCAGTGACTGTTCTACTTAGGAAGATCAATATATTTAACATACTAATGCTCTAAACTCTTTCTGAAACAACAGAAACATGCCCAGCTGATGGTTTAAACAAAGTTTACATAGCAAAAGAAATTCAAATTATTACTGTAAGAAAGTTCCAAAAGCAGCGGTGATGCCAAAATATTTCATATCAGTGTAGAACAGTACATTTCACATTATTCATACCACTGTGAAATTAGTTTGTAGAAAGTTGCATTGCAAAATGGCCTTGAAATCTGCCTATCCCTAAGCCCAGATTGATGTTTTCTGAGTTATTAAATGGGTAGAATAGAGTATGGCCAAAGGGAAATGTACGCTTCCATTTAAGCACTTGAACTAGTTGAAACTAATGGACATGCAGAAACTATACAACAGAGAGTTAAATCAGTGTAAATGAAAAATGAATATAGGAATAAATTACTGAAATAATTTAAGAAAAGGAATACAGGATTATGTTAAGATTTGTATGACATAAGATATATAGATTATTTTCTCTGAAAAGAAAGAGGTAAAAGGAACTTGACTGTATTACTTACAGAATATAGATGAGCAGATAGAATTAAAATTACACTTTTATTTTAGAAAAGGCAAAGGCATCCTCATGTAGGCTGCTCCTCTTGTTTGAGGGATCCAAGCTAGCAACTTTGGAACCTTTCACAGAATTATGTAAACAAAAAGTATCACTTAGGGGGTTTCACCATTACTTCTAAAGCATTATTTACAGAAAATTATCCTTGAAGTTTGAAAARAAGAATTATACTCAGTTGTGTAGATGTAATGAATGTATATTCACTACAGAGGAAGACAAGAGTGCAGYATCAAATCAAATGTTAACTGCAGATTCCTAACTACAACTATTCCAATGCTGAAATGAGTAGAGGCAAGGTGATGATAATGATGTTGCTTACGTTTCTGTATGGAACCTTTTAGGAAAGCTACATTTTGCAGCTAACAAAATAGTTACTGTAGTGCATATTTTCCAGTGGAGTCCTTATTTTTCATGTGGTCCACTAGACCTGAACTTATGTTCCTATTTGGAAGATCAAAGACACAACTCTTGCTTCACTATCCTACAGTACAAACGAAATTCGCTTAAGGTGGTGAGGAAAGAACTGGAAATTAAGAGAAACTAGATTTATTTTCCTCTTCTTTGCTGTTCTTCCCCCAACACCACTTACATCAATAAGTTACCACATAACTAAGAACAAATACAGCAAATTCTAACAAATACAGCAAACCCCATTTCCTTCTCTTTAAGTCTGCCCTCATGAAGACTCCAAGCATAGAGCTTTGGCATACCACTGAACCAAATGTTTTTCATACAATATTTCTTTCCATGCAAGGCTTTAGCTTCCACTTTAATTCTGAATAGCCACATATTCAACTTTTATGACATTTGTCCATCATAATATTGTATAAGAATTAAAAACTAAAAAATATTAAGAGTGCCATTAAGCTGGACTATAAATATTCTTAAAAGAAAATTTAAAGAGTGAATGTGACATATTTAATATATGGAATTCAGTTACTGAGCAGTGTCTAGAAATGTCACACTTCTGCTTTTCTTCTCAGGTATACATATGCACAAAAGAGTATTTTAAAATGCCAGGAGYTGAGTAAGATACTCACTTGTATAGGTCTATTAAATCTGTGAATGCAGGAAATTCTGCATTTCAACAGTCTATTATTTATATGACAGAATGAAGATCTGAAAACATGAAATATAGCCTTAAATTATTCACTTATTCTTTTCACAAAAGGAGAAACCGTCAATCTAACACTAAAAGACTTCAAGCATATTTCTAAAGGTTTCAGGAAAATTGCCTTATTTATCAAAACTTTATTCCCTCCGTTTGTTCATTAAATACTGTAGCTTTGCATTAAGGTCAAGCAGTGTCAACCAATTACTGTTGTTGTAAAAGTCCTACTTCCTCAATACTCAAAGTAACCACTGTATATAGTGAATTATTTTAATAGGCAAACTCAACACTGTTTATCCAAAGTATATTTCAACCATAAAAATGTGTTTTAAGGGTTTCTATCAACAATCAATTATGGTACTATTTATTATCACAGCAGCATTAAACATGATTCTTTGTCTACTTAAATGCCAGCCTTAAAATAAAAAGCCCTACCTTAGCATATTCAGCAATATTCTGTTCTTAGCTTACACTAAAGAAAAGTAACAAAAATTAAGTGACCTAGAAAGCTGAGAGGTAAAAGACAAAACACAGATTTTTAAAAAATTATAACCATTGGYATAAACCTTCTGCCTCCATTCTCCAGTGGGGCACTGAGGACTCCTACAACAGGCTTGACTTTGCTGCTCCTAATTTTGTATTTTTACTTTTAGGGTCAAATTCTCCATCTTTAAACATAAAAGAWCAACAAGTGGGTGAATAACAGAGAAAGGATTGATTTTATGTGTTTGCACACACTACTGTTAAGACATTAAGACTGTTAGATACTAAGAAAAGACCACCCATGCTCTAGCATCCAAGTCACAGCTATTCAGGTTAATAGGATTTTCCATAACATATTTGCATATAAACATTTAAGATAAACRGAGGAAAATAGGAAATGAAGTAGGACTAGGAGCAGTCTGTTTTAATGGTGTGAGTCCCACTAAGCCAGATGGAGAATTTTAGTATACATACACCTTTGTCTTGACACTTCACCTGGCAGAAGGTTCTAGCAGCAGTGTGTGTGCGTGCACACACGTGCATGCCTATGCATGAGAAGTGGTGATACTTACATCTTTCCTTCTATAGCTGTGCTGTATACAGTGTGGGGCACCAGTGGTACTAGAAAGACGTAGGCAAACCATGGCAGGACAAGGGCAGTGTGACACKGAGGAGCTCTGTGGTTTCTCCCTCACTGAAGGCTTTCAAGAAAAGGTTAGGTAAACATCTGTCAACTGTAGTGTGAAATATGCTGAAATATTTTGCTGCAGAGGAGATGACTGAACTAGGGGATCAACCTGCCACAGCCAACCAAAGTCCAAGACTGAAAAAAGAGGGCAGCCACAGTGCCTCTCCGACAGCACATGCTCTCTYGCACTCACCTCCTAGCTCCAGACCACCACACTCTCAACCATCACATGAATTCCCTTGCTACTGAACTGGGGAGATTATTGGTAGTGTTTTTTGAATTTCCTTCAACATGAGTCATTACAACACTGAGCACCCTTGTGGGTAGCCTTTCTTGTGTTATCATTTTTTGGCTCGAGTTATCTAACATTTTGTATTAAAAAAGTATGACCAATCATTTTCCTTTTCATATTTTAGGTCTGTCCTCAAGGTAGCACAGCTTCCTATAAGAAAACCTACTGCACATTTAGTATAGTTAAAAAACAATGACATCCTGGATTCACAACAGGAAAACAATCTTTTAAAAAGGTGGCCTTCCCTCCTCTGCCCTCTTTAGCCATCTGACAGACAGCTGTTACCAATTCCTTATCTTGTGTTCTGTAGTAACAGCTGAATTTGCAAAATCAAAGTAGCACACTGGTCACAACTCCTCTGCCAACAACAGGCCCATTTTCAGCTTTACAGGACGTGTCATTTGAGTCTAGCGGATCAGAAGAAAGGGATCTTCCCTGCGGATGAAACCATCCTGGTGAGGATAAAAAGATCTGCTCTTCTAGATCCACCAGCTCTACTGGATAACTCTAGCCAGCAGTGGGAGATATGGAGGTGGGTTGTAAGATAAGGAACAGGCTAGAGGCAAGAAAAGCTGTTATAATTATAGCTGGGAACACAGAATTTGTTAAAGGAAGTCTACTGTATAATTACATTTGAAAATTTAGCAAGATGCCCAGAGGCTGGCTTGCAGCTGTCAGGAACTGGTAACACTGGAGTTCTGCTCGAGAGGCAGCCACGGCTGGGGCTGGGCGCACCTCCCTCGAGTTAAGCGGACTTTGATAAGGCAAAGGAACAACTACAGCTAAAATTAGTAAGATTATATAACACACGAGATTATATTTATTCACAGTAAAAAGTGGCCAGAGATWGGGCATTATTTTAAAGGAAACTAGTACAAATCTGCTGTTTTGCATTCTATATGGAATATTTTTGCATTGAGCAAGGTATTCTGTGAATAGCTCATTTTGTGCAATAACAGTTAAAATATAGGTGGTTTTTATGATATTAATCAAACTACTCTCATCTACAGGCAAAGATTGGTTTATATACCATACCATACTTCTCMCTTTGATTTACCTGGCCTGATCCTCAAAAGAGAGCGAGTGGGCAGAATGCAAACACAACACACAGGACAAAGAAAAAATCTGCCTATCTGTTTCCAACCTTGGATTTACCATTGAAGCGATCTTGTTACTGAGAAGCAAACTGTAATACTTAAAGAAGTGCTAATCTGCAGGCATCAAATCAATAAAATATGAGTAAGACACTTTGGGGRAAAAAAAGCTGAAGAAATCATTCATTTCATATGAAAAATTAGTATTTCTACTTTAAAAAGTATATTCTGACAATTCAAGTATTAACGAATTTAGTACTGAGCAGAGTTTGGCAAGAATTTTAAAAATATAGACCCATACTGATGTTGAAAATTATCATCAAGTGTTAAGTATTATTGTTTTTTATTTAGAACATGTCCATTTAAAGAACTGAGTAAGATTCTTATTTGGAATGCTGTCAGAACTCAACACTATGTCTTCTAATTCACATCACACAAAAATAAAAAGCTCCAGGAGAGACAGCAGCGGCTGCAAACCTAAAACAAAAGTAGAACTATTCCTAGATGCTATGACAGATGTTTCTGTAATTTTAAACATAGGTTTTTATGAGAAATTTAAATAAAGTATGTATGTCCATTGGGAACTGCTGACTGTAAGGAGTGAAAAATGAAGGTTATTTCACCTCATTAAACCAACTACTGGTTCTGTTTTGAAGRGGTGAAGACTGAAGGAAGTGATAAAATCTCCAAATCCTAAATACTGGTAGCACAACAACTATTCCATATTTGCTCTCTCAGCCTAAGAATACTCTGAAGTTTAATGCATCATTATTATAATCAGCTGAGATATTATAGTTGTCATTTCTAGAGACAGACAGAAATGTTTTCTAGTATAAGGAGTTCACTCAGGAAAACGTGATAAGGCAAGACTGAGTACCATGTTCCTTTCAGTTTATCGATTTAAAGTCCATCTTTGGCTCAAAGTAGCAGGTTTGAGTTATGTTATCTACAACAATTCATTCCATGARGAAGAAGAAAGCTGAAGAAAATAAGAAATCAGCTTTTCTACATAGAACAGAATTACTTAGGCCTGAACATCTCTCTCCTCTTTACTTTTCATTATAGCAATATGGAGACCCTAAGTTTGAAGGACTATCATTTCAACAGAAGAGGAGATATTTAACATACAACAGTTACTGGTTTAAGAACTTTACAAACAATTAATACAAATTATCATTTTAACTGATAATTAAAGATTTTTAACAATATATTTAATTTTTAATATATTATATATAATAATATAACAATAACAATATTTTTAACTCATTCTTTTGCTTTCATTTTAAAAATAAAAACACTCACTTGAAAAATTCACAGTCATACTTTGAAAGCCATCCAAATGAAACTTAAAGTATCTTTTTTAACTAGAAATGAAAATCAATTTTGAAAGAAACTACAGACCCACGTTGGTTCAAATGTGAATTTTTCAGACTGTCTAATTTGAAATATTCTGAGCATTTGTCAATTCCAGTTCCACAGAGACTGCAAATGTAAGAGAAACATGGTAGGGGGTTTCATAACAATTTCCTCTGCTTCAAACATAGTATCTTCCTATGTGAATTTTGTCATATTTAACTATACTATATAATGCAACCTTAAGCTCTACAATGATCCCTTCAGAAACGTACACAGAATTCAGTCTTTCATSTGAAATATTACTGTAGAAGAACAAAAGCATTTTCTTGAAAGAGTTAATCTTATGTATCAACATTTCCACAGTGAGATACAAGAAAGTCAACTACGCTACACTGCTGATTGTTGCATGTTCTTGCCATTGTTCTTGACAAAGAAAAGCCTTTAAACTTCTGAACATTGATTTTTAAAGAAAAAAGAACATTTTATAGAGAATTTTCTGTATATGCTAATATATAAGAACATGAACCTGTAAATCAAGGTAGAAGTTTTATCTTTAAATACAAATAGGAAAAAAAAAACCATGAAAACAAAGTGAAAGAAAAAAAATGAAGAATGTCCTTCCTCGCTTCTATGTAATGTAAAAGGAATATCTTTCTAGCTATGGTGACAACACAGAGTGTTTCTGAGTTCCATAGTTCCCAAGATATGAGCCTTTTTGGGGCAGAAATGAATTCTTCCAGTATTCTTTCAATATGTGCACATATATATATATATTTATAGGCACACACACACACATATAAAGACACGTGGCTGTCGTTTTCAGCAATTCTACTTCTTTTTTAAATGTTTCTGCAACTTGATGTTGCTATCTTCTCAAGAGCAGTGTGTATTCAGTGCACAGATAAGCAATGCCACATCTTCGAAAGACAAGTAGCAAGGTTCAGTCCCACAAAAGCTCATAGGGTGTGAACCAAAAGACCTTCTGCTTATCTCACTACTCTTTCTCTGCCAATACTTATTTTGATTGTGCTTGTGTGTGTTTAGGTCTAATTACACACATACATAAGAAAGTGTACTTTGTTTCTGGTTATAAATAAAGTGTACTTTGTTTCTGGTTATAAATTTCACTACAAACATTCTTCTTTTTCCATTTTTTCTGGTGAGGTTTTGATTTCTGCTACTGTTATCACTACAAGCATCTGTAACACATGATAACATGTGTTTTTGTCCCACTTATTAGCACCTATCTATATTCACTAAAACAATGGCAATTTTCAAAATAGGTGCTGGGCACAACACAACTAAATATTCATAACCAATGACTGCATTAAACATTTTAAGATATTTGACCATTTTTAAGAAATTCAATTTATCCACACGAAGACACACTTAACATAATGATACTTAAAAAGGAAATATAATAGCCTACTGTTTTAAAAATTACTTTCAAATATTTAAAGCAGTTGTTATTTTCTCTTCCAAAACGGGGGAGGAAGGTTGTCAAAGAACATATATTACCTCCTAAATTCAGGGAAAAACAAAGCAAAAATGCACATTACATATAWAGTAGCAAAAAGCAGAGACAACTTCACTAGTCTGTGACATATGACATCTGGTAGACTATTATCATAATAAATGGGAAAAGGAGAAGAGATTCTGTCAACAGCAAGGCACGAAGAAATGCATCTTCGTCAGAATGACAAACATATTCTCCTTAAACAAACACAGGTCATACTGAAATTCAACTACCTAGGAGTTAAATATATTCCCTTTATTTTATCACGTTTTTCTTTTCAGTGTTAACAATTCACTAAACCACAAAATAACTTCATTTAATTTATTTCTAGTGAGGAGCAATTAAGCTTGCTGATACTCRGTGGTTGAAAGCTCACTAGAAGTCTATTCTCTTTGCACTCTCATAAAAACTACTTTAACCACACATATACTAATTTAACAAACAACAGATTGTAGAACTGCTMTGCACCAACCTGTGACTCCTAGTGGAATAGCCACACAGATACCTCACAGGAATTGAAACAGATTCAGCAAGCTGAATGGTCTAACATCCTAACCACTACTCTCCTGGGCACCATACTTCTTATCTGATGCCATGTGCATCCCACAAAATAATTTGAGCAGAGGAAACTATAATGCAGGTAACATTCCTACAACTCATGCTTTCAGATTTCTTTTTCATTTTTAAATTTCATGTCATCAGATAAAAAGAAATCAAGAGAAACATCATATGATTCTTACTGCATAGAGGCTAAAATTTGCAGTAGACTCACAGTGTAATGATGGRGTTTTATAAGTCACATGAGAATTAGAGAAAGTGAAAAGAATAGGTATTGCTTTTAATAGGTAAAGTTACTTGGAAAAGCTAATTTCCCGGATGTACAGAGCAACAAAATTCTACAAGAAAAAATTAAAAGGTATACATTTAATATCACTGCATTCTTATATACCCACATACTGAATGCCTGTTAGTACTGGGATCTTTCCATTGCAATGCTGGCAGATACTGTGTCTGTATGATGGCATTTATTTTTAACCTGCTTTAAAGAAATTAATGAGTGATTTGGTCACATATTTACAGATTTCAGTAGCAGCTGATACCATTAAGATACCAGAGAGAGTGATTTGGCAATTGTGCCTCTATTTCACATGTACTCTCACTTCATAACTATTCTCTCTTGTTGATACATAAATGAGATTTCTAGAAGTGTAAGGAAGGAAACCACAGAACAACTGAAATTTCAAAACACTCAGAAATACATGGTGCAGCTTAACGCTGATTCTAGCCATTTTAAGAGCAGACAGGAACCAAAAAGGKATGTTCCATTTTGCTCTAGTCACTGCATTCCTCCAGAGGAAGATGTTTCTGCTGTGAGTCAACCCAAGATGCAATTCTTTCCACCATTCACTGGAAAAAAGAAAAGCTTGGAAAGACAGACCTGCTCTGAACTTGTGTAGGCGTAAGAAGATGGTGCATAAAGTAAGATGGAGTAAAGGCAGCTAGAATACCTAGGAAAAATTTGCACAGAAAACTTGGACTTCAATTTATGAGAGTTGAATCTAGCCCATTCTGTGTGGGTTACAATTCTGCTCTCTTATCAATATATTGTTTTTAAAATCTACTGTCAGAAACATCTGAAAAGTAAAGTAAAAAATTTCTGGATTGCCGTTTTTTCTTTAATACAAATCCAAAGAACGTGTGAAGACTAGGAAAGAATTCCARAAAGGGGGACAGAGGGAGCTAAGTATCCAGTTCAACGCTGCATGAAGATGGGGATGATGTCAAAAAGCTCTGGTCCAGATTCCTCTCCTGATGGATGCTGATATGGGTGGCAATACCTATTCTTTAAAAAGCTGAGACAATTTCATTCTTTAAAGTGCTGAAAGCAGTGAGGATGGTATTACCTTTTCTGTAGTGTAGCACAGTTTCAGTAGAGGGGCTTCAGCACTTGTGCTCAGCTTAGACTACAGCCTGGGATGTTGAGKGCTGGGCTGAAACACAAGAAAATGTGCCTGAACCAAATGTGCCAAGTTGAGGAAGGAACCAGTTCTATATATCCTGCATATTGATTGACATGTGAGAGGGCCCGGCTATGAAGTAAGAGCTGAAGAGGACAGCATCTATTCAAGTATTGCATTTCAAAAATAAAGAGCTTACAAGTCAATCTCTCTGGACTTCAGAACTTGTTCAGCATACCAGTCTACATTTTCAGGTCCAGGTTTAACTCATTGTTCTTCCTAAGTTTAGAGTTTTTCATCTCTTTGTCTTCCAAATAAAGACAGATTTGCACATTCTGCAACACAACTGTTATATAAGGRTAGTATCTTCACTCTCTAAAAAACTTTCCAACAGAGCTTTCTAGGAAAAGATAGTTCTTGGCATGATGTTTAAATAAAAAGCGTATTTCAATAAAATTACTCTTCAGCAAATACTTGATGTTGATCAGCTCTACTAGTAGCTGCAAAGAAASTAGATTAGCTTAGCAGAGCTTGATTAAGACACATTCCTCCTGAGCAGCAGAAGCAATAAATTTCTGATGCTGAAGGAAAGGATTTGTCTTCAAACAAAAACATATGTGTTTCCTAGAAAAGTTGCCACAATAGGCTAATAAAAAGCATTGACAGAGACAAAATATAAAAAGATAAGTTGTGAGAAAATACACAAAGTTCATAAGTYTTTGGCACTCAGCTAACATTTTCAATGATTCCACTTCCAAGTCTGGGGTTGGCAGTACTTAAACTGCAAGCCTTTCTAAGGCTGAGAAATGCTTTAGGAGACAATTAATAAACAGGCCCCAGACAGAAAAGACAGAAAACTGAATTAGTCTGTTATTCCACTCTGACCTTCTCTAATAAAAGAATTCTCATTCAAAATAGCAGTTAAACTGTGCTAAACAGGAGGATTTTAAAATAAAAAAGTATAATTAAATGCAGTTAAATGGAGAATTGTAAAATAATAAAATACACATCCATTAAATGTTAGCGAGACTGTAGAAACTAAAATAAGGTAAGGTAAATTAAATGAATGGAATCCAGTGTAGTTATATATTTCTCATGTGTGTTTTTTCATTTTACAATAGGATTACAAAAAGCATGCATCTCAAACTTGATTCACAGGATCTAGAACTATGAAAGCATTAGGATGTTATAAACAAAAATATAATCCAATAATTAACACTTAAAAGATTCAATTTATGCTTATCTATTCTAACAGAAAAAAAAATGACATTTCCCAATTCCTTAATGTAAGCTTCCAATTCATAATGTAAACTTGAAGAACTTTGTCATTCAATCATAGAAATCTAAATGWCCGGTTAATAGGCAAGTAAATACTAGATTCAGTGCAGATTTTACTCTCTGACATAAAGTTGTTGACAATACATTCCTCAATAAAGAAAAATTGAATTATAGCCTGAGGGTGGTTTAATTTGGTACAAATTTTGAATAATGTTATATACATTTCCAAAGCAGATGCTAAGAGACTCTGCAAGGACACTCAGCTCAATCAGAAGCCAGATTAAAGTTCCATCTGGAATGAAGCAGCTCCACAGTTCTGTTACAATTAGCGGAGTCACCAATGTCAGACTCAAAAGTTACAAGGCATCAAACTCTTTCTTTTCAAAACATAGTCATTATCCTGGAAATCAAAGCAGTTCTTCCTTCATCCTTAAAATGGAACTTTTTAAGCCATCACAAACTTGCGCTTTTAGAGCTGGGATGACAACTCTTATTGGGGTTATTATGGTCATGTGAATCCCTAAGATTATCCATATGCAACGCTTTTGTATCCGCTCTTCCGCTGTGTATAACAACACACAGGGAGCCTTAAAAATTGCATGTGTTCAAGTAGCTATGATACTCAATTATCAGCTGTTTGAGAATAATATAAAAGCTATCTGCATGAAACGAACTTCAAAACTGATTCTCACCTTTTCCTGCCCAATTTCCTGATCCCTTGTTATGAAACAAAGCATTTTCCACTGTATCATTCTAAACAAATGTGCCCTAGATCCCTGTGAATACCTTTAGATAAAGCAACAACAGAACTAGGAAACCTGAAGAACGAAGTTCAAAACCTCATTCTTTAGTCAAACACCCAATGAAACAGTATTTTCCCAGCTTTTAAGATAAAAAACATTCTGAACTCAAATTTACTATGAGAAAACAGCCCTTCAATGAACAATTCTACAAATAACGTTGATATATGCACAGTAAAAACTTCAAGATAGAAAATCAAAATGTCACGCACCTTAAATTTATTCTTTTACCATTTAAATAAAAAATTCATCACATAAATATGCAAGCCTGAACGCCCAAGTTAGAAATCAAATCTTGTATCTCTTTTCTTCCAAATCAATCCATGATAAGCAAGTAGTAACGCAGACTTCATCAAAACAAACAAATGAAAAAAATATATCTCACTACATATTGTAAAAAAAGATCCAGTTAAAGTGCTTATTTATGATTTTCCCATTATTAGTTATATTAGTTGGCCTGATTTCTACTAAGAAATAGCAAGCTGCTAGGTCCAAAAATATCGGCAATGTTTCTGTCCATTTATGTCTATTTATGTCCAACTGGGATCAAAGTGGAGAGATAGCTGTAGCCAGTATCCAATTTGCAGCCTAAACTTAGTGTTCAAATATTGTTCAATAATCTTCATATCTGAAATTTACTCTTCTTGAACTTTTTAAGGAAAAAATACAATCTGACACAATATCCTGACTTTGCCCTTAGCCTGATCTTGTCATTATTTGTGAGAACATTCCCCACGACATTCACCACGACACCATGGACCAGTATGGAGACATTTGGAACAAACAAGAAAGCCTGGTAAAGGCCATCTGCAAGGTTCCCTTGGTATAGAGCGAGCACAAAGCTAGGACCACAGAGGTGTCCTGGACAACTTCTTGTCAATGCAGATGGCAAATATTCACTTCCCTTGTTCTGTATAACTCTGCAGCTTTTGACGCTGTCATCCATGACGTACTCTCACCTAGCTTAGGAGATGCGAAACGGAAAAGTGAAATTAGTAACTATTTTACATCAAAATTTGGTTCCCCTTTAGCTTAGCAACACTCTCACGTTCTTCAGTGACACTAATCTGGCATTTGGCCACATCCTCAAAACACTATTACCTCTTCTGTTAGCTACAAAACTTCTCCATCCTAGTGACAATGACCAGAATTCTAGTGTTCACATCTTTCTCATCTCTCAGTTGCAGCATTATTTCAAGATCAACTCATCAAACTCATATTCTGACCTCTCTCCTCTGTGCATTTCCTTACTCTCAGTTTAAATGACTACCCATCATTTCGCTAGAAAGAAAATATCATATAAATAAAATAAAATTCATTCATAAGCACAGAACTTTCTTGGAATTTGGTCCAAGACTGAAACAAAACCTACTCAGCAGCTAACAGCCATCATCGCTGCCAACTCTAAATGCGAAGAGTAATTCTTGCTCTAGCTCACCTACATATTAAATGTGCTTAAAACACTTAACACAAGGCAGTCTTTTGCTAACACTTGTTTCTCTGGAAAGAGATCGATTGAACCCACCAGTCCACTCAATGGGCTACTCGGAGTGTCCAACAACTGCGCGATGAGCAGACCAGCAGAGCCCAGAAGACAGGCTGGACTCCAGCCTGCCTCTGTAAACCTTTAGTGGCAACAGCTCCTATGATGCCCTCCCTATTACTAGCAGCAGTTTACCAACTTTTTCATAACATTAAYTTAGCAAATACTTTTGATGTCCTTTGTAGATACCTGCTTTTGACAACAAAAGCAAGACAGACTCCAAATCTGGTCTAATGCAGAACACAAAAGCTTTCCTTTCACCATGTTTTTCCCCTCCTTCTATTCAGTTCTATGTTCTTTTATATTCCACGGCTTGTTAGCCACTATCATTTTGAAAAGTCAAGTACACTGAATGCAGCATATTCCTCCTATCTAGCATGACAGAAATATAATAAAAACTACAGTAAATTAGATATGCTTGAATCAAAATTGGTAATCCTTGATACTGTCAGACATATTCCTACAAAAACTCTTAATATAGTTTCCAATAATTACCCTGTAACTAATACAAAGCTACTTTGCTCTAAAATTTGTTATTGTTTTCAGGAGCAAAGAAAAAAAAAAGGTCAGTAGGTCAGTGGTCAATACTTGGAAATATCTCTAAAATCTGATTAATTTAACTAAAAACACTACTTTGATATTTATAAAAGTGATAAACKGTCTTTAAATCAATATTTTAAACACTGTATGCAGGCTACTTCAAGTAATCAACACACAACTTCACCAGCAATCTGGAATTCATGAACTCTTCTTTTTAAGAAAAACAGGGATAATACTCTTTACTTTAGAGCTTGCTTTTAGTACCTATATTGCATTATTATATTCTTTACTCTACAAAGGCATACCTCTAGTTATTTTTGAAAGGAAGATCTTCTAATGAAAGGAAGATCTTCTATCTCAGCTTTTTCTGAAAATGCATGTAAGACCTCTAAAAAGTAGGATAATCATAAATGTTTTACCAAAACTGAGAAATTCACACAATATTTTGTGGAAAATACTGCTATGAAAGAATAAAATACTGTAAACTTCCTCCCTTTTCCTGATTAAGGAATTTCAAATAAAACTACTAATTATTATATCAAATAATACTATACTGCCACATGTCTGAATTTGAACATCTATACATTTCAAAATATTTAAGTTTTCTATTCTTCCTTCTAAGATAAATCTTAAAAAATAAAGTTGAAAACATGACAATCTAAACTATAAAAAAATCTGTAAGTGTATATGTTTGCTGCTAAAAGCATGAGGAACCACAGAAAGATTAAATGAAGTTAATAAGTGACATTTCCCAAATCAATAAAAGGAGTTATATCTTTGAAGAGTTATTATGTAGGCTTTTGACTCACCTAAGAAAGCAAAAATTCTGCATATACTCAGAAAGTTACCACAAATATTTTTTTGGGAAAAAATAAAACAGCCGAGAGCTACCAAATACAAGAAACCATTTCTGATTCTGCTGGGCCACGAGCTTTAAATCTCCAGAAGGCAGAAGAGCATATAAGGGAATTACTATCATAGACATCTCTTGTTCTTAAGCTTCTCCCCTGAAATCTTTTCTCAGACAGGCTGGAAAAAGGACATCAGGTGAAGAGCATAGCCAGACCGATCCATTGGCTGCTATGTTGTTTTGAAAAGCCCATCTACTAAAGTAATAAGGAAAAAATGAGTGAAAACCGGGACACAGTTTGCTCAAGGACTGCCACAACTCCYGACTGCGATAGCCTCTCACGCAGGATCTTGTAAAAAAACCACTCATTTTCATTTCTGAATGCTTTTTTCTTATCCTTTTCTTGTATATTCAGCAAATGAAATTATCTTAGTAAAACTACATATTGCTATTTTTGTGCAGTTTTAACTCAATGCCAGTATGCATTGAATTAGACACAAATCATGAAATAAAGTCCTAAAAATAAGTAATCTTTCTTGTAAAAATAAAAAATTGTATATGCTGAAGTCTATAATTGCTCTAAAAATGMATAAATGCACCATATTATGTCTATCAATAAATAAATGTACCTTTTCTCTAACAGTTTTATATTTATTTGCAAATCAACATTTGCTACACACCACCTTTCTCTGGGAAATAAGGAAGTAAGAACCATGATTAATATCCATTTACACCTAGATTTTGATTTAAATCATGATTAAATGGTTGATTAAAGCCACAGAAAACATTCCACACTGATTTGATTTGTGTTACCATCATAGGTAGCATGTTTACAGAAACATTTCCTCTAATAACAATAAAACAATAATACAGATCGGTTCTTACAGCCTGGCCATTGTATATCATCATCAGTGGTTGCACACCCAAGCAAACAACAAAACTCCCTGCACTGAACCAAACTGTTTTTTCCTGACATTTGGTATCAACTTTCTGGAAATCAAACAGGTCATAGCTGAGTTCCTAAATGCATTAAAGGAACTATTGTCAGGTTACAAAAATTTCACACAGACTCAAGGAGTTTTCTTGAAGTTCACGGATCTAGAACTTGAATTCTTCAGCACTCTCCATACTGCAGTCATCAGGGGAAGCACAGGGATAGTGCCTGGTATTTTAAAACGATTCTTCCCCAAAATATGGGTGCAGAACAATCAGGCTCTACTTCAACAAGATGCAGAGCAAAACACAAAGCTCTTTTCCTTGTGATTTTAGTCAGCATGGTCACTGCTCCCATTTTTCTTGAACTAGCTGCTTTGGTCAAAATACTGCCACTTCCCAAGAAGTTATTTCCCTTAAAGCTCCAAACTGTGTTCAACTATTGAATCAATGGAAATAAATGAAAAACTGTGAATTTCAGACCTTCCAAAGAATGAAGGCTAGATTAAAAGGACCCAGACTGTTTAGAATTCAATGTTATTTCGAGGGATTAGACTAAGAAAGTAATGAAATATATACTAAAGGCTTACTCTATATCTGTTATTAATGTTATAGTATTCAACATTTCCTGCATAGCCTTTCAGCCCCGTATATGAGATCCCCCTTTCCTTCAGCAATGACATGAAAGAGAACTCACCAGTTTTAAACTGATTAACTTTTAACTCTTACGCCACATTAACTTTCGCTTTCTTTTTTTTTTTTTTTTTTTTTTTGAGAGAGACAGCCAACCTTCAAGCCTACAATATAGGTGGAACTGGATTACATTTTACTGGTTTTATACTTGGAAAGGCAAAAATTTTTAGGGCGTGCCTGGTTCCTGTGTCTCAGAAAAGATGATCAAACTGAAGCCAACCGTAGGTAAGCTACAGCCTTAYTAAATGCTTGTCAAGGCTACTTTCAGCAAGGTAACAATGAACAAACCCATCACTAACCTACTCTAATCCCTTCTCCATCATTTATCTTACATCTCTTTTTTATCAACAACTTCAATCTTTCCTGCATTTTGCTCCCTCTCCTATAGGTGCAGGACACTCCATTGCTCCTGTTTCTAAATCCACTCTCCAGAAACATTTCTCTGCCTTAAACGCTATTTACCYAAGTGTTGCATGCTGTGGAGCAGCAAGGCCTCTGCACATGTAATTAGAATTTTACACAATGATTTTCTGGTGAAAAATAGCAGGAGAGTTTAACAGGTGGCAAAGTCAATTCAAGTGAGTCTCCTCTGCAGCTTCAGAAGCAGCTCCAACACAAGCCTYRAAACCAGAGGATAAATAAGGTAGTTCATCTGCCTTGGAAGCAGCTCACTTCAGGCAGATGAAATGAAGACAGTCTTTCAAGACCAGGCTACAACCCACACACACAGTCACTGCTCATCCTGTTCCTCAGTGCACATTCAGGTATGGTCTACTGATCCACTATGTCAACCTTATTTTACATATAACACAGATTTTACCCATTGCATGCCTGCAATGAAAAAAAAAGCTTAAAAATGGGGGAAGGGGTGATGCAGAAAAGTAATTCTCTTTCCAACCTGAGGAAACTTTAGACAAATTTGCCTTTGATAATCGACTGAACAAGCTGCACTGCAAGCATCAAGGGATGGTGTAGGGATATCTAGCAGGTGCTGCAGTTTATCACAAAACCGTCTAAAATAATTGGAAGTGACAACCAGCACTACCACAAATGATTTATTAGTCTTTCACTCAGCTTTTCAGCTTCCTCAGGGCCAGAATAAATAATTTACCAACTCTGTATCTTCCAATCATTAATTCTTCCCTGTGCATCCAAACTACATTTAACTCTGCTGGGTTCAGTGGAATTAAAAAACACAATACTGAGACTTTTTCCCCCCCAAGTATAGTGTTATCTGACTTTATCTAAAAARAAAATTGTCAATCAAAATTTGTATCTGGCGATAGAAGGATTAGTGGTAACAACTAATGTACAGAATATTCACAGAACAAAAGGGAAGTTAAACTGCAGAGGTACCCACAATGAAATGTTCCCAGGGTATTCGATGTTTTCTCAAGATATAAAGTATTGATACCAYCCATGAACACCGATTATCATCATTTTCCTGATCCATAACCTAATAGTAGTTATAGGCAAACATCTTATATATCTCACACAGTGAATTCAAGATGAAACTGTGCGGGACACATTCAGAAAATAAATGGAAAAATAAAATGTGGCCAAAAATGGAAGAACTAAGCATGATCAGAATGATACTGTAAAAAGACAGTATTTCTTGAGAAATAACTCATTTATTGCAAATACATTAACAGTGCACAAGATTTACTAATGCCTTTGTGTTCACGCAATAAAAAGGAATGAATCGAGTATTATACAAGGCAGATTTAGAAACCAGGAGTATAAAATGACATAAATCCAAAGTACACTTTCAAATTTAAAGCACAGTATATAAGGCACCATATTCCTATTAATTATGTAGAGAAAACACAGAGAAAACAAAATCACACCCTAAATCCATTTTTGATGTAAGCTAGTCTTGTCTCATTAAATCAGCATCTATGATTAAAACCAAGATCATTTTTGGTACATAATGTATTGCATTGTTAGAGTAGCATCTGTTTGTTGCACAGCAACACATTTTTCAGCTTTAAGAAACTGTACTCATATGGAAGAAGCAATCCAGACTTTGAAGATATGAAAATATTTTTACTTCCAAAAGCATTTTGTACTAAAGGGGTTAATAACATTAATATGCTAATATTTTGCATTCCAAGAAGAGGCTTCAAGCTGTTGGAAACATACAGAAGAAGAATTTCATGGTACTAACAGCTTTCTTTCAGTCCTATGGGACTGAGACAACTCAAACTTTAAGTGCTTAGAAGAAAAGCTCTGTAAAGCTATGAAGGCTAATCAATAGGGCTTTCACCAAATGATAATATAGTCTGCAATGAAATAAATTGGCCATAACAAAAATGCCTTAGCCCTTTTCTCATTAATCTCAATATAAAGAAAAGTACAGTATGAACTACAAGTCCAAAACAGCTGACATACAAATCACAAGTATATTATCACAATGCTTTAAACAACGCAAAAGTTTTCCATAAATATAGAAATTTATGAGCATTTATATGAAAGTAATTAATTATCCTATGTAATTCCTTCTCACAAGCATATATTCTCCAGTTTAGTAAGCCTGTAAAATCTGTATTCTTATTTTACYGGATAGCAAGATATCTCCTTTTTTCAGTGACAGGACAAACCATCATCTGCTGCAATCGTTCAGGCACAACAAACTGAACTAAACTGTCCCATATTTTCCACACCTCACTGCTGTTACAAGGGCTGAAAGGATTCTCTTCACCATGACCAGGGATATTCAAAAACAATGCTAACAAAAATACGTGCAGGTTTTCTAACAAAACCTGCACGAGTATCAAATAAAGCAAAACTTTAAGAGAAACCGAGCCAGACGCGAAGGTATTGATCTCTGTGCTTTCCCCACAACTAGGGCAAAACAGCCTTAAAAAAAAMCAGTCTTTTTAGACACAGAGAATGTATCTAAATGTATGCTGGGAAGTCTGTTAGAGAACAAGAATAACTGAGACCCCAGCAACAAATCACTGAGCCACAAGTTATTTGGCCCAGGAGTCAGTTATTTAGATCCATAAGAGAGCACATCTCACAGTCAAATAAAAAATAATTACAAAGCGTATTGCCTGTTCTTTGGGCAACCTAGATCTAGGTCATATAAACAGAGATATCCACAAAGCTCTTTTTTAAAAAAATTTAATTTCTGAAGCCAATATATAATGGAAGCTCTTTGGACAAGTACATAAACTTTTTCATTTGGACCACACCACTCCACTTACTTGAATGCTAGAATATAATGAAAAAATATTGCTATGGAGATTTCTTTGAAGATTCAAAAAAGAAGCTATGTGTGCAGACTTCACTTCTACAGCTTTCAAATTCATAGCTAGTGGTATAAAATAAGAGGCTAAAATAGGAGCTGAAAATGATTCAGCCCCGTCCTTTTTTTTTTTTTTTTTGATTGAAATATGATGGCTGATACAATCAAACTATCAAACTTCCCAAAAGACCCCTCTGAACATACAATATTGTTATAGTTATTAGTAAGCATGTCTCACTAAGGCCTTCTGCAGAGCTAAAAAACAAAAAAAAAAAAAAAAGAGGAAAAAAAGAACAGGAAAGGAAATTACAAAAAGGGTGTAGGGGATGAAATAGCTGAAGGAGAACAGTGTATCGGTATAATTTAATTATAAAATTTCACTGAAACCTTCACTACTACAAGAATGTCAAGAAATATTTTGCTTAATCTCTTTAAGGATACCTGCTCTCTGCTCATATGAGAAGCTGACAATTCATCTTCATGGATCTATCGGTTATGGGTATATATAATTAATAATCTATAATTAATAATGTCTGTTTACAAGATATGTCCCCAAAGAAGAAGCAGRTAAATTTATAACTGAGTTTATCCCCAAATAAGAAGCATGCTGGCACAGGTCAGTTTTGACAAAATATTCTTAACTAACACATAGGTTGCCAGATTTTTTCTCTCTCATGCAAGTCTTGGCATGGTTTTTTCACYTCCATCAAACTAGTCCCCTTTCCTCATTCTTTTTCCTCATCGCAAACTATTTTTATATCCTGACAAAATAATAAGAAGAAATACTTAGTAATTAAGCTCAATCTTATCTGCATTAGCTCTGATTTGTATTTGTTATCTCCACTTGTCCAAAGAAAGGGAGGCAGARCATGGCCACCAAGGGCTCACGTGGCAGGAACCAAACTCCTGGTTCKCATAGAAATGCTCACTGGGGTTCATAAATCAACATCCTCCACTGCATACGTTCAAACTCCCAAATTCTCACGAGAGACACATTTAACTAGGCTATCCAAAGCCTACTTTAGGCCACCACCAGCAAAGAATAGTAACCTAAGATGATTGTAGCTATGCAAGGCCAGCCAAGGTTATGAATCCTGAGTATATTTCTACAATAGAACTTCACCCCGATAGCTTACAATAAATGAAAYAGACTTTCATTATGGAGAGCATTCTTAGATTTCTTCATCTTCCAAAACTATTATTGAAAATCACTATAAAAGAATATCTATAAAAATTCACAAAAGCAATGAAAAAACAGGAAACTCTGTGATCTAATTTGGGGTTACAAAGCAAAGCCTGTGCTTTTGCAAGTCACCAACATTTTCACCTTGATTCCTTCAAGTTAAGTGAAACAGAACTAACTCAGCTCAAGATCAGGATCTTTGTCCATAAGAGCCTCAGGAGAGAGAGGGGCTTTTCCTGTGAAAGCAGATTCTACTTGCCCTTTTCCCTATGGCGTTGACATGTGCCTTGAAACAAAAGTGATGAACGATCCTGTGTCCAACATTACTTAAGAATTTTAAAAATCATCTCTTTAAAAATAACGGAAAAAGTGAGTCAGAAAAAAAAAAAAAGGACAGAGAGAGAGATCTCAAAAACAGCTGTAGCATGTAAAAGAAATTAGCATGAGTGACTGCAGGGAAAAAATCAGCAAYAGTCTTCGAAAAAATCTGGCTTGGGTCACTGATGAGAAAACAGAGGCAGATGCTAGGCTGCCTAGCCCAGGTCACTGCAGGGAGAACAACAGCTGTTTGTACGACTCTTGCCTAGGACACCGAGCTGGTGCTTGAATATATTGAGCCATTTATATAAGAAGTGCTTCAGGATTTCAGTTTGAAAGAAAAGTTGAAAACAAGATAAATTTGGGGGGGGTGAGTTAATTTACTTACTTTTACTTTCTTTATGCCCAGTTGTACCACCTCTAGAAAAGGTAGTACAAATACTGACTGACTACGTAGATCTAAGTTTGATATAGAAAAAAAATAAAATTCTGAAGTGCTTTACTAAGTTATCAATATTGCAACAGCCCCTTAAAAGCTGCTTCATAGTAGTGCACATACTGTTGGGACCACAGGGTCTACATTCACCCTGTACTATTTGTACTGTATTTTAAGACATTTTATTTTCCTCCTCAAATGGGAATGAAAAGACTTGGTCGTCGTTTTATCTGCAATTACTGGAGAAACTTTTAGCTGAGAGGGCTTTCTTTTATAATCCATCATATCAATGTTAGAATTGAGTGAATACAGAGTTCTTKTTCATCCATCCTAGGCTTTTATTAAAAACTTTGTATCATAATTTCTGGATATGTTAGGGAAAACTGAACAGACGTTATGAGTCCTGGTAAGCAGAAGAGATTCTTTTTTAAGTGAATTTTTCCATGATTCTCCAACTACCCATTTCATGACTCATGCGCTCCCTCCAATCATATTATTCATCATTCCTTTTCATGAAGAGAAGAAATTACAAATGATTATATCTTGATTCGACTGAGCACAGAAAAAGATCTTTAGACTCAATGGACAACTCTATTCAAAAGATTAGCTACTTATTCAAAATAAGTTTTACTGAAGAGGCAGAATAAGTCTTCAGATGTGCACGCAGTTTTACTAATTGTTCTGAGAATGTATTACATGMACATACATACAATACAGTCACTCTCTAAGTCAGTATACAAGTATACTGCTCATTCCCATGTTACTTTTACTCTCCTTCCTAAATAGTACAGGTATTTATTAAAAAGAATTAGGCATGGCAAAGAAAATAGAAAATCCTTAAAAGCATTGATTTATAAGTTGCGAATGAATGTGTTTCAGTAATGGGCATTCTCTTTTGAAGCAAAAGAGACAGTACCAATAGATACAATATAGTGCAATGGAGTGTAGTATTGAAACAAAAACAGCTCTGCACATAAACAGAAAAAAAAGTGAACTAGTCAAATAATAGCAATAATTTCATTTGATGATTGCATATTATGAGAAATGTCAAAGGACAGTTTATGCATCAAGCTTCCAGATTACCCATGCACACCACCTTCTGACTATCAACAGATATTATAATTCCAAAAGAACTTGTTTACCCAAACATGTAAAATTCATATTAACGTCTGCTGTACAAAAAATAAGTTTTGCAGCATTAACCTAAATCTGATTTTTAAAATCAAATATTGGAAATAGAACTAAAAGAAATATGAAATAAGGGAACAATCGCAGACGCCTAGGTTCTTTGATAGCTCCAGTCCACTGAAACATGGCACTTGCAAAAAGAGAGAGATAAATAACATTAAAAAAAAAAAAAAAGGAGAATAACAAAGCTTGTTGCATTTGATATTTCTGTTGATTCTTTTCACAACAACTATCAGGGATGTTTTTAATGTTTGTTGATCCTTACAACAGAGGAGTGARCATTAAATCCAGCTACAATCATATGACAAATGCAAGAGCCTAGGATAAAGAAAATAGTCTAAAATTGATGTTTACTAAATATAATGCTGTAGGAGAATATATTCATCAACTTCAGTGCCACTATCAGCTTGCTTTAAGTTGTGCTCAAACGTTTTCAAGATCAGAAGGATCAGATTAGATAAATATTGGGAARTTAGACTAGCAAAATTGATTTTTAGCTTCTTTCAACACTGGGGATAGAATGCGGAAGTAAGAGAGGCCTGGACCAGACTAGGTGGTTTTAGCAAGACTATAATTTTTTTAGTAAGCTGCATTTGAGGCAGAAATGTGTCAATAAGATAAACAGCTAATAAAGTGCTCCTCATGCAGACTTGGTCTAATTCATTAAAACTTTTCAATGAGAAATTGTATCACTGAAAATTTCCTAGRCCTTCTAAGAGCTACATCCCTAGAACTGATGGTCATCTTTTGGATGCTACTCATTTCCTGCAGTTAACATGCATTAAAGAAACCCAAAAGATTGCCTAAGGTTTATATAATATTCACATCACTACTGAAATATAAACCATTACTGGAATTTGCTTCATTGCCAGCAAAACAAGAGGTGTATCCTCTTCACAAAYCTCAGACATCATGATAGCAGGTGACCTTCTAAAAATTGCATAGAGAGAGAGAACTAAAGGAGGAGATATTGAAAAAAAAMCAAAAACATTAAAACGGAGATCACATTATGAACGTTTGAAAATCTATGATTTGTTGAAAAATATAATACAATGAAAACAGASTGAACATAATTAAAAAGCTACATGTGTAACCCAATAAAGACACTTGCTGTGGAAAAGGTTTTCACAGAAYGGGCAGTTGTGGTTCAATATTCAAGCTAAAATTCATGAGGTACTATGTGAATGTTTAACCATTAACCGTAATATCTTCTAATGGTCTTTCATATAAAAAATATAAATCTATTATGCAGAGAAAGATGTAMAAACAAATATGATGCTTTAAAGAATAGAATATTTTAATAGTGAAATTGGATTATTTCTCTCTCCTACGCTCTAAGACACTCACCACAAAAAATCTGGTCTTCCCAAAAACCCACTGTTGCTACCAACATTATATCTGGTAGTTCCTGTCATGACAGTGTTGCTGCCCACGGTTTCTCCTTAAACTCCTATCTTTATATAATTATTATCTCCCCAGTTCCTTCAAGTTCAAGTCAAGAAAAACTGTTTACTTCTTTTTGGTCCTGATGTAGAGTRTAATCTGGATCTGGTGTGGCAATTTCTGTTGGTGATACCTTTTCTCTCTTGCAGACATTCTCTTTCTTGGTAGTTCTGCAAAGACTTTTTTGAGGAACATGAAAAATTTCTGCTAGCTTGAGTTATTTTTTTAAGCCTCGGTCTTACGACAAATTCCATTTTAGATTTTTTTTCTAAATAACWCTTGTAATTTCTTTCTAAAATATCATGCTTCCATGTCAACTTYGATCTTTCTTCCATCTTACAACATCCAAACAGATTGAAAACAAGTTGACCTACAAAGTGAAATAGAACTGCTAAGTTCTTGAATAGCCATTTTACATATCCAATGCATGTGTTTGGTTACAAATACTGGAGTATTTTTCTAGTATTTCCTCCCCAAGGCGTTTTTAACACTTTTTGGGAGCRTGCTGATTCCCACTCTGTGAAACAAGCTAGTGTCATTAGGATGACACAATCAGGCCTTATTGTAGTAAGGAGAAACATCATTTAGTATCAATGGCACATTGCTATTGATTTGAACTCCTCCTTKCTTCATGGGTGAAATAACAGGCTCCTACACACAGACCCTGTAAGCATACCAATGGAGAACAGAGGCAAGAAATATACTAAAAATGGATGTATTAAAGATACAACAGGAAATATATGACTCATGAGATGKAAATTCTTTTATCTGTATGGAATAAATTAAAGAGGAGCTTAATATGGCTTCTATGATTTCTATGGAGTTAGATTAGAACAGAAATATACCTATCAATAATACACCAGATTTAGGCTTCCCAATGAGCATCTCCTAACTGCTCAGCAACCTCTGTGAAACAAGTCCGCCTCATTTTCATTATCCAATACATGACTATTCACATTTTTTAAATGACTCTTTTTTTAGCATCCTTGTTGGCTGTTTCAGCATAAGACTGAGCCTACATTTTAAATTATCTTTCACAGTACTAACAGGATCTCTTTAAATTGGAGGTAAAGAACAGTCTATCAGCATGGAGATGTTTGCTCTTCCTTTTCTACTTCTGAAAATCTGCAATTTTCAGAAGAAAAAAAATCCCTATTTTTCTTCTTAAAAAGATATAGAAAAAGAATGGTACAGAAAAAGTATGGTCATGTAATATTAATATATATAACACATTGAACATAAGTAGCTCTCCCTCTAAAACTTAAAGCACCTTTAAGCAACTTCATGAACTAAATAAACACATAGAAAACTGAAATATTACTTATATTGCCCAGCTGCACCCAAATTAGGCTACTTTTAAACACTTTTTTAGCACCTAAGTTAGCATGCTAAAATTCTACAATCCATTTCTTAAAATGTGAACTAAGTAATATACAAGGCATAAAAAAAAAAAAATCAAGACCAGATCTTTTTAAAAATACAGTAGCGTAGGAAACAGAGCTATTTTCATACTCCATCCAGAAAATGGATGAGGTGTGAAAGAAATCTCTTGTTTAATGTGACCTTTGGCTGTACTTTCMCTTGTCATCATTATAAAGTAGCTACTTTCAGCGCCAACACATAAGCTGCGTTATATTACCCTGTAACAGCAGTAGCATGTATTTCAAGAAGTGCTTCATACGCTGAGAATCTGGTAGCAGAATGTATTGACAGCACTTACCTTTGCAACCACATATAATAGGTCTTACTGAACAATAAGATCTCGTTTATGCAAGGAAATAAGAGTGACTGTACAAAAATTCATAGACCCTATCATATAAACCAGCATACACTCAGGAAGTCCCCTGGAGTTCTCCATTTCAGTCAAAATAGTCAAATAAAGAGAAATGTAAATTTCAGATTAAAATTCTGCCCCAAACGATGAGAATATTCAGGGCTTTGTTACTGCGCACAGACCAAAAATACTGCATYGTTAGGATGTGCCACATACTTGACTTTTTAAACATATGTAATTAAGAAAATATTTCTAGAAAGCAAATGAATTTTGAAATTCAAGGAAGATTAATAGAACAAATATGACAAATTTACGTTTTGTACAATGGTAGCAAGCTGCATAATAAAAATCAGTCGCTATCATTATCTAAAGCTCTTCATCTAATGCTGAAGAGCGAAAAACCATTGATACATATTGTACACACATTTTTATCCATGTGTATAAATCAAAGGAAACAGCTTCCTTTAAGGCAAGCATATGAAGATACTAAAGCAAGATACAAATTAAATATTCATACATTCAATATTTCAAAATAAGGAATTTGGATATACACATGCATAATTTAAGTTCTATAGTGAAACCTGTCTACAGAGGCCATTTCTACTGTATTTCAACGGCATTGAAACTTGAAATGTACAATGCAGCCTTTCCATGCTGTGTTAAAACTTTAAAGTATATAGTAATTCATTTCAGGCACTAAACATAGAATAAAGGCCATCTTGTGTACAAGGCGCTTTTCACAGCAGCTACTGCTTTGTCCTGATTCATTAAAGCTCCTTCAGCGCTAGGAAACCCTGTGTCCTCCCTATAAGGTGGCCTGAGACTGCTGCAGGAGCTGCTCACTGGAAACAGAAGCTAAATAGGTAACTTCAGAGAAGGTTGATAAGGTTTCTAGTTCCTGAAAAAGCACATCWGTGAAAATTCACTGCCAAATTCTGACCTGAGGTATCTGCTTCAAACTCCATCGAGGTAGTGCTCAAATATGAAGCACAAATATGAATTTGACCCTTTACATTGCTTTTATATACTTATTCAAGGCTCTTCAGAGAAAAAGACTAGACTTCAGACCTTTTCAATTGGTAAAAAAACAGCAATGTAATAACAAGCTTCACAGCAATATGCTGTGAGATAAGAACAATTCTTTGTGGACACAGACAGTAGTTTACATATAGCAACATAGGGCTACCACATTTTTGGAGTTTAGAAATTCCTATGCCTGCAAAAAAACATAGTGGGGGGAAAAAACGTAAACCATTTATCACTGACATATCTCCTTCTCCATGTATCTAAAGGTACTATAATTCCTTCCCATATATTTAAAACTTTGCAAGTAAGAAGGAAGTCTCCACATTAATTATTTATATGATCTTATTATTTTGTTTATTAGCAGAAGTTAAATATATTAGCTCAGCTATCAAAAGGCTCATTAAAAAGGACCTTTTTATTTTGACAAAAATATCTCTAATAAACTTTAAGGATAACTAAGGATTAATTAACAATGGRAAAACAGTACAACTCTGCTTCTATAGATTTTTCAAGTAAACATTTATCTCTGTTCCTTAAATGCCACTCATTTGATCTTGATACACCTATGAAATAATAGAAGAAAAAGCTAAATAAAAGCAGTATTAAGCAAAATAAAGCTAAATAAAATTAGTATCTACATGGTAAATTACTTTATTGAAAATCAGCTATGGATTCTGCAAAGAATACATTTTTGCCTTAGAGCTAGTACTTTAATTTTCAAGAACCAGGAAAGAAAAAAAAAAAAATCAAAACTAGTCAGTAACAATGCAGCGTCGAAAAGCAATAAACTCAAAATTAAGTTATAAATAATTTAAAGCATGTCATGAAGATGTATTAATAATTCATCAGATAAATAATTTACTAAATAATCAAATAAATAAATAATGAAATACATAAATAAATCAGCAAATAAATAATTCTGCAAAATAACCTAAACAATAAGTCACTAAAACAAATGACAAACCTGCAAAACTACAATGATTTTCTAAATTCTGATAGTTTTAAATAAACAAATGTATATAAACTAGATCAATCTTTGCTGGATAGAGAAATAGTTTTCACTGCTATTGGTAAAATCCTGATTACACTGCATAAGGATACAATTTTAGATTTYACAAGACTGCAGTTTTTTTCCCCTTGTAAATTATTAACGATTGCTACAATACATCCTGCTCAGTATTTTACATGTAATCCCTTTATGTAGCTCATTTTTCCCCCCAAAATGAAAATCCACTTGCCATATTCTTAATTCACGTCCCCCCCACCTGGCAAGTACAGTACTTACAATACTGCAGTCGCCTTCTTGGTGGTTCTCTTACCAGCTTCTGCAAACCTTCAGAAGTTTTGCTGCAGGGGGAAAACAAGTAGAATAACCTTAATTATTACAGATGGTATCTCATTCATTAGTGGATGACAACATTTTATTTGAAAGCACTAGAAAAGCTGTTTTATAATTCTACAAAGCAACTTAATGTGAAACAACCATTATAGTTTGCAGACTACCAAAAGTTTTTAGAAGTCTTTGGTGGAACGAGTTCAAGCAGACTGAGGCCTGTTTCTTGTATTTAAGCTGACACACAATCTGTGCAAATTGGCACTAACTCAGATATAAAGACAAACCATGAGAAGGACAAAATACTTGGCTGACATTTAATGTTATCCTTGATTTTCGAAGTTCATAGTCCTTGAAAGAACACAACGAGACCATTTAATATCCACTATCTAAGTACATTCACAATTTAATTATCACACTGCGCTCCGAAGCCAACACTGACACCACAGAGGTCAAAACTCACTGATCTCCTGAATCAGTTTACAWTCCCTATTTATTTTAATGAATAATATTGACAGTCACCACAGTTTTCTTCCAAGCAGTATTTTGTAAATAGAGCATTTAAAGAAATGTGCCAGAAGTGTAATCACATTATCAATTTTTATCTGTACTGGCTGAAAGGAGGCTTATTTGCTTCCTACCATAACACACGCTACAGGAAAGAGATTTTCCAAGCCACGTCACTGTTGTGAATTCTCGATCTCTATACTGGCCTGTAATACTGAATGAATACATCAAAGTTCCTATTCAACTACATGTCATATAAATACATGGTTTTTTGCCATGTGGTTCAAAGGAAGTAGCTAGGCAGTGTTGCTTCTGCTGATAAGATCACAAACGGGGTTAGTTTATAGTATTTTAGTATTTAAAAGTGTAAGGGACAATTTACTCTTAAAACTACCTTGGCACATTTTACTTAACAAGTCTCAAATTCTCTTTAGGGATTATAATAAGGAAACACTTTGCTTAATCATAAATTTTATATTTATCTTGGCTAAACACCCTCCTTTGGATAGACTGCCATGTTTTGTCAAGAAAAATCAACACAGTGGAAATGAAGTACTTGTTCTGTTGTGTGGTCATTCAAAAGAGTATGTAGAAGTAATGTAAATGTGCACCAGCGCTGCTGATAATTTCACGCTCTCATACACTCGTTTCAATTTGCTTTAAAAAGGACTATTCCTCCTGGCTAAATATAGTCATCATGAAAAAGCATATCTCCCTTTTGAGCTAATAATATTGCAAGCCCCAAAACACAACAGTATGAAAAACTTACGTAATGTTTTAAGGAACCTGAACCACTTCTTTCTCAGAAGATATTTTTCTGAAGTAGGGCAAACAAGACCACATTTTTTGCTATGGTATTCTCTTTTACTACTGAGATCTGTGCTTTTAAAAATCACACTTCCTTCCCATCTGTAACTCACCCTACTCCAAACAAAAATCACAAATAACCCACACCCCTCTTTTTTAAGGTAATCGAGCCTCAAAAAAAAAACACTATGTACCTTTTCCAGATTTAAAAGATTTTAAGGATCACTGGGACATACAATGGTTCTGGAATGATCCTGAAATTTTGGAATCAGATTTTCTGTAGAAAGTACAACTAAGTAGTAAATGATTTTCATTCCTCTTCTACTTGTATTATTAGAGTGATGGATGTCTTAAAACTATATATATTTTTTCCTCTTAAAAAACTTCTGTTTTTTAATTACCATAGTGTTTAATTTTTGTTTTCTGTGTGTGATTCCTGAACTGATCTCCTCATGGTAGTACTTTCTGTGCCAATTAGAGGGCCACCATTCTCTGCTTATATAGACACAAAGATTATTTAAAGGAGCCTCGGATGGAAGGTAATACAGCCAATGACCTGGGAAACAGGCACCTTTGCCACTTCCACAGTCAGAACAAACTCCCGCCGTACTGAATTTGGGTCTTTTCCTCAGATCTGCCAGCTGGTTCTGTTCTCCCTACATCAAAAAACGTAATGCTGCCTAGGCCTGTACTCCAGAGAGCACATGAAGCTCTGGTCAGTGGATGGTTACAGCAAAATACAGGGTCATTCCACTGCATTTTAAAGGCTATGGATACCAGGAATAGAGCAGCGGTGGGAGCGCAGCAGATTGCTGCAAAACAGAGGCCGTGTTGAATACTGCTGTATTCAAGTTAATTCGAGTAATGTAAGGAACTGCATTGTACCACATGCATGGACTAACTTCAAATCTCTACAAAGGCAAAAAATAAATAAGGCTGCCAGTAAAAAGCACTGAGCAAAAAGATCTCCTGCTGTCCTCTCTACCCTTTAGCAGGTCATCGATAGCGAATGTCGTCAACTGCAGGTACTAATTAGCTCCAAGGAGCTACTGTTGCTTCTTCCACTTGAGAGCTCTTCAGATACACAGTGCCCAGAGGAAACTTGAGAGAGAGAGGTAAGTATTTCAAAATTTAGGCCAGGAAAAAAGTGATTTTAAATATTCAGAAGCATAAAAACAGGGACAAAGAGATGCTAGACAGCCACTTAGCAAAAAATACAGCTAATGTAAGGTTTCAATTCCTGGCTGTGCCCCAGAATTCCAAGGAATCTTTGAACTCTCACAAGTTACATGGAGCATTTTGTATTACACATGGAAAAAAAAATAGGTTGCAGTGATTTACTATATTGAGGAATTTAAATAGTATGCAAATTCTTTAAAGGCTCCTTTATTTATTGCAAATCACCAATTAAGTTAAAAATCAGCCTCTTGGTCCACTCCACATGGAAAGATACTTCTGTGACTTTGGACTGTATTCCTTAAGAATTTTTATTGTACTTCTATCACCTTCTGATTTTTGTTTTATCACAAATAAGAATAAAAATGCTTATGATATATACTGCATAAATCCAACTAAAGACTTTTAAAGCAATACAGTTACAATTACTTTTAAAGCAATCCACAGAGTTACAGTTCAGTTTTCGGCATGCATTTGGCAAAACCTTTGAATAATTCTTGAATAAATTCTTTAACCAGCCTCTTCCAACTGTCTCTTAGTAAAATAACAATTTTAACATATTAAAACATATAGTAAAATGTCAAATTCCAAGGCACTGAATCAACTGCTATCAATAAAACACAGAGCTCACTTGGCTGTTACGATCCACATTTCCTAGTCGATTTTTAGATAAAAACAAGCAGATTACGAGCAAAGGTTTATCTCAAATTCCCACATGTACAGCCTGCCACATTAAATATATGCAAATCAACCTTCTTCTCCTCTAGTTTTTTTTGAGCTGACAACTCATATGACCTGAAGCCATGGTTAACGATTACAATTATTTGACTTTCATATTTATACAATCAGTCATCAGATATGCATGTTAATTGATTTCAACAGATAGTTTTGTATTCTAATGATCTACAGAAAGCCCACATTTTTACTCACCCTTTGATTTATAAAAAAAAGATAAAACCCATAATTTTTCACCATTAACCCTCTGCCAGAATGATAGGCAGTATTCACCATTGGCTTCTATGAAATCTGCTAACCCAGAACTACTCCCCACTATAAAATCTTTGATAGCAAAATCTGATTTTCCAATTAAAGACCCTGTTCTACAGCATTTAAAAATACAGTTGCCACATTATTTAAACATGCCATTTTCTATTAAACAGAAATGATCAAACATTAATACTGCTTAAATAAATGGACTAGGCAAAGAATTAATAAATAATTATTTCATATTTACATTTTTCTACTTAAGGCTCCTTCCCCCTTTTTCAAAGAATCTTAATGCCATATCTCCATTCTTAATAAGCTCTCAAATGACATATACTTGATCCACGACAGTAGTAGAGTTGAGAGCTTTATTATTCAAGTACTACACTTTCTATGGTAAAAAAGGCTTTAATGCCAAACCACTCAGTAATACTTTTTGTGATGGCAACAGAGCAATCAGTCTTATTTCTTTACATGGCTAAAGAACAATTCTTTCCAATTACAAGTTTATTTCACATTCCCTAATTACTGAAGCATCAAATTCCAAATTATGAACTGCACAAATCTGCACACAAAGGACTGCTTTATAAGTTTAGAGAGTCTGCGATCATAACCTTTCAGAATTAATTCTGGACTGCTCTTCCATAATAGCCACATAAAAATAGAGAGAATACTACACCTTACTCTCAAAAAGATCAGATCACGGCTTATTCCAAAAATAAGCAGTCTCTCAGTTTAGGCCTTAACCTATCACTGGACTACAGATTTATGCTTCATTTCTTTGTAAAACACCAGCTGCCCCATTCCTTTATGTTTTAATTCCTTTATGTTTTAATATCAATATAGATATTTTATTTTCTGCAGAACATTATTTTCTATTTCTTATAAATAACTAAATGATGTATTAATCCTATTTACCTGTTATTCAAGTAAGCACCATAAGCCCCAAACTCAATGCAATTCTTTTTTTTTTGACTTACTCCAATTAATTTCAAGGGAAATGTGCCCACTATGAGATTTTGAGATACCTATTTCAGAAAAGCAGCCCTGACACTAGAGCACTCACCTCAGATACATAACTCTGATTCACGTTCCTGTCATGGTTCACAGACAAGAGGGACTTTAAAGCTGCATTACCACAATTTTGAGCAGGTATCTTAATCACTAAAATATTCTCGACGTTAATTCCCATTTCTGTTTTTTCCCCAAAAGGTCCTGATCTAATTGTTTTTCCTTAATCTAAGATAAGCTGCTTGGCAACTGTTGCTAATGCAGATACATTCAATCTTCCCCTTATTGGTGAGAACTCTTGGGTTGGAGACTTGATTTCATGCTGAACCTCATGAGAAAATGCTGGGGTGAGCAGAATGGGGAAACCCATCTCACTGAATGTCTCAGTTTTAATTCCGCAGATAGCAAAGCTAAATGCCTGTGGCTCATTTCAACACAGTGCTACCAAACAACCCCCACCTTGCAGACTGCCTATAGCTTGTTATCTACCAATCTGGTTAGTTATCAACCTCGTTGATGACCTAGTTACAGACCTGGTCACTACAGCTATGGAGAAAAATAAGAAAAAAATTAAAAATAGCTTAAGTACAGGCTAACTAAGCCAAAACTGGGCTCATCTGACTCACAGGAATATTATATCAAACTATGTTAAAACCAACATCGACATTTTTGGCCAAGATGCCTGAACTACAAAAACATTACTTTAGTAAGTGTTAAAAATATTACATATTACAGAAAGGTTTTTATCTCTTTGGAAACTTTGATTTTTAATCATCAGGTGCCTTTATCCTCTCTGCTCAGAAGGAACTGAAAGAAGTTGGGGTTGCCACTGAGTATACTGGTTGAGAACATTTTGTTAGTGATATTCAACAGTTCTTAAATGAGCAAAGCATTTATCACACATTACCATTCAGAGATAAAGACAAGGACATGCAATGGGACTGGCCTACAAATGACAGAGTTTGAACAAAATATCAAGGCTCTTGAAAACAAAGAAGAAAGGAAAAAAGTGAAAATTGGATGAACACGAGCTCAACTAGGCAGAGCCTACTTTGTGGTTGTACATTGAGAAACCGTCCAAAAGCAGAAGAAACTTCATCTGAATGTTAGTCTTGCAGCCATGCCAGAAATCCACCAGGCTGGCAGCAGACTACACTGAGCCCCATGCTTGACTACCATCTTTCCTAGCAACAGGCATCTTTATCCTAAGGTGCTACGGTTTGATTAAAGATCCTTTAGACAAGAGTTTTCCATTGTCAATGAGGCAGAAAACACRGCCTTAGCAGGCTTTAGCTGACTCCATATCAAAAATATTTAATTATTTCAGAACTCATTGCATAACATCAAGAAAGATGAAACAAAAAAGTATCATCTAGCAGCTGGACCAGTTCCATAAAGTCATACAAATCCCACCACTGACATAAAGCAGAAGAGGGGAGAAACAAAGGAGCACTGCTCCTTTTTATGACAATATAAGGCTACACATAGGTCAACGTAAACCAGTTACAAAAAATTACACATTCACAGGCGGTTTGTGAAATGGAAATCCTTACAAAATACCAACAACTTCCAGCATGTTTTGCTTCTTCCAACATCAGCTATTCTTTGCATCTCCCTAGATCTCACTGAACTATAAAATGGTGGCTAATTTTTACTCCATTTAATATTTAACCTGAGAAAGAGACAAATAAGAACAGCGGCAGTTTGTATAAAACAGACCCACTATTCAATGCTCCCTATTTATGGTAGGGCCCACAAATGCGCTCTCTCTCTCAAATCCCTTCCCGTGTGTGAAGGCTCCTGCTGAACATCAGTGTCACTGGGGGAATTACTGCTGTAGCAAACGGACAAAATACGTGGCTCTCAGATGCTAGGAGAATGAAAGAGCACGTAATTTCTCTTAGAACAAGTGAACATTTCACACAGTATCATCAAGTTAGTAAATGCAAACTGCAGCAGAAAAACACAGCAAATTTTGACGCTATTAGTAGATGGATGAAGAAGATGTAAGATCATCAGTGAAGAACTAAATTGCTGCATTTTATTTTAAAGATGTATAAATTCAACATTTTAACTTAAATATTTAAGAATAGTTTTATTTTGTACACTTTATAYCTCTTGGCACATGAAGCTGAAGATCCAAGTGTAAAGAACAACACATTTGGAATGCTGAGTTATATTAACATCATACTAACTATAACAGTTCACCAGATTTCACCGAGTTTTTGCATGCTGCTGAATAAATGACTCTGCAATTAGCTTAATTTTTTCTTAGAGGCACTATAAGATTATTTCTTAGTCTCCTCCTCTTTGATTTAGTACACCTCTTAAGGTAATTTATTAATGTTTTGGATATCTCATTCATCATCCATTATTACTGGTGTCATAAATTAGAAGAATGGAACAAAGCACTGGACTATACACTTTTTCCATATTCATCAATAAAATAACCACCTCTGCTAGAAAGAAGTGCACAAAAGAGTTGGTTTATCTGCTAGACTGAAAGTGGCACCATTTTTTGAATACCTTAAGCCTTTATCGGACGTTATGTTATTAGTGAAAAAACTTCACCTTAAAATACAAAAAGATATATACTTGATGTGCAAAAGACAAAAGCACACATTACAAATTTTTACACCCTCCGGTAAAGTAGAAGGGTTACAAATACAAATCTTCAACAAAAACATGGACTGCTAATAGAAAATGTACTTTTGTCAATGCACAGCAAAGTACTAAACAGAGAAGGGAAGAGTCAACTAAAAGTTACCTAAACTTGGCTTGGAAAACAGAAAAAAAAAAAAAAGTACTTTGCCAGTGTTTTCGTTTGTTTTTAATTTACATGACCTAAGCCTAAAGGACATTGGAAGGGATGATTTTGAAGATTCTAAAGATTTTCAAGATCATGATCAATAATTGGTATGCTCAGTATCCACACAGGTGTATGTATAACAAATAAAGCACATGAAGGATGACAGAACTAATGTTATTATGAGAATATTAACTATCAGTTCAAATAAGTACATGATGTTCACACTAAATTACATTTTCTTACTTAAGCTTGAATTTTTAAAAATTCACATTTTGCTATTTTAGGCAACAACTCACTTTGTACACACTCACTCTTTTAACTTCTGTAAATAAAAGAAAAATGCTCACTATGGCAAAGGAACATTTTAAATGAAATACTTTTCATACCTTTCTCACTATTTTTCATACCTTTCTCATTATATTAAAAGTTTGAACCAGGTCTAGTAAGTCATTAATGAGATCAGATACTGAAAAATGTTAAACTCTTATAATGAAAGAAGAAAAAAAAATCCACATATTTAAATTGAGGAAATGCTTCAAAATAGGAAGTATATATCTAATTTCTACAAATAAAAGAATTAGCTGTTATTTTTTCTTTCAGCAGCATTACATGTATGATATTTTGGGCTGCAACAATGAAGTTGAATACTTTTCCAACTAAATAAAACTGCTTTTTTTCATTGTACTAACTACAAATTAGGCCTACTGTTCATTTCCCTAAGAAAATGAACTATTTCCCACATAGAGCCACGGCTATTTGGGATAATAACTGCTGATTAACAAAATGTACCTTCTAAAATTCAACTAAACACATATACAGATAGGTGCATTTTTCTTATATTTCATTCACTTATGTACAGAATTATTAAYGAAACTGTCTGGTGAACTGTGTATGGCATTTAGCTATATGAAAATTACCAATGGAATGGAAAAATGAAATGACTGGCATGTGAGCCGCAGCTTTTGTTAGCCTCCAGATTCATCAGTTTTTGATAATGACCACGATACTTGCTATTCAACTTATAAGGCAAGCTTACAATCACGAAGAACCTTGTCATTACAGGGCCAAAAATAGGCASTGTTCCCTTGTATTCCGATATCCACAGCTAGAGTATTCACATAAAAGTGGAGAAACAAATCCCTCCTGTGCTTGAGAGCAGCTACTTACTCGCYCTTGTCTCTGCTCCACTTTCTATAAAATGTGCATTGTCAGTGAAAGAAGCTTTTCCCTGATGCTTAAGGTATTCACCCTACATGTAGGTTCCTTGAAGTACATTTATAACCTCAGTGAATTTCTAATTTATACYGCAGGACATTGTAATATAAAGAAGAGAGCAGGCAGGTCATATCCAAAACTTCTACCAACTGTCTATAATAAAAAATAATACAAAAAAAGAGCTGTCTATTACAAGMTAAAATTATCTCTGGTAGAGGAAAACCTTTATTGAATCTGATCTCCCATGACCCACACTAGTGGGTAACTTTACCAAATAAAAAAACATGCCGACATGGCACTACCAAGTCCTGCAATTTCACTAGTTTAGATTCCAAACATCTGRGATTTTTTCCTTACTCTTCTTTTAACTTCTGAGTAGAAAAGTTACTTACAGAACTTCAGTCAAAGAATAGCCTCTGATTTACGTCAATATTTTTTTAAATGCATTGGACTCCATACATATATATATATATATATACACATGTATGTGTATACACACACACACACACACATATATATATATATCTTGGGATGCCAGGAAGGTTTAACTTTTTCTCATGTAAAGAATTAGTTTTTTTACTCAAAACCAATACTGAATTGAAGGATATCTAAAATTATCTAATATTCATGATTTTCCAGACAAACAAGCAAGCAAGCTATTCTCTAATTGAAACGTATCATTTCACTTGTTAATGACATATTAGAGCATTAATTAATGTCTGTGTTAGAGTACTGAAAATTCATGAAAATAATGTTTTAACTTACTCGATATTGAATTTGGAGTGTGTATGCTAACATAAGTATTTGACTCTTGTACTGAAACTTTCAAGGCCTGCAGAACACACCACCAATGAACTGTAACTTCTACGATGTCTAGATGTTACCACCTCAGAAGCAGGTTAAGATAAAGCTGCTTGATTAGAAACCAATACAATCTTGAATTCAATCATTTTCTTTGATTTTTAATCACTGGGGTTTTTTTAAGTCATTTTTTTTAATTAAACATAGTGATAGATGAGGCAAAATGTCCTATCTTTTTTTTTAAATGTCAAGGAAGGATTCAGATATTTATACATCTGCTAGATTGGATCAATATCCCCAACTGTTGATTAACATGGTGGTTTTAAGGGTCACCACTGTCCTGTTTCCTAATCCTAGAAAGCACGTGGAAGTCAAAGCTTGGCTTCTCAGCAACATGCCGCAGAGCTGTTCCTGCACGTCGAGAGCTCCAAGCACAGAACATCGTTGCGCCGTCGCACCCGCTCAAGGAAAGTCAAGGCTCCAACGACTGCGCTCATCTTTGACTGGACTTAGACATCAAATCAGTCTCTTCAAAACACAAAGTAAAGCCACAACCAGCAACAGCTTTATTCTACTGTGATTTTTTGATGACGCAAACTTCAGATATTCTTAATCACAGTAAAATGGCACAAAGCTAAAGTACTGACCTAGACCCAGAAATAGTTGTGGGATTTTTTTTCCCCGACGAACCTTACTTTTTCTCCTGTCACCTAAATGTCAGTACTCATCCTTACTACCAAGAGTATTTTAAAGATTTAACCAGCTCTGGAATATTTTTTCCTCTGCTTTCTAAATGTGAGCAACTGTTCAGATTCATTCACTGACTAAACTCCGTGATATCCATATTTAATTTCTCAGGTGAAAATTTGATTCTCACCCACAAGATTTCAAGATAAAATACTTCACTGTCACAGGCCAGAATCTAAAATTTGTCTTGTGAAAAAATGAATAGCCTTAAGATATAATATTCTGTGTTCTTACTCAAAGTAATTTAAAATAGTAATTACTATTACTAGTAATTAAAAAGTAATTAAAAATATCCGTGGTGACCAGGCATAGGACAAGAGAAAATGGTCACAAACCGAAGCATCAAGGGTTCCACAGGAGTTATATTGGTTATTTCAAGTCTGGGGGGTTTTGGACTTTTCCACTGCTGAAGTCAGCAGTTGAGTTGCTCACGGCTCTGAGCACAGCTCAATTTTCTCTCCCTGGAACAACCACGAGCAGCCTGCAGCCTGTGACTTCAACATTTCACTTCATGAACTGAGTGCTTACTCAGCAGGAATCCAGAAGGCAAAGCATGATTTCACTTGTCCATACTAGCACTTTATTACCCATTTTAYATAAGAACCCATAACGATAACAAGTGTATTGTTTGACATGCAGCAAAAACATATGGGCAACCAACAGATATTTCGTCTGACCCCTGTCAGATCAATTAATTTCCTTAACAGAGAGGAAAGCTTTTAGAACAACAAATCAAGACAGCAAAGAAATCCTCTCAAATGTCAGAAAAAGCCAAAGAATAAATGCTGTGAGGAAATGAACTGTATTCAAAAAATAAACTGCATCAAAGTCATTCTCTAGACTACTGCTCAAGCTTTGTTTTCAGTAATGTACAGTGTCACATGCAATACTTCACAGTAATTTCATGAAACCATATGCTTATCAAAAGGAGATGGCATTATTTTATTTATTATTTATAGGCTACCTATTCAGAGTGCTTGCTTGCTATCCATTTCATTTGAACCTTAAATTTTCCCCCCACAATGCTTACTAAAATGCTTATTAAAAAAATAATAATAGACAGATTGACTGATGACATCAGTTAAAGCCCCAAATCTAAACATGAAGCAAAGTCAAACACAAACAGCAAGAATGATGCCCAGCTAAGTTTTATACACTGTACTTTCTAATCATCTGTACTTTTATAGAAACACATCAACTTGGAAAATGTAATCTTAGTGTTTTTTAACATTTTTGATCATSTGGGATCACCTTCAGGATCAACAGGCATGCCACGAATACCAACTGCACATGATCTTAAACGCAAACACAATTTTGCTGCAGCTCAACTCCATTTTCTAGTCGCATGACAAGACCAGATGAASATTGCATAAACCAAGGTTTACTAAGACAGTTCTGCTGTAAGCCTGGGTCACCATACTGCAATCTGTAGACATTCAACTTCCTTTATTCCACATAATATTCTCTATTCTCTGCTGAACTAGAGATTCCTAAAACAAAAATTTTCAACTCGCTGACTACAAAACATGTAAAGTGAGCAAACTTAACAACTACAAGTAAAACACAGATTAAAAGTTCTTTAATTTATGTTTATTCCTCCATAACTCGTAACTTCACTGTGATCCCATGATGTGGGATGAACCATTCCACCTGGTCTAAGAAAAGGCCTATTGCCACAACGTGGTGTGCATCCAACCTGCGCACACGWGTGGCGCCGAGAGAAGCCCTGCCCTCTCTGGCCAACAGTGAGGTGTCTATACGAGGTGTTCATTTCAGTAACTATTATCGGAGGTGGAAATACAGCCTCCCTTCATGAGAATGCTCTGGTGGACTAAGGCTGCACTAAGAGTGTGGGAGAGGGCTACCCCCCGCTTCCTACTCTCCTAGGAATGACAGTTGTTTTCTGGCCAGAATGCTCCAGATAGCTTTTTAGGACCGTGATTTATTGATTTAAAAATCAGAAAGAATTTGTTTAAGTTAGTATATATTAGGTTTGTGCATCCAGTTTACTATTCTCAAGTACTTATATGTATTTACAACACCTCTTGTATTGGCCTGATATTGAGAATCTCCCAGCATCCATTATTGCTTTACGAGGGAAACATAAATAAAAAATGAAAACGAAACCAAAACCAACTCATTTTTTCTTGTTTATTGGAGAATTAACAGAATAGTTGGTGCTTGGAGGCATGATTTCACGGACTGTCATAACCAAGACACACTTAGTGACACAAGCAGGTATGCCAAGGTCCAGCACAGCTGAATAGTCAGAAGTGTGTGATAGGAACATTTCAATTAAAGAAAAGTCTTTCTTAATAAGTCATATATTATCAGCTGTCCTTGTACATTAAAGAGCAGAAATATCAGGCATATAAAGAGAAAACTCAGGGCAAACTGAGAGAACTCAACTTTGGCAGAACACCACTGGGTGTCAGCTCGCAAAGCAAAATAAAAATGATTATTCTAAGAAATGTAGAGGTCACTATGCCAGACTTTCAGCGTGTCCAGTCAACAAGCTGAGATTAAATTCAGATGCAGCCATTCAAATTCAGTACAGTGTTGGTTTCTATTTGTTAATTTGGGGCAATATGCATTTCTTTTACATTCTCTGCCAAATGTGAGTGATGGTTTTAGGTGTAAGATGTAACGAGGTGTCCAGGTAGACAGAGACTAAGCAACCCTGCGTGAGTGTCCGACTGCTCCCTCACGCTATCCTGGTCCCAGGGAAGGGTGTTTCAAATGAAGGTTTAACTGGCCAGAAGGAAAGTGAAGTACAACGTGAATCTCACCTCTCCACAGTCATTGCCCTCTAGTCAGATGGTTCCCTGCCATTTCATCACCCATGTTCAATGGTGTCACCACCCAGGGGCCTCTGTTCCATCCTGTGATGTCACATTTCTCGCCTTAGGGAGTCACAGAAGAGTTCTCCCAGATTCCAGGCTGGCTGTGATTGGAGAGAGAAGATGGATTTCTTTTTCTTTTCATTACTGATTAACAAAATAACCAGTCCTTTAAGGGCTTTAACTTATAAACGGCACTGGTACCAAGCACGCACAATAGGGTCCAGTGCAACCAGAGGATTCATGGTCAATTTGGTGTTAAAGACAACAGATTTACACAACTGTATATTGAAATTCATCTCAAACCAAAYGGCAATTAATTTATTGTTGTCAGTTCCTGATATTTCTCAATGATGAAATCATTGCAAACTGCAGCTCAGTTTAAATATAAAGGCTTTAAAGATAAATTTTCTCACAGCAGAAGAGAATTAGCACTCAACCTTTCATTTACTCTGAAATTAACCTATTAATTTTTGAAGCAGGATGAGTGGGAAACATTAGTTAAAATACAATACTACCAAACTAGATAATTGTTGGCAACTTGAGTCTTTTTATCGGACGGAAACACACAGACAGTTCACAGCAAGACAGAAATGTCAGTTTAGTTTTCTATTTTATAAAGAAAACTGAAGATTTGATAACGAAATCTTTGAGCAGTTTTTTCACCTATCAAGCACGTCTCCATCACCATCTTCACCACTCGGGTTCAAAATGATCTTCATCTACTCCTTTTCATCTCTTAAAACACTGGATCATATCTGAAACTTTGGGGTTTTTCTTTAAGACCAGTACATGTAAGATTCAAACTGTCTACCCAACTAAAATTCTCATTTTCCCTTCTCATCAGTGTAGTCCATCTGGCTTCCCTACCAATCCATGCATATCCATATCTATATCTATCTAATCCATATCTAATTCATCACTGGTTGCCAAGATATTCACTAACTGTACACTGTTTTTAGTGATCCTTTCTTCAGCAAATTTACACCACTTTTTTTTGTCCTWTCCTTATCACTGCATGCCATTTTAAAATAATCCAACCAGATCTTTGTTAAAACCTTTTTAAAAGTCTATTTCTTCAATTAATCCTACAGATAGTCAATATAGTCTGCTAACTTACCTAAAACCAACTCCCCTCTTACCAGGTACCATTTTAAAAAGAATGTATTTTTACTGTACGCATACTTTTTTATTTCTTGCCCACATTCTATCTTGCCCTTTCTATCTAATAATTATTTCTGTTGCCACTGGATCTACTTGCAACTTGCAAATACAGAAGCAGAGCAGTCAGTCATACAAAAATCAGGCAGACAAAAGGTCAAGACATACAYTATGTTCAACAAAATAAAAAAGAGTAACAGTCCTCAAGTATTTGTGACTTTCTGTTTTGTTTAGTTTGTTTAAATTTTGTTTTTGAAAGGTGAAATCTTAGAAGTATACTATATTTTTCAGGGAAGGCAAAGGCTACAAGCACTAACTGCAACAGGCAACAGAAAAACAGGTAAGAGAGATCTGCAAAAAAACGTTTAGTGTTAAAACAGATTAAAAAAAAACCCATAGGCATTGAGTAGCACTGGAGGATTGTAAGGATCGGAGCTTTATGCTGAAAGTGTTGTCCTTAAACCCACTGGTGTAAGCCCTTGTCAGTCCCTTTATCTCCTTCCCAGTTGTCTTTCCCAAGCTTGTACGGCTTGAACTAGGTCTATTATTTGTGCAAGTCTGAAACTAGAGAATAGCAGAAAACGGGAGAGCTTCCTGAAAGGAACCTGCCTGAAAGTTGCCTTGAGACTACGACTTTCTGCACTTGTAGATGCCTCACATGTTCATGGGCTAAATGACAAATAAACAGCAGTTTTAGAAATTGAAGTTCTGCAGTCAACTTACAAATATTATAGCATATGAGTTTATCAACAAACTTTAATTCCAATCTAGGTAGGCTGCTACTAGCAGTAAAATGATGTTCATTTAGCTCAAATTTGCCCTCTTCTCAGTAAGATTACTCACACTATCATATACTATTATAACAACTTAATGTAAAAAAACTAGTCTCATCCAGCAGCTAGGAAACAGCACTGGCAGGCTCTCGTTTCTGCCTATACCAGTTTTCAACACTGATATAGAGATAGAGCTATTTTTCTTTTAGCATAAGATCTTTGTCTGTGTAAAATCTACAAAGACTGGAACAAATACGTGTAACATTAAAAACAAATTAGAAGTTTCTTTATTCACTGGGCTGTAGAGCAGGCAAGATTGCTATTAAACACAGCATCTCAGGTGCATTTGGAAGGGCTGATCGTGCCACTCGGTCATTCTGCAGGAGTCCCTCAATCCACCCCAGCTGCCCCCAAGTCAAAGCAGAGCTGCTGCTCTTTGCACTTCCTTCCCGGTTTCACAAGATCTGATCTTCCAGWTATAATATATTTGGCCAATTGGCTTTCATTTCATCTTGGGAAGGAATTCCTCTCACTGCACGCTAAAAACATGCTTAAAACTCAAGATGGGACAAAGGTCAGTACCAAGCAGGAATCAGCTTTTCTACCTCTGTAAGTAAAAATGTATGACATATCTAGAAGGCCTGTAAACCCAACAATCTCACTGACCAAAGGTGGGGGGAGCAACCCAGGTACAAGTACCAAGTGTAAAACAACCATACGCATCACATGACCAGAATGGGGAAGAAAAAATCCAAATCTTCCAAAATTCTACATAAGAATTTTTAATTTCAAAATAAATCTGCCTCAAAATTAATGCATTTAAATATAGCAAGCGGCCACATGAAATTGCAAAGGACATTTCAGGCTGACATAAGTAGTTTTCTAGAAWCTGTAAAGTCATTTCACAAATAAAAAGGTGAAATTTATCTCCATTAACAACATTTTTGCTTAAATATATTTTATATATATATTTMGAGTTTTCAAGATGCTGCCTTTCGATTTAGCACTCTCAGTGTGTTTGTGTATAGAAAAGACACCACTGATTTGTTTAGAAGAAACAAAGAAAGAAGAAGAAGGAAGAAAACCCTTTTCAGTGATTTGGCCATCGGTTTCCTCCGATTCCAGGAAGCCATAAACTTCCTGCTTGCTGCACTTTCTCCTCCCGTGCCCATCCGCCCTTCTCCCACACGGCTGGGGAAATTACATTTACAGAAGTGCAGATTTCTGAGCACTCCAGAAAGAAAGTACCTCTTGCACACACACACATTCACAAAGCAGTAGAACTGGCAAGGCATAAGTTTTATATATAAATGTGAACTATATTTAAACACAAGGTCAAATCCTTGACCCCTCATCCTAGACTGGTTGATGCATTGAAGACAAAGACTGAGGGGCACTACGCCCTTCGGGAGGTCTCAGCACAAGCAGGACTTGGCTTATTTTTCAGTCCACCAAAATTAATTGTAATCAAATATATTAACTTTTCTCCRAATTGTGTACATTTATCAGCACTATTTGCATATGTGCAAACGATGCAGACTAAAAGGGAGTCAGGCCTGAAGGAGGAAACACTATGCCACTGACTCAGGGATAACTGAGAGTCGAGCAAAGCTCTTTCTTTTTCTTTTTTTAAAAAAGTACATGGTTCCAAATGAGATACCAGGCTGTATACATTGCATGTTTCCAAGCAACCATTCCAAAAATGCATGAAAGCTCTATAGAAAGCAGGACAGGCGAAACAGTCATCAGTACCCCTATAGAGCTGCCCTTCTCACTGCAGAAATTGGGAACCAAATTATTCCTGCTGCACAATTATCAAAGAGGCTTTACATTAAAAGAAAATCTTCACATTAAAAGAAGTATAATCCTAAATATTTAGTTGTGGTCTTCCTACAGCTGTTATAGTAGCATTCTCCTTTTATCCACTCTTTTACTGTACTTCTCAAATGTCTTTTATATTGGTTGCTATTTAAACTGTTAAATTGTTTTTCATTTCCATGATTTAATAAACTTGTATGATTTATTAAATATTTTACAATGTGCTCCTGAGGTAACTGCAATAAGGCATTATAAAATCAAGGTCTGAAATAGAGYTTTCCCATTGAGTTGCTCTTTGACCTTAAATAACTTGCTTTCTTCACACTGAAAATGATTAATGCCATTTTCATTTATAGATGTAAGGGTCTATAAAACTAGGAAGTGTTAATCATGAATAATCTAAACAAATCTTAGTCAAGAAGATACAAGAAAATAAAAGCACCACCTAGACACTGCACCTTCTTATTCAGATTTACAGTAATTTCTTTTTGCCACATCTAAAGTATAACAGGAAAAAAAACCAAATACACTAGTTGTGTATACTATCAAATTTTATGCTACTTTGACAATTAAGAGAGTTCTGAGCATGATTTTAGACAGCTAGAATACATATATAACACTGCAATATCTCATATCTCTACGTATAATGAAAAATACCCATAGAAAATTATGCACCAACATAGAAAATATTATGGAAAAGCAAACTTGTGCTCAGCACACTATACCATTAAATCTGACAGTATGGAATAGTTGCACTGTTTAGATGTTATTTCACCTCTAAATCTTATTTCACCCCTTCCTTTACAGCCACCATTATTGGCCACTCTAAGTGGCAAAACAGTGGCCTGAAACAACAATCCATTCAATTCCAGGTGCAACTGTTGTATCACATGAGAGTTAATCTAAACATAAAAAACCCCATTCATACGATTGTAGAAAGATTCTTCAATCTTTTAAATAGTCCCATACCTTTTTGGAACTTAATTACAAATAAGCATCAGATGCATATTTAGATGCATACACTTCTTCCTAACAGTAAAAAGAAAAAGTCAAAGTACATTTTTGTAGCGCTAGCGGTTAAATAAAAAAATAATTTACTATGAAGCATCCACAGTGCAGGTTTCAAAGAATGTATTTCCAACATCCACTATCTGATGGCTCAGGAGCAAAGGACTGTTAGTGGATCTGAGTTAAATAAGACAGCTCAGGAGTGGATATAAGCAGAAGTCTATTAAAGASCGTCAGATCAAACTAGAGAACAGGAGGATTTTCTTTATGAGCACATATTTGTACTATGCTGAAAGAAAAATGTCACACTGAAGTTTTTAATAATGAAACTAAATACGACAAGGTCTTAGGCAGCCAGTAGTAAAAGTATCAGTTTGTGGCTTTTTTCTTTAGTTATCAGCAATAGCTTTCTAACACAACCCACCATATCTGACTATCCAACACAGAGAAATTACTATATATTCCATTACAATGGTTAAGCTGTCACAGGACCAGAAACTGGTACTGGGTGATCTAAGAACCTCTGATCACGATCTGATTACATAGACAGATGGAGATCACAGGGATTGTGCTCATCTATGTTCGTATTCCTGATGTTTCAGATTTTCTAAAGCTGAAGTGCAACAAAATTGACTGAGAGGAAAGATCCAGCAGAAAACTGGGAAAACAGAAAGTTCTTTTAGATTACTTTTATCTATGATCAGTTACAGTTCTACAGCTAACAGACAAGACCACTTGGGCTACAACTCAACCTAGTTAACTTGAAAATAAAAGCAAGTATACAAAGGACAAAAGCAGGATCAACAAATGCAGAAACATAGCAGAGGGGCAACCAGATCACCATCTATATAAATTAAAAGTATGGAGCACAGAAACTGATGAGACGAGAAAAGAATTTGCAACAACGCCAACACTGAATGCTTTTACAAATATTAGTAAGAAAAATCACTACAGCTGTAATATGTGACTATAAAGAGGTGGCAGAATTGTTAAAAGCATACAGAAAGTCAAAAATATTCAATAAATATTTTCATTCTATAGTTGGAAAGATTCAAAAATGGTATAATTGTGTCATATTATATTGACATTCCTTCCAACTCATTTGTTAAACAGATGTTCCAGATCAGATGTTAAACAACATCATGAGAGAAACATTTTAAATCAGCACACTTGTTAAACTTTATCCAAGAGTCCTAGAGGAGCCAGCCCAGCAAACCTACGGTACGTTCAGGCTCTTTTAATACTGTTTTTAATTTCTGTCTGTCTTGAAATGCTATAATATGGAACAGTGAAAATACTATGTCAAAAGGAAAAAAAAAGAATCAAGTTTTAAGGCAATCTGATAGAGAATTCAGACAAGATAGCAAGGACCAATGACTAGAAACCAAAAATGGATGCACTCAAATGTATTCAAACAATAATTGCACGCCTTATTTTTAAATAGTGAAAAAGATGAATCACTGAGACAAATCACACAGAAGTAAATGGTAGATTCTCAGTATCTTGATACACTTTTAAAAATATAAGTTTAGCAAAAAAAATTCATAGAGAAAGAAACTGATGCTGTAACGTACTTGAGGTGAAATGTTTGCATATTAAGATAAATTTGATCCCTACCATAATACAGCATTAAACAATGCAGTACTAAACACAACCTGATTTAACTTATCAAATCTAATCAAATATAAGAAATTTTCACATACACACAGCTATATTAACGTGTAGCTTCGTAATAAAGATCTGCAATAAACTTAAAATAAAAATCTGACACACAATTAACAAAGAAAAATCCCCTCCACTTAAATAGGACAGAATTAAGTAAAATGTATTTATAATTACTACAAAGCCTGCTACGATACTGCCTCTTTTATACTACAAGCTCAACACCAGTGGCATATGATCCTTCCTATTATTTTCAAATTTCTTGAGGGCATATGCTCCAGTACTACTGAAAAAAACAAATCTAGCCACTAACTAGAGGGAACATCTACTGCTCTCACACTTAATTATACATCACTTTTTATCTCTACAAATTACCAAACACCGAACGTCCAACTCCATGGCCTTGATGCAGTTTGAGGAACTGCACCAGTTTGACTTTCTTATTCCAACTCTCAAGAATAAAAATCTGGTTAATTATTGTTCATCAAAGACAGTCACACACAGGTGCCCCTAAGATTCAACTAATCATTCTTGTTGTTACTCAATATCAAAGAATATGAATTATCGGATTATAACATAATCCAGTACAAACAGAACTTCAAAATCTGCATCATTTTATATATTCATTAGTAAAATTACTATGATCTCAAAAGCTACAATATTTGAGGAAAGGGAGCAGGAAGTGACATGTGGGTAAAAAAAAAATTTCAAGTAAAATAGAATACAGTAGCAATCTTTCTAGAAAAAAGGCAACAGTTACAACTTTTTTGGTGTGTGTGTGTGTGTGTGTGTGTGTGTGTGTGTGTGGTCAAAAGAAGGTATTAAGCCTCACTAACATATCAACCAAACACAGGTAACTAACTCCTTCTTTCATGTTTAACAGCCCTCTTCCTCTAATAACAACATTCAGATAGGGATATGTATTTATACTGGGTACACTTAATTGCTTTGGGTACTTTGCTGGCCTAGTAGAAAAAAAAAATGCAACACACAAAACCTATATGTTACCACAGAGGTGGCTGAAGTGCAAAGCAAACAGTTATAGATTATATCACATTTGCACTCCACTGTCATCACAGGCTCCTGATCCAAAATTCTCTGCAACGTGCTAATCAACAAAGCCTCAAATGGACTAGGGACTGATTAGCTCTGAAACCGTCTACCTGCCACAATTCGCAGCAACAGCTGCTCCCAATTACAGCAGCACACGGAGCAGTTTAAGATAAACTCCTAAGGACAGAGCTCAGAGTACGCTCTCTAAAAGAGAGATCAGCAACAGAATTCATTTCATGGCCAGGTATAAATGAGCTCTTTGCATAATCTTTCCCCAGTGAAAGCAAAGGTACAATAGCAACAATAACCTGGAGACAGCAAAGAGGACCTCTGAACTGCTGAAGATCACATGCAGGCTGAGCATGTGTAACACATGTCCACCAAATCATACTTTTCTTGCAYGTTCATACAAGGTATTGCAGTCCAAAAGAAGCAAGTGAAAAGGATTTGAATAAACCCAACACTATAATGTAAAGAAGGAAAAATGTAAATGAGAAGGAATGTTTTCACTTACATTTCTCAAAGTTGAGTGCCATTCTTGCAAGTGCCAGAGTGCTTAAGAAAAGCTATCACCTATTTCTTTGTGACAAGGGAGCTTTGCTATCACTGCAGTAAAAACAGAATTATTTGTAAGCATCTGGATGGTGTCTTTCCTTGGCTTTGTGAGAATGTGAAATGAAGTGAAACATACAAGAATTTCACCAGTTTCACCAATAGCTAAGAAACCTACCAGTGTCTAATTCCTATCCACAGCTTAAAACCTAACTATTGCTTTAACACTCTGTCCTACTGTGTCTTTACCTAATATTCTAAATGTATCAAAAGTGATCTTAATGACAGCGAGTCTGGTAGGCGCTACCATTGGAGCAGTATCTGACATAAAGGCTTAGAGCTGTATTCTAGGGTAGCGCATTTAGGACTAACAGAAGAAACCATCACGCATGTTAACACATGGGTCTGTGGAGAGAAGTTTGATAATTATCTGGCTCAATATCATTGGGAATAACTAGTACATTTATGGAGTAAGGACTGGTTTGAAAAGTTAGTCATTACCCTCCACAAATCATATCTTTCTCCTATTTCTAGTTTTAGGACTTCCAGCCTGTCAGTTGCAACCGTAACAGTGGATGATGATTCAAAGTGAAGTGGAATCTAGGATCCATTTCACTGAACTGGTTTTATTGCTCTCAACTTTTTTCCAATAATTTTAATGCCAACAGAGGTATCCCACCTTTATTTGGAATATATTTTAAGTTTACTTTTCACAACAGAATTACTCATACATAACTGAATTGGTGTGTGGCAAGTAACGACAGTGACAAACAACAACTTCAGTAAAGTTTCACTGGTATGGAAAGAGACACTTCTCTTACATAGTGTTTTTTAACCGAGTTTCAGAGTGCTTTGTAAGGGAGGATAAGCAGGACTGCTGAGAGTAAAGCGGAGAATGGATGCTGTAAAGGTGAGTGTCTAGAAGGGGACTGGAGTCTCCTGACGCCCATTCCAGGACATTTGGAAAGATTAATCGTTCACACATTAACAAATACTGCTGCCTGTTAAGTATTTATGCTCACAGATACTCCTGGAGCAAGAAGTTAGGTCAACATTAAGGAACGTCAACATTCCCCAAGATGAGACCATAAAGCCTTCAGACTGATGGACACGATAGGGTGATGAAGGGTGTAAAACTCCCTAACAGCTAACACATGGCAACACCCTACACTGATATCTGTAGCACGTGAGCTACTGTATGCAAAATATACGTGACAGTCAAACACACAGAACTGTGTCAGGGCAGCAGCCTGGACAGTCAGGACGAATTGAGGTCAGGTGAGTGGGAACAGAGAGAAAAAGCAACTCTGGGGGCAGCAAAGCAGAGCGGGGGGGGAGGAAGGGGGGGAAGGAGGGCAGCTCCCTCTGAAAAGGAGGAAAAATTAAACAACCTTTCTACAAGGCCTAGAAGGAAAACCACGGCGCCCCTCACTTCCCTTTTTGGCCATGAGAACCATCATA
>NW_020455977.1:1948398-2088398 GCF_003342845.1 Nothoprocta perdicaria
AGCCCGCCGGCACCGCCGCGCGCAGGCGCAGGGCGCCGCTGCTTCCGCGCGGCCGTTGGGCGGCCGTTGAGCCCGCGGCCGGGGCTCGCCGTCCCGGGCCTTGGCGATCTGCAGGCCTTGGAGTGCGGCAGCAAAAAGACACTTCTATTTAGTTATTCATTTAGGAGTACTGCAAAGTTATGTGTTGGCTCTGCATGTCCAGTGCATTTAGTAGCACACTGTCCTCCCCCAGGAAGCCAGAGATGGTTTTAGTTAGGCAGAGCTTCATTACCCCTGTGACAGGGAGAGGGAACGAGAGGGAACGGGGAAGGAGCCTAAAGCATATCTCCTACACTGGCCTCTGGAAGGGAYCGTATGGATTCAGACCTCTGGGGAAACCTCCATGTTCTAGAGCAGACCTCCCACAGCCAGTGGTGCAGCAGGTACCTTCGGCTGCTTAGGAAGTTGAGGCATCACCCACAGCACCTTTTTGTAGTGCTGGTAGCAGTTCACATGCAGCATTTATAAATAAAAATGTTTGGGGATGCCCTTCAAATAGGCAATTTGCTTGGCATTGGCTGCTTCATCACTAAGTGTCCCGAAGGAGTGTGGTGTTTGGGAAGACCACCTATTGYTAGGGAACTCACCTTGTTTTGAAGGCAATCTGTAGTCTTAACAGATTAAATACAACTTAAATATAACCATATATTTAAAGATCGAGTGAAGTGCTGTGTGTCTTAGGTTGCGGTTCAATTGTGCCCTTTCCAATTACACCTGATAATGCCCTACGTACCTAAGCTTTTCTTTGGGATCCTTTTTAACTTTGGGAGTCCTTTGGGAGTTTTGGGATCCTTTTGGACTTTGGGAGTTAAAAAGGGCACGCTAGAGACACTGTAAGACAATTYGAGCTGCAGCCGCAGTGTGGTTTGAATCTGAGTCCTGGGAAGATGGTGCTAGCAGCATTTGACATGCAGCAGGCATCCTAGAGCAGCACAGGAAGGAGGACGAGTGACTTGAAATACACCTATAAATGTGAGACAGGAATAAAACTTACTAAGCTTCATACAAAATATATGAYAAGTGTACTCTATCTAACCTTTAAATCATCCCTATAATTATTTTTTAGCCCCCAAGAAGAACTTTTATTCCTTTTTAGGCCATTTTGTGATAGGATAATCAGTCTTCCRTGTGGTTTTGCCAAAGACGCTTAGGGAGGAAGTCTCAACTCCATTCCAGTCTACAGATGTTCTTGATTCCCAGATGTTTGGTTAAAAAAGATGGAGACCAAAGTAGGTTCTAGCCTGCTGATGGTAATGTTTTTACAGCAGTGCATTTGAATTCCTTGCTACAACAGAATGCTTAAAGTAGAAAGAGCAATTTGAAGTTAACTGTTAGTAGATGWAGAAGAAAAGAACTGAGGACAAAAAAACTAAGACACAAGCGGATTTCCTTTCCTATGTCCRTGTAGCCTTTAATTTCAATCAGATCCCTTCATTTTCTGTTTGAGATCATGATTTTCCATTTGTCTCCATACATTTGTTTTGTGTTACAGCAGATCTTGATGAGGTAAAGACAAACAAGCAGACAAGTATCTAGTGCTTTTCTGGGTATACCATGCTTTGAATACCTCCAGCAGCTCAGTGTTGACACAGTATTTCCTCTCAGTGTTGAAATAATGTTTCTTTCACATGATACAGGATACAGCTTTGGATTTAGAAATCATACAGCCATTTACAATCAGTCTGCATATATCACAATGGCCTGTCCACTAGAAATACATCAAAATAAGCTATTTTCTGTCCTTGGAATACAGTGTATTTTATATTAGAGGGTGCACAAAGGTGGGAAATGGGATGACAACTGAATGCTGTAAAGAATTACAGCATGTCATTATAAGAATATAGGATAGATAATTGTGTGTGCACTTAGAGGATGTCTTGAAAGATTTGGCCCTCAATATTCTCTCTTTTTTTTTTTTTCCTGAACAAAATAAAAGTAGGAACAAAGCCAGTGAGAAAAGCAACAGTACAATCTACCAGAAGTGCTTTATTCTTGTTTCATTGGGAATCAATTGTTAGGCACACACACTTAGAATGCCAGTTTAAGCTTGGGTGAAGCTTTCATACAAAAGAGGAACCACTATATTAATTGTAAGCTGTTGAATTCCTTCTATACAATATTATACAATAAATAGAAAAATTTATTGTAGAAGAATTCCAAATATTTACAAGATATATATAGAGAGGAGCTTAGATGTTTTCAGTTTATGTCCAAGATATGTGTCGTATTGCATTTCAGAGTCACAACTAAAGATGTGTATGCTTTTTATACTCAGAAATGTAATATTTGCAGTTCTGTATTACTAATTAATTGAAAATATTAGATGCGGACTGAAATATTCTTAGTGTTTGAAGTATTTTTAAAGGGATCTTTAAAAAAATAAAGCTTTGCTGGTCTGCACATCAGAAATGTGCAAAAAAAAGTTTTACTTCAGTATTAATTATTAATTTAACTATTTTAGTCTGCAATCCAGCTAAAGTTTATACAAATTCTTGACATCTGAAATGTAAATGATATCCGTTACCAATAATGCACAAATGTGATGCTGGAAACTAATTTCAGAGTAAGAAAAGTGGGAAATACTGAATAGCTTTCTATACCGATTCTTTCTATGTCTTTTATGGTGAAGGATCTGCAGAAATGCGTTCTCATTTCCAAGCATTTGTGATGTTCCAATTTTTTTCTCAACTGTGCAGTAAATGTTACATGMATCTGAAATGGCTAGCAGGATTTCATCTGTTTTTGGAAAAGTATTGATTTCACAGGTTAATAAAATATAAAATGAAAAATCTTGACTTTTTGGCTTAGTTAACTCACTGCATTTACTTAGAAAATAGTAGATTCCACAGATTATTTCATACTTATCTCTATAAATCRCACAATATATTTATAAATAAAGTGTACATAAACAGATATGTTTATATAAATATATGTACATATATTATTTGTATGTTAATTTGCCACAGTATCCGTTCACTTATAGCTTTCATCTCACAATCTCAGGAAATTCTGCAAATTTTAATAACAGCAGCTTCTCCCTTGAGTCATAAAAAGCAAAAAATGCCTCATTTCTGTACCAGTCATATTCCCATAAAGAAAGATAAGAGATAATTCTAGAGRAATCCTAGCACTTTTAGAGCTTTAATGAGATGTATTCTATACACATACATTGAAAACAAAGTTGCATTCATTTTTAACTTAAAGAAACATCTTCTGGAGACAATTTYGTACCATTGGCAGGGTAAATTTAGTCTTAAATTCTGTTTTTGTACACTTTTAGCACATTTGCCTAACTTAAGAAAACTTTCAGTCAATTTTGAGTTTTATTCTGTGCTTTTCCTTCTCCAGCTCTACCTTCTTGTCTACACTTAATACAGAAGAAGGGAAAAAAGTAAAAAGGAAATTTGCATCTAAATTACAATATTCACATATTCACACGTATTCACATATTCACAGACATTCTCAGATTAACTGAAATGGGTCTTAAATAATCTGAAAATTCTTAATTTTAAAGAGTTTAGATAAGCTCCCATGGAAGCGACCCTTTATATCAAGTTATAGGGCTCAATGCAATTCACCCATTATTATTTACACTTCCCAAATCAATAACTAAAATGCAGTGTCTTCTTCCAGTAGAAAACCAAACAGCTTGTGCTTTCTTAATAGAATATATAGCTTGACATGCTGACAGTTATGTTCACAATGAGGGAATTTTTCACAGAAATTTGACAAAGGAGCACTGCTTAATCTAGTCTGAAAAAAATGTAAAGGGATCACGCAAAGGATGAGCAACAATAACACAGAGTGATGAACTGCTATTGGGAGGAATAAAGCAAACCAGGTATCCAAGCTCACTAGGAATTTGCCTTAGGTGGGACTTGTGGAGGGTGAAGAAAGCAGCCGCTGGCCTTGAAACACTCAGTGTGCTGGCAGTCACAGGCAGTGATCTGCCTGATCTGCCTTCAGAGGATGGAAAGTGAGTAGAGTAGCACAAGTCTAGAAGAAAATTTAATGGAAAAGGCCATAGAGAAAAAGAAAAACCCTGAATATCAAGAAAAGTTTCTGGTAACATCGTCAGAGAATRAACAGTGATTCCTGTAAATGCTGGTGTCCAGTGTAACACTTAAACACGTGGTACCTTTGGTCCTGATTCAGGCACAAGCATCATTTAACACTTAAGTTCCATGGATTTCAATGGGGTTTAAGTACTTTCCTAAATCGAGACTAATTAAGTACATCACATACAAATACTCATGTGCATAAATTGTTTACAGGATTGGGGCTTTAGGACTTGTCTAAACAGAGACACTCAGGAAAATTAATCCAAATTAACTAAAGGTATGAATTTAAAGTGGATTAGTTAAACCACATTAAACCCCAGTSYRSACTGGGGTTTAATGTGGTTTAACTAATCCACTTTAAATTCACTGTTTTAATTACTTTGGATTAACTTTTCTGAGTGTCCCTGTTTAAGCAAACCCTTAGTGTGCTGAATCAAGTCCCCACATGAGTCAAAGTTAAAATAGACCCCAAACTAAATAAACCCCAAACTAAGTGGCAGGGGAAGAAATTTTTAATTTTTACAATTCCAGTGACTAGGTACCYGCAATGTGCTGCTCAACAGCAGCAACAAGATCAAGTTGCAATCAGTGAACACAGCAATGGATCTGAGCAATGAAATTCCAAGCTGCATAGGAAAGGCCACTCTTAGGAAAAAAAAACATCCAAAACAAATTTTCAAATCGGTCCTGTGTACTATGGCATTATTAAACAGCAATTAAGAAGAAGAAAAAAAAGAGCAGATTCATTGGTAAGTTGGCAAGACCAGTGGAGGTATCAGGGTTGCCAAGAGAGTCTGTAATGGCTAGCAAGGAAGCCAGAACTGGGGAGAGGAGTAAGATCAGCCTTATTTGTGTGACTAAGAAACCGTGTGTATTTAATAATAAGCTATTACTGCTGATTAGCCATTTAAATATCATGTATAAATAAATCAGYCAAATAACACTTGCCATTGTTTATTGATAAATGAACATTTGTGTTTTTTCAGATCTGCAGTCTGATCCTAGGTTATGTTAGTCTGGAGCCCCACCAGAGGTGATGGAGCTTCATTATGCTCTGAGTAGGGCCCCCACAGTAACCACCCTCATCAGGTGGTGCAAAAACGCAGCGGGGGGACAGCCGTAGATTTGCAAGTTGTACAGATTAATGAAGTATCTTTGAGTGAAATTTTGTTTTTAATGAAGAAATAAATTAATAATAAGCCATTGATAACTACTCAATTTGGCATGCGTTATCAGCCATTCAGGGCCAGATACCCAGCTGGTGTAAGCGGGCAGATGGTCCTATCTCAAAGATGATAAGTTTGGAAAAATTTTTGTTTGTTTAATTTTTTATTTCTAGTTTAAGAAAAATCTGTTCTTCTGCTCCAAGTGACAATTCTTTAAATAAAAACATTGTTGAGAAAGGTTAGTCTTTTTGTATTTGTGTTGAGTTGTGTAATGCAGCTTTCATATTTAAAATTTCAAGTTTTCTATGAGGCTATCTCTCTCTCTCTTGATACACTTCTGAAGTTTTTTATGTTCTGAGCACTTTACACTTCTAGCTGGTATGCATGCATTACACTAATAGCCTGACTCTGTGAGTTGCAATTTCGTAGACTAGGAAAAGTACCTATGATTAAAACAACCCTCACCCAGTACAGTAATACATTTAGTGTTTGATCCTCATGAAAGGGCAGTTTCTAAGAATGTTCTGCTTCCCTCTTTTATTTCAAACATGTCAAAGCTGTGTTTGATGGATGTGGATCACCTGGTCCTAGTGGGTTGCATCGCACAGCCTTGGGTGAGCAGGACCTGGTGGCACGAGGTGACAGGTCTTCTCTGGTGCTGCTGACACTCGGCAAAGGGAGATGGCTAAAAGCAGTGGAGGGAAGAGAAAACACAAAGTGAGAAGCTGAGGAAGGCAGCAATTGCATTGGAAGGAAGGATTGGAATTGCAAAGGAAGGAAGGCRATTGCTTTGAAGTCAGGACTGATGGGAGGGAGTCAGAGTACAGTGCTAGGCCACTCTCTGAAACTGAGAATAGAAGCAAATTGAAATTTTGAGTAACTTTACCTGCTGTATTTTTGTTTAACTTGTTGCTCTATTCAGCAGCTTCAAGCATTTTTCTGCATCTGGAGTTGGGTTTCTTTCTTTTCCCGTCCCTTTTCATATGTCACTTTATGCTTCTATTATTTTGAGAGTAACTCCAAGTCTTATATTTGTTGTTCTTAAACACTAATGTACTCTGCTAATATTTCTTTTATGCTTTCCTTTCACTAGGCTAGAATATAATTAACAATATGCCCAGCTGTTCAGTTCTTGATGCAAAGGATTCCTTAAGCTTACAGAGATCTGATTAAATGGCAGTGCATGCAATTTTTAGTGCAAAGATAGAGTATATATGACAAGGTAGAAAAAAATAGTCATCAAAGACAATGTTCTTTTTCACCCTACTTTTTACATTTCTAGAGGTTTTTCAGTAAAATCACGATATAAAAGGTAAAAAAACATGTACTGGCTTTGATTTATGCCAAAGATGATTGTTCCCCTGAAAAACAGAAAACAGTAGCTCTGATCCATGCCCTGCTTAAGAGATCTATAATTTAGAGCCTAAAGGAATTTGAGGACAAGAGCACCTCTTCCATCCTGCTGACACCCACTTGTTTTTTACAACAATTAAGTGCAAGCCCTACAGCAGTGGAACTGTTAAGATTTTTATGACTCTCCTGAAAAGGACRCTGTCTATCTGAAATCAGTGGAATATCATATCCTGATTAACAACGGTTGTTTGTGAAACTTTTTTTTAAATATTTTGCAGTATTAAAAATATGTTTTAAATTTTCTTTTCTCCTTTTTGTTTTGGTGTGGGCCAGACAGCAGTAAAGTAACTGCCCTCTGGCTCTGCAAAATGTACACAGGATCCTATCAAGCATTTCTCTATGCTTAAACACAATCCTTTTTTCTTTTGTGATCTAATGTAGCAGCATCCCTCTTCACTGGAGGGGTGTCCTAGAAAAAGGAGGAACTTCTCCTGTAAAGGATATGCAAAATAATGCAGCATTTTAATGCCACCTTTTTTATCCAACAGTTTTGTAAAAGCTTTAAATATGTCAAATAGTATTTTGATTAGTCCTGAAAAATATTTATCAGATAATCAGTAAAGTGTGGGAAAGACAAAGTTGGAAGCTCACAGYCACAAAATTAGTCAAAAACAATTAGTCAAAAACACTTCTGCTGAATTTATCATATCCGTTAACTTCATGATAGTGATTGTCTTGGGTGCATTTTAATGTAACAACTGGTGAGAGATTGGTAATGGATGAAGTAACTATTTCCTCTMCAATACTTCATGCATTGCTACCAAGGGAAGATTGGCTTATTTCTTTCTCTTTGTATTTCTTCCTCTTTGTAATTCCTCTTTCCCCTTTGAGTGAACCAAGGCTACTGTCACTATGCCTCTCCAAATAAACACTGTTGCTTTTGAGTGGKACAGCAGAAGATGGTGGAAGCTATTCACATTGTCAGTGTGGGTTCAGATAAGGGCAACTACCATCATTTGTCTGTATTATTTCTGTCCCTCTTGAACATCTTTTCAACCGTTCTTTTGGTATTAAATGTGTTTTTTAAATGATGCATTGGTAAACTACARAGAATATTTGAGGGCATTTATATTTACAAAGGAGTGCAGAATATGGAGAGGGAATAAACTGGAGAATATGAACTGATTTGACTTATATTGACTTGCCTCTGAATTGTAATTGTTTCAGAGTAGAATAAATTGCTTCCTGTGATGAGATGACCTGGACGGGCCGGAGAAATGGACTGATGGGAGTCAGTCATGAAGGTTCAGCCAAAGCAAATGCAGCCATTCATATGGGAAGGAATAATCTGAAGCTCTTGTCCCAGAAAGGGACCTGGGGAACTGGTGGACAGAAAGTTGAACATCAGACTGCAGAGCAGCCTTGCATTAAAAGGCCAAGCACATCCTGGACTGCAGCCAGCAGATCCAGGGAAGCAATCTTTCTCCTCTATGCAGCATTTATGAGAGCTCATCTTGAGTACTGTGTCCAGTCTGGAGCGTCATCATGCAAGAAAGATACTGACATACTGGAGTGAGTCCAATAAGCTGAACAGGGAGCTGGAATGTGTGATGGATGAAGATGGAAGGAGAAACTGAGGGAGCTGGGCCAGTTCAGCACTGAGAAGGCAAAGGGGGGGCCTTCCTGCTGCCTCAGGGAACAGAGAACCAAGCTCTTCTCTAAAGTGCACAACATAGGATGGAAGATAAATTCNTTTTTTTTTTTTTTTTTTTTTTTTACCATTAGATTGGTCAAATACTGCAAGAGGATGCTCAGAGAGACTGTACTGATTCACTGATTCATGGTAAGATATCCATCCTAAGAGGTGTTTAAGATGGCACTGAACATGGTCCTGAGCAATCTGATCTAATTAGACCTATATTGAGCAGGGGGGTTGAACAAGACACTTCCAGAGATCTCTTCCAGCCTAAATTATTCTATAATTCTATGAGATTATGTACATCCCTTCTTTGGATATTTCTAATGTGTTTGACAAGTGGGAAAGAGACTGTTTTCCTTAGACATTTTGTGGGATGTTTTGGAGAAAAGAAAATTCTTTCTAAACTTTAACAAATGTGTAATTTATATCTTAAATTTCTTTCTAATTTTTTTTTTTGCAAAAAAGTCAAACTGTTCACCATTTAATTCAACACCAGAATTTAAGAGACACTTTCTTTTCTCAAACCCAAATTGTATAAAGCCCATTATACAGATGATTTTAGTACATCCTTTTCCTTACAAAAAAATCTTTCTGGTCAGTTTATTTTATTATAAAGGCATGAAAACACAAGCCTTTTTTTTTTTTTTTCTTTGCTGAAATATGCAAATTCATTCAATCAATTTTAAATGAAAATATTCCTGGGAGCACAAGAGCTCAAACTATTAAACATTTTAAAAATATCCCCTGTCAGGAAAAGTCTTCTTATGTCCTCTGTTAACTACTAACTTCTAACCATGATTTCTGCACTGAGTTTTATTAGCAGTCAGTAAGCAAACTTGAAGGGACTGATCCTGCATTGCTGACACCATGCTGGATGAGGCAGAAATAAAACAGCACACCAGAAATTAGATTAAAGGCCAAGTCTGCAACTGTTATTGAAATCCAATAATTCAAACTGCAGCCTTACCAGCAGTTAATAGTCCCTGTGGTGCTAAATAATCATAAAGCTTGAGGGTATCTACTATTGTGCCAGCACACCAATGAGAGGCAACCATCCTTGCCCCAAGAGTTGTAAAACAAAAGCTGTACTGCTATCCAAGGACGAGTCTTCTTAAGGAGGGACTCATACCTATGTAGAAAATGAGATATCTTCTATGAMCTTTCCCTATCCGATTCCTTTCTCTATCTTTGCCACATCTACACAGAAGAATTGCAAAGGAGTATCATCTGCTATTGCAAAAAAATGTCCATCTGTAATGTTAGCAACCAAAATTAGATGGTCCCAAAGCACTGCATGCAGGAATTCCTTTTATCTAGACAAATGTAATGACCTATCTACAAACAATATAAGTTTTTATTTTAATCTTTAACAGCATTGCTTCTGACTTCTCCATAAACAAGAAGTTTTCTTCATGTTACTTCAAAAGAAAATGAAAACAAGAGAAAGAAACAGCTTAAACATTTTAAGCTTTATACAGTATGGTCATCAGCTTCTTCACAAGTCTTGTCTATCAATTTCATCGTGCTCAGATAAGCAAGGACAATTTGAGTTGCTGTGTGCAAGACCAAGTATCATAAAAATCTCAGCTCTAACCTTTATAYGAAATAGATCTTTCTTAAAGTAGCATCAGGAAGATATGGGTGAGTTAAGAAGAGGACACCTGAACTTGTACCCTTATCGTCACTCTGCTCCTGGGTAGCAAAGTCTTCCAAACAAATGGAAGAACATCTTGTCCACCAAGTCTGTTCTGTCTAGCAAAAACAGACAGAAGTGGGTGCAACACGAAAATGACCAGCTGCAATCAGTCCTTGTTGACATCTTGGATTTGGCATAGTGTCAAAGCAGAGGACATATATAAAACTGTGACTCTTCACTTAGTGAAGTCMCTGCAGGTTCTGCTGCTCACTTCAGTAGAAGATGGTTTCACTCAAAAAAAGGTCCAACCCTGCATGCAAAGTTAATAATACAACTTATTAAGGATGAATAAAGAGAGAATACTTATTCACTGAATAGAGACTGACTTTCTTTAATTTATATGTAGTCAGAAGGAATTGTACAGACAAGTTTTAGTACAATAACAGAGGAAAAAAACTTCATAATATTACTCTACTACATCAGTTATGCAATGTAACAGTGGAGTCAAAGACACTTTCACCCATTCACCTCTTCTCATTGCAGAGTTCAATTCAAAGGTGCAATTCTTTGGAAAAGGGCTAAGAAGGGTATCCTATCAAATAAACRTTTGAAACTAAAAGGCTGGGTTTGAACACTTAATTCAATAGGAGCCTTTGCACTGATTCAAGAGCTGCCTGTTTAGGACAGTACTCAAATAAAAGCTATACTGCCCAGACAATCATGCTCTTCAGTCTTTCTGTAGCTATGGCAGCTGCCAGGTATTGGAGAAAATATTTTGGGCACTGCTAATAGTAATGTTAAGTGCCTTGTTCATGAGGTCTAAAGCAATCTTTTTTTTTTTTTTACACATAAAATCAATCTGATCTCCATTAATATTTTTTCATCATTTTGCTTATCCTGCTGATTATACTTTTCAATATGTCCGTAAGTGAGAAAAACAGGGTGACAGTTGAATAGTCAAGTAGACCTTTTATTACTTTTCAAAACAGGAATGATTTCAGTTATGTAATATAGAGCCTCTAGATTCATTCAAAATAATTTAATAGGTCTGTAGCATGAAGAGCCCCCATGCTTTAAATATAATATTGAAGAAACCTGATGGACAACCATCTTTGCCAGGTGTCCCTGAAGTCTGACTATTCCCAGAGATTGCACTTAGCCATCGTAAATGGCCAACCTCTTCATTTCCATGGTTAAATTAAATAAATAAAATAATAGATAAAACTCAACATTTAAATTTTTGGTCCCAACATTTGTATTACATCTTCAGAAGTTTCAGATTTATATGTCTCATAACATGCCTAGGAGATATCACTTACCTAATTCTTCTTGTTCGTTATCACCCCTTGTTTYGTATAAATTGCTATTTTGTTGAGAATTCTCTTCCCCTTTTATTAAGGCAGTTAACCATTTACCAGTTTTATTTGAATTATCATAGAAAAATTTATTTGCTCTATAAAAATAATTGGCTTCTTTAACAGCAATATTATTCAATAGTGCCTTAATATGTAGCAATTGTACATAAGCTCTTTACTGTGGGGTTTTTGATGTTCTAATTTTTTATTGTTAGCTTTGCTAATAGCTCCAATTTTTCTTGCCTTTGGCATTTCCTAATTTAATAACATACACCTAAAATCCAGCTTCTAAAAGTCACTTTGAAAGTCCTCAATATACTATGATACTATGATGTGGAGACTAAATTAAAATTTGTATATTCCTTGATTTTCGTTTTAATGACTATTAGAAATTCTTTATCCTTAAGTAACAGAGTATTGACTATCCAATGCAGACCATTTTTATTCTCCTTTCTTAGAATCATCTTTATTATTTCACATGTGATCAGATAAAAGGAATCCATTCACTTKAATTCTCCCTTTACTGTCAGCTTCTTTTTGTCTCTACAGAAATGCTTTCTCTCATATATGACTGATTTCCCCTTCCCCTCTCCCTATGTGCCCCCCTACACCTGCAAAAAAATGGGCCTGAATTTGCCTCACAGGGGTTAACAGAACTATGATTCTGCAAAATAAATGTACTTATCTTCATACTTGTTAATTTGAGAACCCAAATCATTTATTTCCTTTTTTGTTTTGTTTTGTTTAAATCATGAGCTTTTTTTTTTTTTTTTTTTTTCTTTTTAACTCTGAGGTATTCACCTTCCATTCAACCTTCAGGTGAGGTTAATTAATTTTTCTTGCAAAAATTCTATTACATGTATCACAGGAGAAAATAATGGGAAGATTCTGTCACCTTTTCTTACATGGAAATAAAAACTCTTCCAGAATTCATGTATTTCTTCCAAAACTCATGTGTTTCTGAAAATACACCATGATCATACAGTCTGGTCTTATGACGACAGCAAGCTCCTAAGATAATCAGAGTTCTTTGCTATATTTCCAAATGAAGGACATTAATACTGTGATTTCCTCTTGCTTTTGCAAGATATTTTGTACTTGCTGTTTTGTGTATCTTAAAAGGATGAAGTGAGAATCCACCCCATCAGTGTATGAAATGGATTCATGCAATAGGGGACCAATGATAATCAGGTGTAGATGAGTAGGATGCTTTCTCCCAAGTATAAGTAAAACTAAAGCAAAAGGTAAATTGCATTATATTTTCTCATTTCAGTTAGTGTTTCCATCATACAGTTTTACTTCACAGTTTAAGTTATTAGTATAGTYTCTTTGTCCTACTATACTTTTGACAGAACAGTTTGTCAGGTTTGTAATGGGTACTCAGATTATTGCAAATATCAAAGTGGTTTGACATGAACATGGACAAATAGGATACAAATGACAAATGATATAACAACTCTTAGGAATAAAGCATTTTTCATTTTAAAGACCGCTTAGTAATATAGGATGTGGTCATTCTGGTTTAAGTTTCACATTTAAAGATTAACTAACAAAATATTTGTTTTAATCAGCCTGTCCTATGTAATATGGTGGAAAAATAAACATCAGTTAAAAGGCTATCAGTCTGACAAAGTGACTTACCTTAAATGTTAATTTGAAAAAAAGCATTTCTTACACTATCATTGGTTTGATTGAAGTGATGTTTCTCAGAGCAACTGAGAAGGAGGCTTCCTCTTTGTCTGGCTTTGCTTTGCTTTATTTTATTTTGTTTTGTTTAGTTTAGTTTTGTTTTGCTGTGATTTGTTTTATTTTGTTTTGTTTTGTTTTTTTACTGCCTCTCAACAGTTCTCCTTTACCTGGAAGACAGTGGTTACCAAAATATGACATACTTTTTTTTTCCCATAGAGATCTGCTACTTTCCTTGGGATTGTATTAAAATTTTGGGAATAAATCCTGAATTGGCATAAATCTGCAGAGGTGCCTTTTTTGGCTGCAGTGTTTATACCAGTTTATCATCTACACTTTCGAATGTATTGCCCGCTTGAAAAACGGCATTTCCTACTCGTATCATCCTTCCATTGGTGATAGCAAAGAAAGTGAGGCTTCAAAATTACCTTGTTTGTGGTGGTGCAAAGTTGTTTATTCTTTATGATTTGATAAGGATTTTAATCTCTTTGTATAGTGTTTAAGGGTCCTGTCTTAAGGGTCAGGACATTTTCATGCAGACCATAATGGATGCAAAAATTTAGAAACTAGCCCTACACTGTCACGAGTAAAAGGAAACTAAACTCTCACAAATTAATATAAATGTTAATAAATCACTATCAGCATTTGCAGTTGTATTATTACATGGTGTCTAAGAATTCTGCTTGTAAACAGGATTGCTTCATGTTGGAAAGAGTCAAAAATAAGAAGAAATACAAAATTATAGTTAATCTCACAGAGATACAATAGTTCATCAAGACCAAGAGTCGTGTTCCATCTTGAGGAAAAAATAAAGATGTTACAGCATAGCAAACACAAGATAAAGGAAATTGCCATCAAAGCACTCTCAAGAGCTGGGGCCAGGAGAGTGGGAATTTCCGCAGTGTGGTCATTCATTTTGGATTATGTTCTGGGAAAGGAATGGAAAGATTCCCGTTGACTTCAGCGGAGTTGGGTAAGGCCCTCTGTGAGTAAAACCAGGTACAGCCTCTTGTAAGGGCATTTTCAAAGGCAATACCCTTTTGTTTTTCCCTGTTCTCTGGAACCAGTGTAAAATAATAATGTTAGTAAAGAAATACACAGGGAGTAAAGAGCAGCAGAGGAGGCAATAAAAGCCTCGTTGCCAGGACTGCACCTTAGCACTCGCCCATTTGTGGCAGCACTGTGGGCTGAGTTGGYTGACATGAGCAAAGCGTGTGTAGGATACGTCGTTCTGTACTTAAAAGTGCATTTATCTGAGCTTGTCTCTTTGTGGCTAGGTGCTATTCCATATTCTGTTTTCGGCTGTTAAGTGCTGGTGCACTGTGCCTGTGATTTATTGTTCTCATAATCGGTAATATGTCTCTTATGTATACGCTTTCTTTTCCTTAGCTATTGTCTGTGATGGTCATATTAAATAATCTTTTCCTGGGTTTGTGGCATGTACAGCAAGTCTGTATTTTACTTTTATATTCTGAAAATGTTTCTTTCTCCCAATTTGTTTAATACTTGGGAGTTTACTGCATGAGACACAAAAAGACGTCCAAGAATCACAGCAATATTTGGAATAACTTGCATTCAGTGAGTGGAGAGAGAGAGAGAGAGAGCAAAGCTAACTTGCTGGCACAGGTCGACCATAGGTGCTGAAGATCGTTACAATCTGTGCTTGGGCCAGCTGCCCATGATSCATACCTCTGCATACACCATGTCTTTACTCATCTATCCATAATACAAAATTTTGTTCTGTTGTTCACTCCTTGACTGTGCTTGAATATATAGTATCTGCTGCCTCTTCTGCCTCGTGAAATAAATTCCTTATTCTACATCCCCCTTATTGTACATCCCAATGAAGTGATCACCTAGGGTTAGTCTGCAGCACTGAGCCACGATCGGCCTTTCCTTGGCTTCTGGAATTGCTTGGGAGAGTTTTCCCCCAGTCCATGGCGCAGCTCAGTAAAACAGCGAGTCCTCAGCGAACAGAGTTTGCCCCTTCACCAAATACAGTTGCATGCAATCAGCTGCGTATTTGAGGATCTAACTTTGGACGCTTTTACTTCACAAAAGTAAATACCACCTTTTCCTTCAGCTCCCTCCCTTGCTGAACCACCGCCAGTTGATTTCTGCTCACATTGCAAACTCACTGAGAGCTGCTGCGGATCCAGGGTGCTTTGTTTTCATGCCGCTCTACTTGAGCAGTGCTTTTTGGTGCATCTTTCCATTCTCTTTCCATTCTGACTTCCCTCTGTTCCGCGGCCTGCGCTGTGCAATTAACAAGCACTGCGCCTTTGCTGCAAAGGAAAAGCAATGGGTGGACTACATGGCAATTTGCTGGCATGCAACTGTGTTTCCAGAGCTGTGCACATTGCTGCTGACACCTTTGCAAATGTAATAGTAGGAATTTAACACACCGACAGAAATGCAAGCGAAAGGTAAAACCATGCTGGCTTCTTCAGTGCTGGAAGAACAACAAATTAAAATGTTTGGCAAACAGACGACAAAATTCGTAGGGAAAAGACTTGTACATCCAAGCAATGCACAAAAGATGATGCACAAAAGACTTGTGCATCAAGCAATAAAGATGAAAAATTTATTATAGCTTTGTGTTCTCTTTTTTATTTTTATCTTTCTCCTCACCTTCTTACTCCATTAGCTTGCTAGTAGAAAATTCTACATTTTTATAAAGTCATCAATAAAAAGTACTCCACGCAATGGAGGAATGGTAACTGACTGATCTTTTAGCATCCAAAGTATATTACAGAGTTGCTTAAAATTGCACTCAGTTACTGAGGAATTTAATTAGGTCTTCAAGCAGTCTAAAAAATATTTCTGTGAGAATAGTCATGTCGTTATGAGCTATTGTGTTTAAAGGGCAAAGTTGAAATGCTTTGAATAACTATATGTTAGCATTATGATTATATTACTCAAAAAAGCAAGCAAGAGATATTGTGATTTGTGCTAAGTGTAGCAAGTCTTACAAGTTTCCACAGGTATGAGTATGGATTCTTCTGCTTTAGATCAAACTTCTGTGAAGCAGATAGGAAAGTTAGGATAGAATAGAATAGAATAGAATAGAATAGAACAGAACAGAACAGAACAGAACAGAACAGAACAGAATAGAAAGCCCATCTTTAAACATGGCAAAATATCCACTAGATATAGAGGAATCAGACCAATCCGTTTATCTGTTTCATGGGCTCAGTGAGCTAGGAAACAATCTCCCCTGCCAACCAGAGGGAATTACTACAACCATATGCAGATACAAAAAAAGGAGTCCCCAAAAGATATAGGTCTTTTCTCGTAAAACATAACAGAGCTATAAATTTTTTTCTTTACTCACATGAGCAGTTCCATTGATTCCTTGCATGTGGGAGATTCTCTGGGTTTGGCCCAATTAAGAGATGTTGTTTCTAAAAATTCCAGCAGTGGCTGCACGTTATTCTACAGAGCTCTGGCCTGAGGGCCCAATCTTGTCATCCTTCCACACACACCATTTCCATTGAAGTCAGGATCAAGAAAATTATAAACCATACAGCCTAAAAAGATATGCTTGGTTTATTTGGCACTGAAAAGCTCTATGTACAGACCTTTGGGTGCCATTCTCTCTTTCTGAGTGAGGCAAACTAGAAACAGGGGAAAGTTAATGTATAAGTATTGTCAAAAGTGTAATAAAATGATAAATATTTTGGGCTAGACTTAATCAGTGTTAACCTGTAAATATTGAAATGCASCCTCAAAATGATAGCATTCTTTGAAGATTAATGGTGATTCTTCTAACATGACCTCATTCTTTGTTCTTTTAGACTGGTCAAATAACTGTGGATGCCCTTCCAGTTTATAATCAATTGCATTTTGCAAACAAGAAATCTGGGAGTAGTTCTGTCACAAGAACTCCTGGCCAYAGTTATCCTCAAACCTTTGCCACCTTTTGATTGTACTTTTGAAATATGCTCCAGATTAGGCTGCCCTGAAAATATATTTAGCAACTGTAATTAGAAATTACATCTGCATAGTGTGACAGCATGTTGGCCCTTTTAGTCCCATGATCTGCTGTCAGTGGATATCTAGATGAAGAGGAGGTTGGTCATGACCTACAAGTGCTGAATAGTTCTAAACGGTCTGAGAAATTCACACTYTGCCCACCTGAACTTGTCTGAGACATTCATGAGTGCTGAGGACAACCTTGGAGGGATATTCTGCTTCACCTTCCCCTTTGCTGTGCCAAGTCCAGGCTCAGAAAATGTCAGGATCGAATTCAACATCATTATTCCTTCCAGTCTTCTCTTGGAGTGTCCATAGGTGGCCTGAGAAAAAGGAGAAATGAAGGGAGATTACTTAAAACACAAGAAGTTACTTGGCAACACTTTTCACTTGCTTAACAGGACCAATGACACCCTAGGCAGAAAAATATACTAAAAAGCCTTGCAACTTAGTATTCGCTTTGGGTTTTCTGATTATCCAGCAGCTAGAAGTTAGCAAAATTCTTTTGTAGTTTTGTTCTTATTATCTCTTCTTTTTTATTTTTATTTTATATGTTAAGAAGAAACGTATGGCAAATAATGCCTCAAGCTTTGTAGCACGGTTGCGAACCAGGTTTCTAAATGCCCCAGTTAATATAATGTATAATGTTGCATTCAGCAGCAACTCATCTGATTGAAATAATTTGACTAGAATTAAACTATTGCTACTAAAATTTATGTAAAACTAATGAAAAATTTATTGGTTTATAAAATCCTTGCTTTTATCCATTGCTAACAATTCCTATGCAACGCTAGTGATCCTCCCACAAATAGTTGAGAGGAAATAAAATATAAGGGAGTTCATCAGTTCATATTCCCTGAGATCCTCACAGTTATTCTTCTTTGTGATCCAGTCTTTTAACTTTTTCATGACTTTAATCTTAAAAAATAGATTTTTAATTAAATTCCGAGCTATTATTCCCCTTTAGGGGAGGTGGGAAAAACAAATGCAACTCTGATGCAGGACCTCTGAGCATAACACTTTCCCTCTCTTTACAGTTCATTTTGGCATTTTTATATATCTTCTGCTAATAAAATGTAATGATTTTCATCTTTTACTTTGACATCTGAGTCTGTATCTTTTATCTGTTGTTTACAGTGTTTCAGCCCATAAATAAATCATATGACAAAATAAATTACTTAATCTTGTGTTTTATTTGGAAACACATTAAAGTCTAGCTTTGGTGGGAAAAAATCACTTTACACCTTACAATTGCTTATATACTTTTATGACTTTTGTGTCACGTTCAAATACTATCAAGGTGTCATATCAATACCAAGTGTTCACAAGAGCCACATTTTAAACCTTTCAAGTTTTCTGATAAGAGTTTGATAGGAATACTTTGAAATGAAAGTACATCTGTCTTTGACAAATGGTATTTTCAATTCTGAGTTTTTTCTCTTTTAATATAACACTATACTGATTACRAAAGCAATATTAATCCCCAGAACTTTCTTCAAATCAGTATACATATCATTATAATGAAGTCTGCTTATCCAGGCCTGTATCAGAAGTTCTTCATTGTTAGCATCTGTTTTTTCATCCACTGTAAATTCACTTATCCTGCACACTCCTAAAGTCGTTCTTTTTTTTTTTTTTTTTCATGGCATATTTATAACTGACACAAGAAGCGGTGCTGCACTGAGTTTCAGGCTATATTTTTAATCTCAATCTCATTTAAAGATATTTTGCTTCAGCAACCAGGATTAGGTGATAAATATTATCTGCATTGTTGTGAAAGAAAAAAGTTTATAACCCCAGTGTATTTATCAAGCTTTTACCTCGTCAAAGAAAATTAAATCAAATTCCAAATAGTTGCATGTGTATCTCTTCTAGAAGCTTCTTTGCTTCACAAATGCCTTCCACAAAACTATCTTTCACATAGAGAATGTGCCCTCTTTTCTTAGGTTAATTGCTGAAATACGATGTGGTTTGGTTTCATTCTTAGTAATTTCCGGATTCTATTCCAGGACATTTGGGATAGAGCCCAAGAGCTTAGCATGTTTTCCTTTTTTCATGGTAAAATTGTGCAAATATGCATTAGAGTGTGAAAACAAACAGTCTAATACATTTTTGCAAAGCTCTTTATGTTTACTGTTTATTGCAGATACCAGATCCTAATTAAAATGCGCTAACAAAAGCCAAGATACAAAGAACAAAGATATAACGCAGTCTCATCTTTTAAAAATATTTGTGATTAATCCCAGAGGACACTGTGTCATATGTCATTATTATAAAATTCAAGAAAGTTAACTGCATCTTTGGAAAGAATATAGTTGCAAGCATTGTAGCCCATCCATAGAAAAATAATCATATCATAGTCATTTTCTAAGGAATAATCTTCTTTTCAGATCCCATAATGGCATCCAGCTCCAGCCTCTGTTTTTTATGGTTCCTTGCGCTTCTCAATGAAAACTTCTTGAATAGGATTTTTTTTTAAACATTTCTAAATGCATCTTGCACTTACTGACTTTTGACTGTACATAACCTCTGTCCTTCTTAAAAAATAATGATTAAATTTGATCTAAGGACATTTTTTTTACATTCAGAAATAAGCTTTTACTTGATTTTTAAAAATCTTCTGCTCATTAAAATATCAAGCCTTTAAAAACTGAGCTTTATATTCACTTCAGGCAAAATAAACTTGTGGTCCAGTAACTGTTGTCTACACCAAGCTAGAATTACTGGATTCTGTATYGCTTAGGAACTGGAGATTAGAGCATTCATGCAAAGTAATTCTGTTTTCCTGTACACTATGGCTCCCAGCTTCACAAAGCATGGAAACTGGGAATATGCATGGATTAGATATATTAACAAACAGTAACTGATCAATCTGTTCACAAACAGTGAATTCACTGACCAGAAATTGAAGTGGATGTCTGCCATGTCATGGTCTGTGGGTGTGTAATGACATTTGAGCAACTCTACTGAATAACTGGCACCTTCTGTTCACCTTGTATCCTTGTAACTTCTTCCCATATAGGTCAAATACTAAGGATCTAGGAAAGAGATTTGCTCCTTATATTAGTAAAGGAGGAGGTAGCATTGTCTCCAATGTYTTACTATACTTAACTTACTGAAGACCTGCAGTATATTAATTTATTGTAATTTATGCATATGACAATGTAATATAATATACTCACTACAAAAGAAATATTTATTTCTATAAAGTTGTCATCTCAGACACTCCCCTGCAAATACTCTACACTGTGAAATCTAATGTATCCTGCAGTGGCTGTTCATCCAAACGATGGATACATGTCAAAGCTCATGAACGCATACTCTTGATCTGTTGGAAGATGGAAGGCAGTGATGATGGTGTTGAAAGATAAGATACCTGTCTATGTTTAAGAGAGAGGTGTTACACAACTAGATTATTCATATATTTCTGAAAAAGCAGAGGCAAAGAAGCAGAGGCCAACGGTGAACAGGCTTGTAGTAAAGACTTCATTTGTTATTGGAGTCACACTCAAACACGAGTGCTCCATGCAGATTGGTTTGTGCTCATTTAAACCAATTGTCCTTTCATTGTCTAAATTTCTATGCTATTTTATCTTGCTTTTAATGTTTCAGGTTTTATTGGGAACCAGCACACTATTGTTCAGGATAACAGAGGTCAAACTGGAAGGTCTTCTTCTGCATCTTTTCTACAACTGGATGCTTCAATTTTATTAGACTTCAGATTTCCTGCTTTTGATTCCAGGTCTTCAAGGACACATTTTCAAGAGGCCATTTTTGAAATGCCTTTTGGCAGTATTCCTCTTTTCTCATTTCTGCACTGAATTCCTCCATTACAGGAGGTTGTTCCTCCCCCACCCACCAAAAAAAAAAAAAAAGGGGTATTATTAATGCAAAGCATTTTGGAACCATAAAGAAGTTGTTGAATAGGTCTGCTTTGTGTTTCCATTGGTTAATAAATTAAAARTGGAGATCTAACATAGACACATCTTTCCTTCCCATTTTTATTTGTTTTAGTAAGCAGCTGATAGCCCACTATTTTGCTACACTGGGGATGAATTCTAGGAAATTTAATCCTTTTTTACACTGTTTCCATATTTTCGAACATCCACAAGCCCTTTCAGGTGGTGCATTGAGAAGGTTACTCTGAAAGACTAACATCCACCAGTCTTAATAGGGTTTCTCCAGAGTCCACRGAGAGAGGCAGACTCTCTGGGGCCAGTAAGTGCTGAATTACTCTCTGGGGAAGTATCTCTCTATCCATTAACTAGAAAGACAGCTTAAGGAAATCTGACTAGGCTAAAATTAGCCATTGAGAAAATTCCCAGCTACATTCGTAGACGGGAAAAATGCATTTGTTCTTCATTTTAGAAAAATGCAAAATGTGTAGAACTTCTTTTGAATGAACCTGAATATCTTAAGTGTAAAACTGAATTTCCTGGAAGGGGAATTCTGCCTGAGAGGAGTCTGCTGGTAGGAATGTAGGCTGGCAGAGTAGCATGGATTTCCTGAACTGGAATTTTGGTGAGATTTAAAAGGTGTTTAGGAAAAATGCGTTTTGTCAGCTTTATTTTGATGGTATTGGAATATCGCTGCGATCCAGTCAGTCCCTCATCATCTAGKCTGACTCCAAACACCCTGCTGCTAAGGAAGACTCTTTTATTTGAACTACTACTACAGTAATGGTCCCTGCAAACTGAGCTGCTCCTATTGTCATTAGGGTATCTCAAAGGCATAGATCAGCAGTCTGAGCCTATGCTTGGCCTCACAGAAAACATTTCCCCTTTTAATGCAATGTAATTTGTCAAATAAACTACCTATGGTGTCTCCCTGTAATGGGACTGCATAACGTGTGTACTTTTCCCATCCCTGACACATCCTTGTATATAAAGTTTGGTACAACTGGCTACCTGAAATAAACCAAAGGTTTTAATTCATCTTTGCTAACCAGATGGAACTGAATTTGCAGTACAAAAAAAAAGGAGAGATTCATTTCTTCTGTATGCAAGAAAGCCTCAGATGTGATTATTTTTGTCCTTTTTTCCTCTATCTCAAAACTTCTGTCAGAAGGTAAAAAAATACCTAGAATCTGCATAATTTTTTTGCTGATGAAAATAACTGGGGAAAAAAAACTTGGGGCAGTAGCATTTAGATTCAAGGATAGATTTAATGATTTCATATCTCCTCGTTCTCACTCTGTTTGCTCACTTCCCATTTACAGGTACACTTTGGATCAGCAGAATTATTTTTTTGCTACTGAACATTGTCTTTTTCCGAAGGTGATGATTACTTGGTGGAAGTGTGCTAGTAAAAGGGATGCTGCTATTTAATATACTGTATTGTTTTGTTATCCTAACAGAATTGTATTGTATTTATTTGAAATGCAGAATAGTCATCTATCTATCAATGATATTTGTCTCGCGAAAAGCCAGGCTGTGTTCAGCTAATGGCACCTGAGAACAACTGCTGTTTGGCAAGATGAGTAAATACAGGTTATGCTAGTCTCAGGGTATGAAACAGAGAGAAATTCTGTCAGAGGTCAGCGCCCTGTGAGAATGTAAAACCTTGGTAAGAGGTTGGCTTTCAAGTGCTATTGAATAGTTTGTTGATGGGAATGCACTAACAATTTGTTTGGGATCTAATAAAATCTTACAAGRTTTCTGCTTGGTCTTCTCTGCTATGCTTCCTTTTTGATCTTGCTAATAAAAATAAGAAAGGGAAACAATGAAGGAAAGGTACTTTGCAAAAGTACGTGTTTGGACTGACTCAGACACCATTAAGCTGGAACACTCTAGTCTTAACCTACTGTGCTATGTGTGGGCGTCACAGCATGAGCAGAATTTGACACTCTCTACTGCCCGATACCACTGAAATATCTATGCAGAGTGATAAGCAGATAACAGATTGTCAGCCTTTTAGCTACATTTTTGTTGGTATGAATCAGATTCCTGTTTTCTTTCTTTTTTTTTTTTTTCTTCTTCCTCACCCTTTCCCTCTCCTTTGAGATACCCTGAATCCTTGCTGGAACGCTGCCAAATCCTTCTCTGCCTGTGTCATTCATCCCTTTGCATCTTTTCATTTTTTTAGACTTTGTCTCACATAGCTATCCGTCAAACCAGAGCTCCAACTTCTTCTGTGAGCACAGGCGTCACCGAGGGCAGACAGCCTCTCTTTCTTTCATCATTCCCGGAAACTCAGCACGTTGCCTCCGTGACATTTCTAGCCTATGCTAGTCTTGGAAACAAGACTCCAGATTGAGACCACCCCCATGTCAGGTGCCCAGCTAATGCTTTGCATAATGAGCATAGCCCTGGTTTGCTGGATTCCCCCTGAGAGTTAAGTAGCCTTCAAATACGCTTAAGAGATGTTACAATTTCAGAGGGGCTTTGTTGGAAATATGGGCCTCAACTTAGGGCCAATCAAGAAAGGCGTTTGTTAACTGACTTCTTTATGTGAATTTATTTACTTTTTTGTTTTGCTTCATAAAACAAACAAACAGCCCTGAAAGTTGGTGAGAATTGTATGTGTATATCCTAGGACATATTTTAGCCTGCCAAATACTAGGATGAGATTTGCAACTTTAACCAGTTTGGAGAGCAACAAAATTTGAAAACTATGCTAAGGGCCAGATAAACTTCTCCATTTCCAGAAAGGGACAAATAAGAAGGAATGATCCTTCCCTTATGCATAATTTCTTCTGTTTTAGTGTAAAATATAGTAAATTACTCCAAACACAAACTAATCATCAAGAAGGCAACAATACTGCTAATGGTTTAAGTGCGGTGCTCAGTCTGAGTTTACTCAGCCTTATGGAAATATCAAAGTCATTTTGATTATGCTCAAAGGTTTAATATAGCTATTAGAACAACAACTACTGTATTGGTGTTAAACCATTATATCTGTTAAGTTGATTCAACACTAGAACTATTCTTCCGGTCGTATTTGTGAATTTGTTTTCGTTTAAGTTTGAGTAATTGAAGTCTTGTGGGTAGTAAAGTCATTGTTCATCTGCTTATTTCAATCTGTGCTTGGAAAGCCAATTTTCTCTTGGTAAATTATATTTCTAATGTTCAACAGGGATATTCAGATTCTTGCTGTCATGCTTTGCTTTCTTTAAGATATTTCTTAGCTGGCTCTCTAAGCTGCCTTATCATCATTCGATGTTTCACCAGCAAGGTGATTCATTCAGAGTAGTCTTACCACATTTCTGACATTTTGGAGCAGTGAACTGAGATCATCTGCCAGGGACCTGAATCTCCTGTTTTCTAATGTGTATTAACACATTTGCCTATTGTCTAAGCCCAAGAATGAAAATAGGGCTAATTTTTTCAAGACGCCTTCTACTTTGAAGCTACATTATTTTATCAGCGCCCTCCTTTTCTACTGGTGTTATGTTTTCCACAACTGTGCCTCTCAGGTACRATTATAACCTAGGCAAAACTTTTCACCATAACAGTGAGAAAGACTTTGTTAGAGCCGGAATATTTTTTTTTTTTTTTTTGCTTAGTATGTTAAAAAATGCCATTTTGTCAGGCAGAACACTCTTGCCAGAAAATTGAAGTGTCCAACACCCGGGAACTTCTGAAAACTCTTGTTGAAAAATAGTTTGGGTAATTCGGTCACCTCAGTGATTTATTTAAGTTAGACTGTTTTAAAAACTTGCGATCAACTATCATAAAAATGCAACTACCTAAATGAAAGAAACTACCTAAGAAAGAAACAATGTGATATTATGGTAACAACAAACCAATAAGACAGTTCCCTATACTGACCAGAGGACAAATGTTCGTTTGGTTCAAGGAAAAGTTTGATCTAAGCCTCCCCTGCAGTTAATAAAAACTTGCTATCATTCCCCTAATGCACCAAATAGAGTCATCATCTCTTGTTCAGCTGCTGAAAAGGTTTTGCATATATTGGAAAAGAAGGATTGTTGAGGTTTACGGTAGCTTTCAATCTGAAGATCAGTGTTGATAGGCTTTATTTCAGACTTCCATCGTTTGGAAAATTGCTGACTGCTCAATGAAGCTGTGAATATTGGGCACAGAGTGGGAGGATGTGTTTTTTTTTTTTTTTTTCAGATCAACATTTTAGACATATAAGATGCCATAGGCATTCTCTTAAGGCATTTAAAGAGATATCATCTGAATCCCTTATTTTCTCAGGATACTGAAGGAGAAGAGTATTGACTAGTGCAACTGTTAGAATTCACATTTTATTTGTAGAGAGCTAATAAGAAAATAAAAAGACTGTGGTCCCGATAGGGTTTCAGCAAAAGTAATGGTAGCAATAATGACTTTCCCACAAATGCTTTCATATGTTTGTAGAATTTTCTCTTCTTTTAATAGCTATTAGGCTTCTTATGCAAAGGTGTGTAGATTTGAAGGAAATTAAAAAGAGAATATGTACAAAACTCTACTATTTCTGGGGTTTCTTGACTTAGATTAACACACTATCTTAATGTTATATTTCTTAATATTTAATTTCTTGATTCTTATTTCACTGTTCATACATTTGTTGGTCAGTTATAGCCATTATCCCAAATACAGGAATCTTGCCTTAATTAGCAAGTATATGAAGTTTGCTATGTGCAGAGAGCTCTCAAAAGTTTTATGTACTATATAAACCTCTGAAGAAAATTCTGAATTTGAAAAACTCCTGGGTCTTCTGCTACATGGGTACACATTTCAAACATCGAAGGAAAAGCATTCTTGGAAAACACACATTACAGGTCATTTTCTTTTGTCTGCTTCACCAACGTAGCCCAGAGACAGTTTCTTTCTTGAGAATATTTAAAGAAATGCACTAGTCTATCACTGAATACTTTTATTTCATGTTGAGGCAGGAAATAAAATGTTTTGTCTACAAATAAATTAGTTTGCTATTTCTATTCCAAATAAAAAACATGATACCAGTTCCAATACCTGGTTTGCAAAGATTTTGCAAAGGCTACTTTCAGAGTTTGCATCACAGAAACCAGTCCTTTAGGTGGATTCCTATCACACACATATATATTTGTGTTTTGATCCTCAATTAATAATTCAGATTAAATCATAACAAGAGACTAAATATTAAAGATTATAAAAATCAATATCAATAACTTACAACATCTTCTTAGCCAGAAAGATAATTTATCAGAAAATTATTGTCAAAGAAAGAATTTATATGAATGTCTACCTCTTACATAAGTACTTACATATACCTCTGACATAGGAAATATTATTCCTCAGATTGGCATGCGGATAATCATTAAATAGATATTTGGATCCAGGCAGCTGTCTTGAATATCTAATAATCTTTTGGATCAGACCAGAAATGTGAACTTATTTGAAAGAGTTATCTTTCTGATTTATAACTGTAAAGCCAAGAAAGATTTTGCATGGTCATAATAAATATCTGTATGCATATATATGTACATATGTGTGTATAAATATATATATATATATATAGAGAGAGAGAGAGAGAGAGAGATTTATATGTACATATACACAGTTTTGGTCCTTAATGAGTCTCAATTTGTAAAAAAATAAACAGAACTAAAATCACCAAGCCACAAGCTTTACCAAGAGCAGGAACTATTCTTTTGCATCAAGAATTAGTAATTTTAGAAATATTTAGGTGACATTTTTTATGTGTCTACTAGCTAAGCTTTTTTTTCCCAAGCAAAGTAACAGTTGTTTCCTATAGTGAAGAATAGAAATATTCAGTTAAGGTGCTAGAAGAAGAAAGACTTACCTATAACTTTAAGCTTTGGGTTTGTTTGCTTAGTATTTTTCTCTAAACCTGCCACCTTCTTTCTTCATCTGTCATGCTTTTCTCTTGACTATTAACAAACAGAATAATAATTACTGTCATCTAAGCCATTCTGTAGACCTCTGCAATATCTTTATCTCTCTCTATTCTCGTCTGAAGAGTTCTAATCTACTTAGCACACCTCCCATGGAAGCCATTCCAAACCTGTGATTCTTGTAGTTTCCCTTCTTTGAATATTTTTCTGAAGTACTAGGGAGCCTCAACTATGCACAGCCTCCCATAGGTGATTCGCTCATTGATTTGTAGCAGCATACAGGGAAGTTTTCCCTTTTGTTCTTTTTTTCTTAACAATTTATTTTTGATTATAGTCAATTTATTTTTGGCTATGAATGGTCAGTGAAATTATGTTAGAGCTATTATAACCTCAAAATCTTGTTTCTGTGTGGCAGTGACTGTCTTTACACAAGATTAAACCTTTTCCCCCATTTCTAGTGCTCTGTTTTGAATTTCATCTGCCATTTCAGTACTYAGTCTTTCACTCTTGCAAAACTGCAGTCAGCAGTCACCTTACTTTTTTCTTCCTTTTCCAGTGCACTTACGAATATATACCATTGTGGTATTCCACTGACAATCTCCCTCTGCAGTAAAAGTGCATCTCTCCATCCAACRCTTCCTACCTCTAAGTTATTCCTTTTATTCGTGTGAGGGCATTTTAGTTAAGATCCTCTATTGAGAGACCTTAATTTTAAAAAATTAAACTGAATAATAAGTTCAATGAGTACCTCCTAGCATGAAATTGAATTTCAAGTGAGAGTATAAGCACTCATCACTCAAAAACTCTAACTTCCCCAAATCAGCTATTTTATAAGGTTAATGCAACATTAACATCAATGCAATCTTATTTTTATCAGGCAGTCACAAATATTTCCCTCATGTACATCATTTGCCTGGCATTAGCTAAGAATAACTTATTTTATTCTGTGGTCAAATGTTTTTGCGGTTTTACATGCATCCTGTTCTTTTTCTGGGCAGATAAACAATAAAATAAATTCAAGTTTGAAAGTGAAATGAAACTGCTCTAGGCTGACTTCTTTATTTTTGTTCCTATTTCATGTTAGTGCTTTTGCTGATTACCCGAAGTGGGACAGGGGCAGGTTACACCTTTGCCAAGTGAATGTGTGACGTGTAATACTCTTGGATTTTTCCATGCCACAGTCTTCATGTTTTAATGGACTATAGGGCCTAATGAAGGGCCGGGGACAAGAAGAGAAACCAGTAGAAGTGGYGCTGGGTGTACCTTGTGCAGACAAAATCCCCTCTGGCTTCTGCTGCAGAACATCTTGGATGAAGAACCGCTTTGCTGCCTCTCACGGGCTTGGGAGGATGGTGCAGGTCTGCCTATAGTAACCATGTCTGCTATCAACTAGCACCCTGATTATTTTCTGGARATATTTTCATTGAGATATAAAGTGGAGAGGGAAGAGAGTGAAAGAGAATGGAGGCACAAGACAACAAATAAAATGAGGAAGCACTAGCGTTTGCTTTTCTCCTCTTATTTTGCTCTATGCCTACAGTGAGAAACTGTTCTTCAGGAGAAAACATAACATTATACGATATGGGATGTCTGGGCAGTAGATTGTGCTCACCTGTGAAGCTCTTAGAGATGGCTGAACATAAAACACATCTTTTTCATTCGTATCCCTTTACATAGATCCTGCTGTTTGAACTCTTATCCTCATCCCACCCTAAGATCCTGCATGGAGGAAGCTCATAAACACTGCCAATTTACACATGTGTCATGGAAATAACTTGCAGAATAGTAAATATCGAGCCATTGGAAATTAGAAATTTTCTACGGTTACCATGCAAGAATAAATTTTATACCTTAAGAGACTGCTAGATTCTATGTTACTATTTTTTAACAAAGGTCTCATATATCACCCGTTCCTCATCTTTTCTGTCAGTTGCATACACTGCATAGTAATTTTCAGTTATTTATTCAGCTTTATTCCTACCATAAACATCCTTACCATCAAAGTACAATAACTGCAGTAGGGTGAGCACAGTTTTGCTAAAACAGTCTTACATGGAGGGATCCTGGAGGTGTTTTATAAAGAAAAGAAACTGTACTATATTCACTGCAGTTACTTATTGTTGAAGTCACGTTTTCCTATTTTCCTATTCTTTGTRCCTGTTTCAGCATTTTCTCTCAAGGGAGTCAAAATAGTCAGGATAGTCTGGGCTTTATTTTAGACTTTTGGATTATTTCCTGCTTTCAGACACACAAAACGTATCGCCAGGTATCTGGTATCTGCTCTTGGTTATTTCAGTGCTTGTCAGTCTTCCTTTCAAAAGAACCCGTACAGAAGATGAATTCTTTGACTAACAGATTTTAYAATGGTCTTTGTGAAAAAAATGACTAATTTAATTTGTTACTTGTTCTACATGTCACTTCTCTCAAACAGTATTTCTTTTCCTTATTTACATAATAATTAAAAAAATTGTTACAAAGATGCTACTTAAATTTTCAAGTTAAGCATGCCAAAGTTAGGAAAATAAATGTTACTGACAGTGTAGTTGTCTAAGCATATATAATTTGGCCCCAGTGTGCTTATACTGTAATAATCTCTAACACATGAGCACGTGACTTTTSTTTCTAGGTTTATTCAGTACACATGATGGGTGGTACTCATCTAATGAGAGATGTACAATGTTCTATTTTCTCTATATACATCATATCACCATCTGCATTTCATCCACACATCTCCAAACACACAGTATGTAGCTCATGCATTCACTGTGCTGTTCAAGTCTGTGTTCACGTCACGGTTATTTCTTCTCAGCATTTCAATGATGTGCCTCATTCTATTATATGAGCGCACCACAAATATTAATTACATTATCTTTAAATCATCCCCCATGGAAAAGCAGATCCTAAGATCCCCACTTTACAGATGAGAACTCTAACACAAAAAAGTTTTTGTCAGACTAACTGCTAATTCCAAGCACTTATTCTTCACATTCTTAGCACTTGAAACTACTATCACTTCAGATGGTCAAGACATATCTTCTACTCACTCCGATTTTCCTTTTTGAGTACTCAGAAGAACAGGTCATCAAATAAGAGATTTTTCCATTAGGTGACTGGGTAGGGACTACAACAACAAAAAAGCACAAATAAGAAAAAAAGTTTTGGATAGAAATAAAATGTTGTGCATTTGGGTGTTGGTTTGCTTGCTCGCTTGCTTTTTTACTTTTTTTCACTATGGCAATCCACTTTGGACAAAAAGTCATCTCATATCAAGACCAAATTTCTGTTTAGCTGGAATGTTTCCTTTGAATATCATTTCCAGTGGTGGCCTCCCCTTTCCTTTCCTGTATCCCTCCTCTTCCTGCTGCCTCCTCTTCCATCAGGTCCTTCCATCTTTCCTGTCTTTTCTTATCCCTATCATTTCTACTCAGACTGTTATCTGGTGTTTATCCCTCTCTTATGTTTTCCTCCCTTTTCCCCAGACATGATCTTCCACCTCATTTTTCTTCCAAGTTCATAGTTTTCTTAAAAATTTCTCTAAAGCAGAAAATGTTGGTACTGGCAATAATGTGAATTCTGAGCTTTCAAAAATTTGTAGTTTAATATTAATATTTACACTTGTTTATATGTGACTCCAGATTCTAGGCTTTTGCAGTGTATTTTGTTCAAAGTTTACAACTTTTCTTCACAGACATGAGTACTAGAAATTCTGCAAAGCAAACAGTAGTACAAGTTCTGGTTCAGTCTCTTGATTTCAATATCATCTGAAGCCTCGCCTTTTGAAAGAGTATCATTTTTTTTCTAAATCTCACAATAAATGATGTAACTTGGCACTAATCTGCTCATGAATGCACATTGTCAGCATTGCAGATCTAACAACTCATAGTTATTCTCAGTCTTTAAGGGAGAAATACTGAGGTGTGGGTTCCTTTACATCATGCATTAAGAATTGAAAACAGAACAGCATGGTTGTGATGTCTGTATTAAATAATGAGGCAGAACATAGTCCTCTAGAGCAATAGGTTTCCCGCTGTGTTGAGTCACTAAGCAAGCTGTCACTGTTGATGATGTACTCTTATTTTTAGAAATCCTTCAATGAAAGTCAAGCTGAACCCTATGATACCATATTTTACATTGCTTAAGTTGTTGTGGTGCCAGTTTTCATTATTATTGATGTTAAACACTTAAAGAATATTCCTGGGTTATGCAAAGGTCTTCATGCATTTCAATGATTTATGAAGCAAATAGACTTGCTTGATATCGTGAAGCATCACTGATGGATTCAGTGAATGCAGCAGTAAGCACCCATTATGGTACCTAGAACAYAGTTCTAACTGTTTTTTGTTCCATTAAAAAACTGTGAAAGGGRCTTGTTGATGCTTTTAGCTGTTGAACATTTTAGAATATAGCATTTTTTGGAAGAATAATTTATACAAAAGAGTATGGAATATGATAAACAGCTTCAAAGAAGAAAGAAAATGCACTGTGTTACTATCATCTCTAACTCTATCCTATGCCATCTTAGGATRGTAATATAATGCCTCGAGATGTATCACACCTGTCTGCCAGACTGTCCCTTCCCTAAAGCCCTTAAAGGGTATTTTGCTTCTACCATTCAACRAATGCTAACTGGAATAAAAGCTTTCACTGCCATCCTCTGGCAYACACTTTTCCCCTTTATTCACATTGTCTTCTATCCCTGTATTATAGCATTCATCTCAATGTGATAAGCAAGAGAGAAATTTTTATTAGGTTATGTTTATATTTAAATCTATAAAAAGAAAAAGATATTATCAAGTTCTAAACATTTGAACCCTATTTTTATTGTTGTCTTTGATGTAAGTCATGTTGATAAAAAAAAAGATTACTTCCTACTATGTATTTCATTCAGACGCAGATGTGTTACTTGTTAAATCAGCTCTGAGAGTTTTAACTTCCACAGATTGCTTCTGAAAGTTGAAAAGTTTAACTGATGAAGCAAGGCAAGATAAGGAAATCCCCTTCCCATCAATCCTGCCATCCAAAGAACAACAACAATGACAAAAACTCGTCTAAATAAAACTGTAACAACAGAATTTCTTTTTATAGCAGAATTATCATACGAGTCTGACGACTTAGTATACCTAAGCTTTGAGTTGAATACTGAAGTAGGTAATATAGGAAATATTACAGCAATCGGTATAAAAAGATATATTCACTTTTTTTTTTTCTACACATTAAGGAGGGACATACTGAAGAAAACCTTGCTCAAACAGCTTTGAGAAGACTTGGTGTTTTACATGCCTAATCTTGCACACTTGAAAACTAGAAACATGTAAAAGCATAGCTGTCCAATATGGCAAGTTGAAATGAATTGTACTTCATATTTGGAAGTCTCTTTTGTAATTGAAATCTAGAAAAGTCTATGTCTATAGTTAAATGAGAAATGATCTTCAGGTAATGACTACAAAGTGAGATGTGAACTCAAAGACTGGATTGTGTCACACACACATCATAATTTATAGACTGTTTAAGCTTGCTTACCCATGAACCGCTTATACTTCATGTTAAAATATTTAAAATACATGAAAGATAGTAAGATTTGCAGAGATTACCAAAAGAATTTTCAATTAAAAAAAAAAAAAAACTTGAGCCCTCCTTTTATTATCCTATTTACMAGAAAAAAATAAGAGAAAATATGGTCTTGCTGCTCTTTCTTTATCTTTTTTCATGCATCTCTATTTTCTTCCTTCTTTATGTCAATGGAGTTATATTATACTTCATAATTAAACCTGGGGTGAACAGAGACTGATATCTAGAAGAGTACAGGATATGAGAAAGTACTAGAAAAGAAGAATATTTTTCTGAGTATTGGATCCTAAAGTAGAATTGAATATGGCACGGTTTTCCTGTCTTATAAAGCTTTATGAGATCGGATTTTCTGCTTCTCAGAAATGAGAAGAAGTCCAAATCTTTCAGAGTTTTAAGGGACAAAATAATCAGAATAACGAGTATCTTAGTTATTAAGACATTGAGCTAAGAACTGGTAAACATCAGTGCAAATTGATGGTTTGAATCAACACAGCAGGAAGCTGAAGCAGAAGGTTACCTATCTGAGATTATTTGCCACTTAGGGTATTTTTTTCTATTTCTATTTTTTTCTTCCCATAATAAGAATGAAAAAAATAATTAATGTGAGTGCAGGACAGCCATATAGTTCTTAAAATAAGAAAAAAAAATCAAAATCAGTGTACTAGTAATGAGAAAACTGTACATTCTATATTTTATAATAATCTCCATAAGCAACATCTATAACATTTTWAACTTCATATTCTGAATAAGTGGAAATTAGCACTAGCTATACATATAATTGGGACTAATGATGGCCAAAATCTCTCCACTCATAGATAAACTGATGAAAATTGACAAAAAAAGATGTGTGTGCGTATGTGTGCACACACACGCTTGTGTGTAAAAGCCTACAAGTTATGAAAAAATAAATCCAAATGAGCTAGTGAAAAATTTCAGTTGCAAAACTAATATTACTGAAACCTATTCTGATGTTCCTGATCAAGCTCTCATTTCGGACCTACAGTTTAGTCATGTTAGAACTATATAGCAAAAGGGAACTATACCCTTGGACTATGACAGCTCCCAGCACTGTGAAAAATCTTTGGAGGAAGTGATGAAATGCATAGAGTTAAAGTCCCAAGAGCCAAGCAGCATCACTCTCTTTTTAAATTTATTAAGTACATATGGATGTGAATATATATGTATTTAACCAGGCATGCACTACAAACACTCCTTATCAGTAATTCCTGCCTTAGAAATACTGTTGTACCTGCTGATAGCTTTGCCCTTTTTACCTTCATGCATAAAAGTATAAAAGAAGTTCAGGTGATCAACTCTCTCTCAGTCTCTCTCCCCTCTTAAAAACTTGCCCAAAAACTCAACCACCACCCAGACTATTAGTATATTATTCCTTATTCCTCTACCTCGAGCCCAATTTTAAAATCCTTTTCATTTGTACCTTTTATATCTAATGGATGATACTTTGGGGAAAATTATAGTGACATTTGCAAAATGATACTACTTTAAAAGACAATGTTATTCTTCAGATAACGTAGTGCAAAAATAAGCAATATATTTACAGGAAAAAAAGGCTAATATGCGCTCAGCTTAACTTCAACAAAAGCAAAGGATTGCATAAGTTGATGCTTTTTATTGTTTTGGAGGTGGCAGAACTTTTATGAGAATTTTCAAAGAGAAGAACTTCTACTCAGGCTATTGGTGACCAAAGAAACATGCCTGGAAAGTCCTTGGCTTAGGTGGGTGCACAGAATCAGAGAATGTTCAACGTTGGAAGGGACCTCTAGTTGGAAAGGACCTTTAGAGATCATCTAGTCCAACCTTCCTGCTCAAGCAGGCACACATAGAGCACAGGGCACAGGGTGGCATCCAGGTGGTTTTGAAGTCCTCCAGAGAAGGACACTCCACAGCCTCCAGTGGAGTCTTCACCCTCACAGTAAAGAARTTCCTGCTCACATGGAGATGGAACTTCTTGTGTTTCAACTTCCACCTATTTCCCTTTGTCCTGTCACTGGCCACCAATGAGAAGAGCTTGGCCCCTTCCTCCCTACATTCTCCCTTCATGYATTTATACATGTTAATCAGATCTCCTCTCAGCCTTCTCTTCCCCAAGCTGAACAGGCCCAACTCCTTCAGTCTCTCCTCATATGAGAGATGTTCCAGTCCCTTAATCATCTTAGTTGCTCTCCGTTGGACCCTCTCTAGGAGCTCCACGTCCCTCTTATACTGGGGAGCCCAGAACTGCACACAGTACTCCAGGTGCGGCCTCACCAGAGCTGAGGAGAGGGGCAGAATCACCTCCCTTGACCTGCTGGCAACACTCCTCCTGATGCAGGCCAGGATCCCATTGGCCTTCTTGGCCACCAGGGCACTGCTGACTCATGGTTAACTTAGTGTCAACCAGGACTCCCACAACTCCCAGGAGCTGCTTTCCAGCAGGTTGAGCCCTAATCTGTACTGATGCCTGGGGTTATTCCTCCCCAGGTGCAGGACCCTGCACTTGTCCTTATTGAACCTCATGAGGTTCCTCTGTGCCCAGCCTGTCCAGGTCCCTCTGGAWGGCAGCACAGCCCTCCGGAGTGTCGGCCACTCCACCCAGCTTGGTGTCGTCTGCAAACTTGCTCAGGGTGCATTCCGTGCCCTCGTCCAGGTCACTGATGAACAAATTGAACAGCACYGGGCCCAGTACTGACCCCTGGGGGACACCACTGGCCACAGGCCTCCAACTGGACTCGGCCCCATTTATCACCCTCTGAGCTCTGCCATCCATCCAGTTCTTGATCCACCTCACTGTGCACTCCTCCAGACCACTCTCCCGGAGCTTCCATATGAGGATATTATGGGAGACGGTGTCGAAAGCCTTGCTGAAGTCAAGGTAGACAACATCCACGGCTCTCCCCTCGTCCAGATGGTCAGTACTAAAAAAAAAAAAAAAAAAACCCTTTAGGCAAATTTATTCCAAAACTGATCAAAATGTGGCTAAACTCTGCCACATTGCATTGTATTCTGCCTTCCCAGATCTCTCACTGAATTCAGAGGGATCCTGCAAAGCAGACAGAGCTGTAGACAAAATCCCTAGACCATGCCAGAGGAGAGGAGAAAAGGGTCTTTCACTTTGCAGCTATGTCTTGTAATGTAGGACTTTGCAGCATGTAGGCTAGGTAGAAGGGAGGGCCCTGCTGCCTCCTTGGCAGTCTCTCTCTCTTCCATCCCCTGGTATATTCAGGCATGAGGATGGTGAAATTTTATTGTTTATTGATATATATCTTATATCAGGGGTCAGTGTTTTCATTAAGTCCTAGGGAAATTAGGAAGAGATCTACATGTAGTCACTGGTAGTTTAGTAATTTTATAAAACCTTTTGCTTGCATTCTGATACATGTAGACATCCATCTGGTTATTAAGGCATTGGACCTAAAGATGGCAAACTTTCTAAATATTTAATGCTGGCCTTCCTTAATGGTCTGTGATAAGGTAAATGCATMGATTTATGTCCTTGCTACACAGGAGAAAACTAGAATATGTTTTGTTTAAATTCATAAGGAGCTGCAGAGAGATCTGGGGTTTGAAAGATTAGGTAATGAATAAGAGAAATAGATGCGGATGAAATATGACTTCCTTTGCATGGTGTATTTCAGGGATTCATTAATTCACCTGAATATGATCATGAGTTATGCTCCCAGTATTGCTTTAGAATTTTTCAAAAAAAGGGGTTTTAGGTGTACTTGTAAAGTTAAATATGGTAAGACAGTAAAATATTGATTGTGTAGCACAAACAGTACAGGAGGGTATCCAGAACTTGCTTTCCATGAGGAAGATAATGCAGTATTTAATCTGTCTATGCCTTGCTTTTATTTCTATTTAGGAAAAGGATATAAAAATATTTTCCTTTAGGACTAATTCATAAGTAGAATTGAATTATAGATGGTCAGTTTGTACAAATGCCTTCTATCATCACATTTAAAACAGGCCATGTTTTCTTCTTTTTGACAATGACGTGCAGAGACTGGTAGTAAAACAGCACTTTAGTTATAAAATCTAGTGACTAATGTTAGAATTCTGACCTTCTGAATTGCATTTACTGTTCACCAATGATTATGTCATTAGGAGTGAATTAGATAGTCAATGAAGTGGATCTTCAAATCAAAGCTTCCACTCTGAATTTTTAAATATTTTTTCCCTTGCAGACTTACAGCAGCAGTTAATGGCTATGCTGTTAGCTTGCTGAGGATTTGCTGCCATGAAAAAGTATTTTCATACGGCAATCTTTTTTGTAGTTTGTGCACTTTAAAAAAAAATCTATTAATATCAAAAGTCACTGTACCGTACCTGAACATAATCCCATTATCTTGCCCTGCAAGATGCAATGGGACCTGTAATGGGACAACTTGTACAATAACATTCAACATAAACAGAACTGAACTTAATTCTATACAGCTATATTGCAGAGGAGAGTCTGAAAAATCGACACTGTTGGGAATGGAATTATACACCAAACACCCATGGATTTTGCTTGTCACAGTATTGGTACACACTTATTAGTACAATGTATTTCAATATAAAGTGGATAAATACACATTAATTCACATCCTGTACAAAGGTATAGCTAAGAAACGGTTGCATATTTTGAGTAGAATTTCAAATATATTGAACTGATTTATTAACACAAAGGTTGACCTGGCAATTAGAGAACCAGAGTAATTCTTGGGGCCTTTTCCTCTTTGGAGCAGCTACGTCTTGTCCAGCCTTAACATTCCTGTCCAGCTTCTGAGGTTCAGAAAAGAGGGATGAACACAGCAGCATTTCCCAAATGCAGGCAGTGGCAGGAGGTGGCTCCCATTTTGTGATAACTACTAGGAATTTTTTGGTAGATAGAGACGTCATAAAGTCTGCTGATGTATAGTTCTAGACGTGCRTTTGTCTAACTTGTACTTGAGGACTTGCAACAGAGGAGATTCCACAGTCTCCCTAGCCACAGTCATTAGCCACCTTTACCATTAGAAAGACCTTATTCACATCTGGCCTGAATCTTTCTTGCTGCTTTTTAATCCTATTATTTTATATCATATCCACCTCATGTTCTTCTACTTCGTTTTACATTATCCTTTTGTATATCTGAACATTCTCGTCATAGTTCACTTTTGCTTATTTTCTATGAATAAATGTTCCTAGTTCATTCAATCTCCCCTATTAGATCAACTTTTCAAACCTCCTAATCATTGTTATTGTTCCATCACAGACTCTCTTACTCCCACAGCTTTCTTGAAAAATGCTATGCAAAAATTGAGGTCTCACCAGAACCAGAATCAGTTCTCTAGCTGCAGTCTTACCAGTGAGGAGTAGTGCAGGACAGCATCAGGGCTTTGCATTTGTACACCCAAACTCGTTTCCTTTTATACATGCAAGTATATTTTTTGTCTGCTTCACAACAGCATGAAATATTTGACCTTGTGACATGCTGCAACCTACATGCCCTTTTCTGAAAAGCTGCTACCCAGCTTATCTCTTTCTCCACTGGCAGCATGCAGATGATTATCCTGCCCACTTGTCTCTGTCTTTCTTTTTTTCATGAAATTTCACCAGTTTCTCAGCACGAAATTGAATATCTGTCCTGTCTTTTAATGTCCTTGCAACTGCTCTAAAGTTGCTGTGACCTCTAAGTTCCAAAAGCATTCAGGGTCCAAATCATTACTGGAAATATTAAATGGTATTGGATTTATAAAAAGTTCTTGTGAAGTGCCACACAGTACTTTGCTATGGAATAGTAGAAAGCAGCATTGATATGATTATTTGAGTGAAGTTTTTTGAACATTTTTGTAACCACCTTACAGTAATGTCACAGAATGTCTCTTCTTACTGTGGCTAAAAAAAAGCTCTATTAAAGTTTGTCAAAGCCCTGTTCGAGTCAGAATACACAGGACACTGCTTCTTCACCACGTGCACAGAAAGAAACTGGACTAGGCTGACATGATTTATTTTTACTCAGTATGTGTTGGCTATCAGTTACATGATTTTTAGCTTTCAAATAATTGCAGATTCCTTGTTTGTGTATTAATTCCGAGTTTTTTTCTGCAGTTAAATTAACTCACTTTTGCTTTTCTGTCTTCTCTTTTTCAAGATAGTGTCATGAAACTACATCATTCTGATACAAGTAACATGATACATTCATGTGGGTGATGCTAATATGACTGATGAATGGCCACCCAGCCCTTGCACATATTGCCATTACTGCCTTCAGCCACTCAGTGAGGATTCAAGACCCTTGGAGCTGCATCAGGTGACTCAAGACACCCCAGTATGCCCCTGCGGTACTTACAGGAGCAGTATTCCTCAGGGGAGAATATTTCAGGAAACACCATTTCATAGTTGGAGGGAAATATGTAATTTGAATGTGGGGTTTATTTCAAATTTATATCTTCTTCAGCTGGAGCACAGGATGTGCTCCATGCAGGACTGCAGGATGGGAACATTTTGATACGAAGTAGTAGGAAAAAAGCTTTTTAGGTTTCCTTCTCTCTATGTCTTGAAGAAAGACGGAGGTGATTTCTTTAACAAGAGCAAATTAAGATAATAGAGTTTAAAGTTAAAGAATTCTTTGTAGGCAATAATTAACTCCCGATCTGATAGAGAAATACCTGGGAGTATAGCAGTTATAAAGCAGTCCATGGTATCCCTTTCACACTTGTAATTGTGGAGAGGGCCAGGTAAAGGAAAGTGAGGAGAGGGCCAGGTAGAACACAGACTTGAGAGGCATAAGCAGTGTCTGCATACTTCAACCACTATACTTGAATTTTCTAGGAAAATCATATAAGAGCTGTGCTGATACACTGATCTCTACTGCTTTTCTTTCACAAGTCTTGTCTCACCTCACGTCATTAGAGCAAGCATACATCTACTTTTCTTTCTGTATAGGTTCAGAAAACAACCCCCTCCCTGCTCCAATCTCTTATCCTTCTCCCACTCTTCCACCTCTCTGTTCTACCAGGCAAATACAAGTGACACAGTTGTGGAAGCTTTACAACTTATTGGAGTTGGGTCCAATCGTGGCCGACTGTAGATGAGCAGTGGCACATGCCATTAACCACTCATGTGTAACCTGAAAACACACAGCCATTTGAACATTCCCAGATGGGATTTCAAAACTTAGCACTTGAGGCTCTTTGCTGTCTGTTTATTCTACTAGTTGTGCATTTGGACAGTGTTCTACCTACTTGCAAATTAGGGAGTCTGTTTGGCTAGGGTAGAGATGCCAGGCAGAGATGAGAAGTCTGCGTATTGCTACAAAGATTACTATATTTTCTTTGGGAAGACTTTCTGTTGGTTATTTTCACCCAGAAACATAATTGTTCTTTCACTTATGCCTTATAATAACAGTAAGAAATACTTGGAAAAGGAARCCTGAGGGGGGAAAGACCCTGAATCTGTGGACTGTTATGGCTGTAGGATATACTTCCCATAGTGTGATAGATATAGCAATACTGTTTTAAAAAGTACAAGAGATGTCATTGTATGCCTGCAATACCAGTGTCAAAGAATCAGACTTTGGTGTATTATGACAGTCCTGTATCATAAAGTGTATCTTAAGCCATCAAGTCAACAAAAGTTACCAAAGCACTGGAACCTATTTCACCAATGGCTTCTAATTCAGCCTGACTCACTTAAAGAAGCTACCACTAAGAGTATCAACTAYGTCACTGCCCGGAAATGACTATCAAATCAGAGTAGGAGGGTACACGTTGTGACATTAACAGGTAGCTATAGGTGACTTTTGAGATCTTTCTTTGATAGGTCATTATCAGTAGTATGTCATCTGTATAAGACATCTCCTGTGTGTGGGCCYGAGGTAAGATATAATGGTACTCTTYGTGCTGTGCTGATGTTAATTCTTGTGCCTGTCTAATAATTTCCAGAAATGTAGTGCAAACGCTCTTCCATTTATGCAATCGTGACATTTTCCTGAATAGCACTTTGAATGATTTAAGTGGAAGAAACATACCTAAGTGATCAAATACAGGAAGGCATGTGTAGACATTTTGAAGGGAAGTCATTTTGCATTAGTTGCACTGTGTATTTCTTTGTTGTTGTTGTTGTTGTTGCTTGCTTCTTCAAAACCAGCTGAAAAGCAATTGAGTGGGGGCTGAATGACTGTGAAATGCACTGATCAGATTTGCAGAATATAAAGGAGAAGGAGGTAACACATATGGATTGGTAGGCCTCAAAAGTTGTACCAGCACTGGTTTGTGAGCAGAAAGGTCAGGAAGACATTGCAGGAGSATGTGTATTCTTTTATTCCAARATAATAATGCTAGTAAGGATAAAAAYTTGGGATGATGAAAGAATATTTCCTTTCTTCCCACTGCTATATAGGAAAAAGCAAAACAGTGAATTTTTCAAACAAGCACTGATGCTTGTATGATGCTTGTATGTAGGGTCTGCAGAAAGGGCTATGTTTTGTCATAGGAAAAATAAAAGACAGGAATAAAAATAAAATATGCAAATGACAAGGAGCATGAGTGAGAGAACCATAGTTAAGGCAGCGTATTAAGGCAGTGGCAGTCAAAAAATGTTATGAGGACTGGGAACATGTAAGTTGGAACATGAGGTTGGARCATGGGGATTCCAAAGCAATTTTACCTGAGTAAAGAAGATGTAGCCAGCTGGCTGGCAGGTCTGTCCATCTGAAGCTGTTGTATTTGCATTGTGAAGAGGAGCAAGTTGCAGATTCAGGTTGTTCTGGCAAAGCTTATTAGAACTTGTAGAAATCAAGCTCTGTGCAGCAATAATCTTCTTGAACTTCTCCCCAAATYCTTGACTGCCCACAAATGCAGTCTCTGAGAAAATGTAATTTTGGTCAACTGATCTCTAACTCATTCTTCCAATGGTTTAAAATTTAAATTACCAGCAAGCATGTAGATYTGATTCTTCAAATTCAGCAAATGCACGTTGGCTTTATTATTGCTCTCAATGAGTCGATTGACCAAGTTCAGTCTTGGGGCAATTTCTTGATCCTCCATAGTCTTGCCATGGATTTTTGCTTTTGGGGGGTGTGGGGATGGAAGGGGTGATGGCAAGATGCAAAATGCACTGATTTATTCTTCTAATCTTAATACTCTATCTTTGATTCTACACCCAATTCATTTGCATAGTTGGCTGATATTATGGATACTGGATGCCATATATATCCTAAGCAATTAGATGGAAGGAGAAAAGATTATACAAGGCTCCTCTTTCTTAGTAAGCAGGATTCTTTTTAATAATCATCCAAACAGAGGCGTTATTCATTTCACATCTCTGCAGGAAAGTGTTAACATAATAAAGCTCTGTGATCATGTGTTAGTTGTTAGGTTCATAATGAGTATAATACTGTCTTAGTTTTAATGTTCATTAATACAGTAGAAAAACACAGTTTGTTAATATGTGTTCCTTCAAGATTAGCTACAGAAAGCAATAGTACAATTCTGTGCTAATACAGCAAAAATCTATTAAACTCATAACCTTTGTGCATGGAAAAGGAATTATTTTAACAGGTTTATTAATGGCTATTTGTTTAAGAGGACTTCTTAGCATTATATACTTTCTGGCTGTGTGCTCAGATTTTTTTTTTCTATGAACGCGTCTGTTTCTTTGACAGGTTGTGCCTGTAAGTTGCATTTTTTTTCACATTTTGTTTAGAAGTTCCTAATGAACTATATCTGTAGAATGCTTTGAATATGCATTAGAATTTCATGCCAAATCCAAGCTTGCCGATGGATAGAATAGCTCAAATAGTACGGTCCAGATTCACTTTTTTTGTTTCCTAAAGCTACACTGGCACAACAGGGCAGACAGTTTTGCCACCATTGCTTCTCCTTCTCCGTCTTTCTTTCCCAGCAATGAGCCTACATTTGGGAAGAATAAATGTCCTAACATCTCCATCTGGTAGTTTCTTACCACCGTCCATGACTTGGAATGGCTACAGCAGACTCCTTAGATCTTTCCCTGTCCAACTTCATCTACATCTCTCCCGCTACACTGCCTGACACCATTATGGGAGCTCCTATGTACTCCTATAGTCCTTCCTAGATGGACACAGCAGTTCACTTTAGCCTAATATCTTAAAACTACATTAACTGGAGGAAGATAGTGCCAGTCTAGTCTCTTCTTTGCACTTCCATTGATATGGCAGAGAAGTATGCTATTGCAGATTTCCTCATGAAAATTGGCACAYGTATCATCCTGCTTCTGGGGAGCGTATGTAGGAGAAAATGGCTTGGTGCTAAGGCAGCGGAGGAAGAGATGGATCTGCTAGGAAAATAAATCCTTTTACTTTCTTTTCAATTTCTTAAAGCAATGCAAAAGGAGAAGAGAGCAGAAGCTGATGTCTTTCAGAGTCCACATATGGTTCCTACTGATGAAGCTGTTTGAGATTTTTTTGCTCCCTGTCAGTATGAGCCATGTAGCCTGTGATGTTTATAGCTATTTGCTCTTGAAAACTATGCGTGTAAGAAGTTCATACACTTTGCCACATCCTGCAGTAAGTGTTCATATYAGTTCTTTCCAAAAGATTGATTCCTAGCTTGCAACAGCACAGTTCATCAAATCCTTAATACAGAGGTGAATGGATGGTAGTCTCTTTTTCATCCAAACAATTGTAAGCCTGCATTTGGCTAGCAGCTATGCTTGTTGACTGAAGCATGGCTGTTCAGCATTCAGTTTCTTTGCTATTGCCAGCAAACAATACATTGGCAAATGTTTACACTTTTATTTTGTTGTTATTGTTGAGGCTTTTTTGGTGTGATACAAAAATGAGCATGGGTAACAGGCATGTATACGCTCACAACTGTTCTTCTATAGATATAGCTAAGTTTAACTGGAAAATAAGGTATTTTGGGTCATGCTTTTGTCATGTACTACATTTTGTGCAATAATTTGCTAGATTTTGCCTAACATTGTTCAGTCAATGAAGAAAATGTGAAGCTGACTCCATCCCTTTATCTCTCCCCTTTTTGGTTTCCCTCTTGGATCCATTTATTTCTYGGGTGATACTAAAGGGAAGTAATAAGGTAGGGGTCATTTTCCAATAAAGAAAAGTTGTTTAGAGGGTGAGGATGCAATGAGATTTGACTTCTGAACTCATTTCTTATTTTCTTTGTAAGCCTCTCTCTATATTAATTTATCGCTGTACTTTTCAAACTAATATACTCTTGAGGGCTTGCTAGTCAGCTTTTCTTATGCATTTAGGGGACCAGAAAGTTACTTTTTCAACAGCTGTAATCAAGAAAATAAGAGCTTTAGAGTTTGCTTCAGACCTTATATCTCTGGGCAATCTGCTATTAGAAAGCTGCTCACAGAGTTAGCATGAAACTATTTTAATTCTGTATTAATTGCTGTAATTAGTGGTTTTTTTTTTTTTTTTTTTTTTTTTTTTTTTTTTTTTTTGCGTCATGATCAGATCAAGGAAGCCCAGAGAGAGAGAGAGAGAGAGAGAGAGAAACTTCTTTAACTCTTCTAAAATGAGGCTCAATTTTGCTATCAAAAGCAAAGGCAATGCAGATCAGACTCTCCCAGCAGGGCAAAACCCCTTGGCTTCACAGATGTCAGGGGCATTTTGATGTCAGTAGAGCTACGATCTTTCTCAGCATGCTCCATCCCTTGTTTATGTTTGTCAAGATGGGATTTCTTAGGTTTCTCTTTTTCTGCTTAGAGGCCTTGTTTTTGAAGGCCTTCCCAATCTTGATTTCCTTATATGACTAGTTGTACCATGTATTCACAGTGTACCTGGAAAGAATGATGCCCCTGAGGTTTCTGCTGACCCATTTTGTGTGTGGTAAACTGACTATTAGCAAAGCATCTGCTTGCAATCTGGGGGAAGTTCCCAGTCTGAATCTTAGGCTTATATCGTTCCCTGTGATGCAGGATGAGCATTCATTTATACTGTTCTTTCCTTTTACACAGCTGTTGTTTGCCATTTCCCTGTTATTAAATACTTGCACAAGGAAAGAAATATAAAAATGCTGATACTTGCCATTAACTATTTTTGATGCAACAACTAAGTCTGCCAACTGCATGAAGTGAATGCATTTTGTTAAGCACATCAAAAATGCATTTGTAAGGCAAGAGAAGGGTCAGAGAAGAAGGACGCGGAGTATGGTGTTGACAAAGTCACTTGGTTTTCCATCCACAAAGTAATTTTTTTTCCTCTATCTTTTCTCCATTTCAATTATTTAGAGTGTATACTTTTTTGATGGGATCTGATTCTTAATATTTATATAATATATGCATATTTTACATATATGTCCATCTATAAGCCAGATATCAGTTTAGAGTTCTTTCCACCTACACATTTTCCTTCTATCTCATCTCTTCCTTAGTTCATCATCTCACCTAAACCTAGATTCTTCTACCCCTGCCTTTCTGTTCCTTCCCATTCTTTCTSTCTCCTCCAACATGACCTTTTCCAGATGGTACCTCTACAGGAAGGGGAACAGATTTAGAATTGGCTGGTTCTGTTTGAATAGGAATTAAGCAGAATTAGCTTCTTGACAATACTTTAATTTGGGAGTAAGCTAGTATGCTAGACCTGGACAAGAAACTGTGATTCCATTCAGTGAAAACTTTAAAAATGTAAACATTTCCTTCCTTTGGAAATGTTTATGTCTCAAGGATGTTCAGAAGGTCCAAATGGAGGACAGTCTGGACTTGAACAAAGTCAACAAAACCACACTTTTATAATGTCAAAAGGATTTTGTTTTTGTTCCCAAAATTCACTTTTTTTTTTTTTTTTTTTTTATAAGGTGAAATAAATTTAGTGGAACCAGTTTGACAATGGAAGATAAAAGTGACTCAGCACCCTTATTTTGGCTGAACTGGTCCAGACCCTCTTGTCTTTCTAATGCTATTTTTCAGCACTATCTCGGTGCATTTAGGAGCACTGTTGAGAGGCAAAGGGATGCTACTCTCCATTCCATTCACCATACTCTGTAAGATTTCAGAATTTCCCACTAATTTCAGGAAAAAAAGGGAAGAATGGGCACTCTGATTCCAGAAATGCCCCATTTCTCGTAAAGCTACGTTTTTCCTAGGTGCGCAAAAGAGTTATCTTATTGAGGGTATAGCTAATATCCTAGAAAATTAACCTTGAAGTGATGTACTTGTTTACTTGTCTGGATGGAGCGCCTATCTCTGGAAGTCTGGAATTTTCCTTTTGACAAGTAAGTGGCCATCTTTCTATGGCTTTTTACCAGAAAAATACTGATACCAAGTGTTATTTTTATTTGCCATTATTCTTTATTCAATTTTGATTTTTTTTCTACAGGTCTATACATATTATGGAACTTTGCTTGAGCGAGAACTGTGGGATGGGTTGTGGAGTTATTAAATATTTATAGGTAATGAATTTCAGATAACCCAAATTATAGAAATACTGTTCCCAGGCACGTRACCATCACTTCTCTCTTGTTCTGCTTTTTGGAAGCAAAGGAGTATGATCCTTTGCACATTAATTTGTGATGATATCATCAGTCATTCTTTGAAGAGTGAACTTTATTACCAAAATCCCCACATTAAAAGAGTTCAGTTCATCTGTTGGTTTGTTTGTATCACAGGTTCTGCAGAGCTGTAGGAACTCAGTAGATTTACTTCAACACCAAGCACAGTATGTGTAGGAGCTATAGCTCGTACACAAGTGTTTCACAGCTCGCCCGTGTGAGGAAGCATTATGAAATGCAAAAATGTTTTATCTGAAATTCCCCAAGCCCCTTCTCCTTAAAAAGAAATCCTCTTCAATATTGTAAATAAGTTTTCCAGAAGATTGTTTTATGAATACATGAGCTATAGTGTCTTTTTCAACAGYAGAAAATCACATAAATGACAGTTCCAGAAACTAGATTTATGACTTTTTTTTAACTTTCCGATTATGTTGGCAATGACTAAAAAAAATAAAATTTTGTAATTTTGAGAAGAGAATAATGTACTTTTTTATTAAAATAGAAATGACACACTGCTGCATATCTAACTTGATTTAGTGTTTTTATTAGTTATAGAACTGTTTTAATACCTCACTAACTATTGCTTTCTCCCTCAAGGTTTTCATTGTTCTCATACCCTAGAAACAAATTGATAATTCTGAAAAAAATAAAGTATTTCTTGGTTGTTTGCTAACAGCAGAATAGCAATCAGTCACCACAGGGTTACTACAATGGGCATCATTATATCTGGATCCTTATCAATTTCACTATATGGGTAAGTATTATTGCTGCATACCGGAACTCCTTTGGTGTTATTGCTTAATTTTAATTGTGATTGTAAAATGTGAAAAATGTGGATCTTTAAACCACAATTAAACACCTGCTATACTTGTTGTGCATTGGCATTTAAAGATATATTGAGTATTTAAAATCTGCTGATTCAGATATTACATTGAAGGGGAAATAAAAAAAGACAGGGATTGGTTTGAAAATAAATGTTTGCTTAAGGAAACAGTTGCCGGGAAATTTAATTTAGCCAAGTATGTGATGCAACATCTGAACCTTAAAACATTTTGAAGAGTAAATTTTGATATCGTAYTGTTTCTCATGCAGTTTCCAAGATGCTGCCAGTCCCTCACAGATTCCAAGAATCCCACTGTCCTGTGTGYGTCCCTCTGACATCCTGCTAATGGAAAATCCTGCTCTGGAAAACACCTGCCCAGCATTAACAAGATGTAAATGGCAGAAACAGCAGAATGTCAAGTTACAAAGACACAAAGAAACGCAGAAAAAGCCAGTGCTGACTACTCTCATATTCTGACCTTGATTGAAAGGGAAAATATTTCTGAATTGCTTTTGGAGCTGGCAAAACAGCATGAGCACAAGCTTTTCTATAAGTATGTGAATAATTTGGATGAACTAAAGCTAAGAATATACTGATGTGCTTTGCTGGACCTGCGTCTATCTGTGAAGTACAGTGATTTATATCTAGCGGAGACAGAGGGGCAGTTGGTTCAGTGCAATTAAATTTGCTAGCAGCCAGTGCTGTAAAACCTGGCTCACTCACCTTTCTGCATTCCCCACTTTTCCCTGTCCTTGAAAAATTTGTTTGGTCTGAAAAACGGACAGATTTATCCTGGTTTTGACTGTTTGAGGGAAAGTCATCTAATTGTTTACAGGCACTGAAAGATCAAGAGTACATAAGGCATTAATTTTGTCTATTGCTCTTTCATGTTACTTTAGCCATCCTAAACTTAGAAAAAAAAATGTGATAKCAATCCTTGATCTTTACAGGTGCTACGGGAAGATTTTTCCATTCCCTCATCTAGTTCTTTCACTTTCAGGAAGGTTTCTCTGAGGATGGTCTGTTTCGTAACATAATTTATGACCTGGTCAGGTAAGTCCCTAGCTCCTAGAACCAATCCCACATCCCAGGCAAACCAGAAGCTTTTGTAGAACAGTTATTCTTCTTTATTGGAGGGATAATTCACTTTCTTTTTCTTCTTGATATTTTGCCTCGAACTTGATATTTTGTAATCAGCTCCCAACTAGTCAGCCTTATTTTTAGGGGTACATTGACTTAGCTTTGTATTTCTTGCAATCTGGACTCCTATGAGGATTCCTTTGCTACTTCATATGCACTTCTATGGGGTTTGCACTGGACTTTGAAACTGATTCAACATGATCTGCTGTCAGGCTCCTGCTGCACACGAGGTGATCTGAGTACATCCCTTCCCCTTCCTGGAATACTAGGAATCCCAAGAGCTCTTCACATTCTTCATCTTTTTCTGCTTGATAATTCAAAACAAGTGATATCTGGTTGTCAAGTGTAGAAAACAACAACAACAACAACAAAACAGTAAACTAACCTACCCCAAGAGGGCAATAAATCTGGAAGTCTCGTATTTGAATGTATTCTCCCAAATATTACCTCAGTTTGGAAGATCTGTACTCCCATAACTCCTTTCTGCATATGCCAAGCAGCTCCTCAAATGCCTTACCACAGATAAATCATTTAAATATCTTCTGCTTGTCTTATAGCATGTCTTGGGTACCAGTATACTTTCCTGTCAATCCTCAGTAATGGCTTGTGTCAGAGGAAGCCTCTTGGGAAAGAAATGGGTTTGTTTTAAAAAGTTTATGAGAGCATCTCCTATATCTTCAATGTGGGTCATAGAAAAGATTATTAAATATAGAATAAATAACAGACAACCATATTACTAGGTTTTAATTCCATTGAGGGGTTCCATTTTTTAAAAATGGATCCAGTGCTCGTGAAAGCTGTCAGACTGAGAGCTCTGGAAACCAAAGTGGTCTTTTAACCCATAGATCAGGTACAGTGCTGGCAAGAACGGTGAAAACTCTTCCACAACATCCTCATCTGGAAGGCCTGAACTGCTGCCTTAAATGCATGCTACCAGTCAGTGTGAAGGGAGCACCTGGAGAGGTTCAGGCTGTGAAGTGCAATGCACCTAAACCAAAAGCAGTGCTGGGTGGGCTGGTGTTTCTACCTGCATGTAGATACATGCATCTACCTGTCTACATGCAGACGCATCAACTGAGGTGCTGAGGGCAAGGTGCTCCTTACCCAAGCCAGTGAGCCCTGGTACATAGTTCAACTGCCATGTGGATCCATCCTTCTTCTGGAGCTGCATACATGGCTAACCTCAGGCTCTCGGCACCAGGATGAAGGAAAAAGACTTAGCGTTCTGGCGTTTTGAGGTTTGATCAGCACCTCCACTCTATAAACCGCTGCTAGAAACTCCTAGAAACCACTGCTATGGACCTCTGCAGACATGGACACTCTACTGTAGCCAGTGGTGGACACGCTGTAGGTCTGYGGGCAAGTCTACAAAGCCTATGGGGGAAATGACTCAGAGGGCTGCTCGTATCTCTGTGTTAGATTAACACATAGGAAGTATCTTATTGCTAAGGCTCTGCAGGATCCGTGGCAATTTCAGGCTTACTTTTTAAGCCTAAACCTTTATAGCACAAGGTCTATCAATTAATTTACCTACTCTTGTGTCAACTTTGGCAGCTTTATAAATTGGAAAAAGAGATTCATGATCTAAATCCAGCCCCTTACTCTGTGATGCATTGATGCCTATAATTCCTCATAGAAAATATCTTTCCTGAAGTCTGCAATGTGTTATAATCTCTAATTATGAATATGTTCACAGAATTTGTTCATCTCAAGATGCACTTGTGCATCTGTTATTTATGCACTATACATTAAACTTTACATATAGCTTTAGAAATATTTCTGCAGATGTGCACTTATACTTAAAAGACCATAGAAAATGTTATGTTAAGCTGTGTGATGAGGTTCTTGGGTAAGGATGATGAAGTACTGTAAGGAGCACCATCTTTCTCCGCTGCTAAATTGTACCTTTCATGTTGAAAGGTAGACAGCACTGCTGAAAGTGTGTGCAGCATCAGTGCTGCTCTACTGGGGCATCTCTACAGATACCCTGAACCTGCTGCAATGCCCTTTTTACCCCATGTTTGTCCATAGCGCTGCCCCACGGGTCTGTCTCAGTGGTCAGGCATGGGGTACATGTAGGTTCCTGCATGCTCAGCAGGACCTGTTCCTATCTGGGCAGAGCCTTTAAAGGCTCCTGGTCTTCWCAGCGAGCCTGCTATTGAGGGCAACCTCAGGCCACCCTTTGAAGATGATATAGCAAAAAGCCAGTGTTGTTTGTGAGGGCGAGAAAGTCTGGCACTGTGCAACAGAGACTGTAAACTTATTACGGAGGCTGAACTTTATATTTAAATAGCACATAATGCAATGGGGACTGGTCCCTGCTTGGCACTTTTAATTGCAGCTATAATAATAATACAAAAAACAGAGCCACTGTTCTGTGTGCAGCTGTATAAAAAATGATATATTGTTGTTCTACTTGTTTTCCTTTGTAAAGTAATGCTGTCAGTATAGAATTTATTTAACTGGAAGATAAATTCTGAAATTATTACCTTAGAATTTGAAAGAAAAAAAATTAATTCAGCAATAGCCACTAAAATTAGTATTAAAGCTAATATAGCTCAGAAATAAAAGGTAAAGGAAGGCCAATAACGACACAGCACACTGAAGCATACCTATCCTTAAGCACACACTGAGGTATCATCCAGGCCAAGCTTCCAGTCAGTCCCAGCAGGACATGGACMCTCCCTTAGAGCTGTGTGTATGCTTCTCCAGGACCAAAGTACCTCTGCTACAGTGCTTTGCTGAAACAGAAAGCATTAACTAATTGGCTTTGATATGGTTGATGCTACTGGAGCATTTGGTAAGCTAAAACAAAGGATGCACACACAGTTCRTGGAGGCAAACCCCCCAAAATCATGAACATTTCTGGGAAGTAAAGAGAGTCCTTCATTCCTCTTGAACATTAATGAGGATGCCAGGTCAGAGTGGAATATAAATCTTTTTTTTTTTTTTTCCTAACTGTGCTTTGATAACAAAAGCTTTTTCTCCATGGAGGGTGAAGAGACCGAGAACTCTTTACAATGTGCCCAGCGTAGCCTCAAACCCCACTTTTTTGTTGATCTGGAAAATAGTAGCCTGCTACAACTTGAGTGCTGCATGTTTTCCTTTCACTTTACAACACTGTTTTGCTTTTCACGTTTTTTTTTTTTTGTGTGTTATGCTGGATAATAGAAATACCTGAAATATTCCCACATTGACTGACAAAGGTCTTCCTTGCCTTGCCTGGAGGAGCCCTATCTTTATGGAATCATAGAAGCTGCAGATTGTGATGGGCTTTCGGGTCATTCGAGCTACTCACGTGCTGAGGCCAGATCGACATTCTTTTCTTTCCCTGTGAAAACTGCTTGTGATATGGTAGTGCAAGGAAATTTGCACTTTAATAGGACACATTTTCATAAAGGCTCAACCTGATTTTGTCTCCATTTATGGTCCAGATATATACAATGCTATACAGGCCATATGAAATTACAACAAGAAGTTGTGAATGATGTAGGAAATGAAAAAATCATCACAAAGAGCTAGGAGGTAGGCAGAGCTATGCTGCACTCTACCTTTTGATATTAATCTCAGATATAGCCAGGAAAGGAAACCAGACTCAAAAGGTCTCAAGCAAAAATAAACTCCTAAGAATAAAACTGAGAAAAATAAGAAAACTAATTTAAACATTTTTTAAAAAAATCTTCCAATTTTAGCACATCTTGAGATGTTCATTTTCTCCAATTTAAAAACAAAAATGCTTCTGAGCTGAAGACAGCACTTCTAAGCGTGGCGTTGTCCCAAATCAAGACAAACTGAAAGGACTTCTGACAGTTCTAGGAAGTGTTAGAGAATTTACACCACAGAAAGCACCTTTTTTTTTTTTTCTTTTTTAGCAAGGCAAATGGAATCATTCATTCAAGGGCTGGTAAATATTATATATAGAATTTGTAAGCAGTATACATAATAAAAAGAAGTCCATTTTTTTTTTTTTATTACATGTGGCCTCTCAAGAGAGAGTCTGGAAAAAATGGGTACTACTTAGTATATCATTATTACAAATATTATGGCCTGGGCTACTTTTACCCTTTATCTAAGTATTCTCTGCAGTTGTGAGGGAATAACAAATATTTAAGTTCCCATAATGCACTACAAAATTATTCTGAATCCCATCCAGGCACATGAGTTTCCTAGTCACTTCCAGAATCCTGGAAAATGATTTTCCTGGTGGTGAGGAACACACAGATTCCTCTCTGGGCAAAGTACATGCAGCACGAGAATAGGTGCATTTCCCCCAAGCTTAAACAGCTTGTAGAATTAGAGCTTTAATGATTACCAGCATCAATAGCTACTGCTTAGCTGCTCCCCTTGAAAAATGTGACTTTCTAAACAGCCCTGGGAATTTGTGCAGGTCAGCAGAGTGCTTGTGCTGGGCAATGCTCCTTGTTCTTTGCCTAGACGTTGCTTAAAATCACTGCTCTAGCTCTGGTCCTTTAGATGTTCGTAAGTGAGCACCTGGCACCTAATGTGGGATTCTAATCTTCATATGCTAGATGGCCTTGAATAATTCTGTGGCTTTTATAGGTAGTTCTGTGGTGATCAAACTACTGTAAAGACAGACCTGCTACTACCTATCTTTTTTTTTTCCTTTCTCTTTTTCCTTCAGACATATAATCTAAGGTTTCCCTTGTGGGTGGCCCTTCTTTCTTTTGTGYCATTGTAATTTCCTCATAGGTGGTACCTGACAAGTCCCTTTTTACCCTTAGAGTTTTTTTGTTCAGATTCCATTCACTTCAAAATATCATTACCATTGCAAACAAGGAAAATGTGTTTATCAGAAACTGCAAACTCCTTTAGGGCCTCATAGGATTAATCACGGTTATAAAGTTTTATTAAACACAATTTTTGTTTAATGACAAGCTCCACCAGTCCTTCCCATTCCAAACCAATCCTGTCCTAAGGGTGTATCTAGCACAGCAGATTGTTTTCAACAGACTCTCAAGACAATCCCTATTACTTTGTCATGCACRGAGATATTTTTCTTCCTGGATAATTTGAACTTCCTTAAAAATCACATCTGTTTCATACTTTATTTATTTGTAATTTAAATCCTTAAATTGAATCTTTCATTACTAACATCTGGGCTTGAAATGCAGCCCACTTGAAAAAATACAAATTTTATTTTATTTGTAGTTACCCCCCTTCACTCAGTAGCATTGGTACAAACATTCCCTGGCCAGAGGCAAAACAGCCGGGTATCTTAAAGCTGTGATGCCGTACCACGTGTAATATGGCTCACTTGAATGTCCCTGAAGTGACTGGCAATTTGCCCAGAATTAGACTGAATGCAAGTAATAAGCTGTAGAAATTCCACAATATTGACAATTAGATATCTCTATACAGCAGCAGCTGTGTATTGTTCTCATGGTATATTCCTCTCAAAGCACCTCCTAAAAAAAAGGGAAAAAAAAAAAAACTGGCAGAAGGTTGCAGGCGGCAGAAAGGTAATATACATTGTATGAAATATCTTGAATTCAGATTAACAGGAATGTTTCTATTAGTACAGGTTTCTGCAATAGAAATAATGGCTAACGAAAAATGCTGAGGAATTCTGCGTTTAGAATAACACATCTGTACTGGAAAATTGCTGTATTTTTAACCATTTTTTTCRCTAGACACCCTTTCTTTTCATCATGAAAAGGAGGAAATTGGAGTACTGGTTCGCCTTCGGATGCTGTCTGGGGGAAAAGCTACTGCATTCCTGTTGCAAACTGACCCCCAAACATAAAGAAATGTTAGTGTCCTGCACATGGGCATCTCCATGATGCATAACCATATGGTCTTGATATAATATTTATGGCTATTTTAAAAGAAAAGCTTCAATTTTTTACCTAGATTGAGAAAATTCAGATAGCACTGAAACACTTGCTAGAATAACTGCACTTATTCCCTGTCAATTCTCAGTTCCCTCATGTCKCAAAGTTTTTTGGGTTTTTTTTGTCAGCCTTTCTGCAGAAATTGTGGAAAATTAATTCATTGAACATTTATTTTATTTTACTCCCCAGAAGCAGCTGCCCACAGTGAACAGACTCAAATTCTATGTTTTTAAACATACTTTTGAAGTTTGCATTATGAGCTAGTCATCTTTGATATTTTGCCCAGTGGATATCAGTGGAGCTTGTTTCTGTCTGCTACTAAGCTTGTCAAACTTTGGTTTCTGTATCTGTCTTTATTGTAATAGAAATGATCATTTTAAAAATAAGCCGCAGTTTTTTCAGAAGTATCATAAAACTGAGGGAACAATAAGATGTCAAGTTTTATATTGCGGATGCTAATTTATCAAGCTAATTACCAACAAAATGCAACTAAATTTCTGATAATCTTGAGACTGATTAATTCAGCAACAGAGATATTGATGAGCATTTAAAGGTTAGGAATAGGAGCGTTATAATGCAGGATTCCCTTCCTACTTCTGTATTTATCAGAGAAGAAGAATTATCTCTGCACTGCACGGCACATACACCATTTTGACAGATACGTGTATGGTGTGCCAAAAAAAAAAAAAAATTGGAGAAGGAAAAGGCCAGTTTGTGCATATTCCCCATGCTGTGACCACTCTTGGTATTGCTAAAATGCAGGGGAAGGCTTTGAGAGGTGCCAGATGCTGGAGATCCCGTGTTTGGACCTCACTCATGCACCTTCCTGACATTTTCATTTCCTGCTCAAATCTTGCTTTCTTCACACAAAATCGCCTGTCTTCCTCTTCCCGCAGGAGCAAAATATATATGAAAGAAGCAGAGGAGAACACCATGCGTTGGTGAGTGGGGCCGCACGGAGAGTGTGAGTGAGGCGTGAAGCCCATGATCCTCCTGTCCAAGCCGGCACTTCCCAGCCGCGGACAGCAGGAGAGCAGACCTTTTCCCAATGTTCACAGCAAGAAATGGGACTGAAATGGCACGAAACTGTCTCGCTTGGGTCCTTCTTCTGCCAGCAGCCCCAGGTCTCCGGGGTGCCAAGCGTGCGCCAATAAAGGAGGTTAAAAAGCCAGTTCATTAATTGACTCCAGCGCTGTAGCTGAGTCCCTTTTATAACCTGTGTTATCAGCAGAAGTACAAGTGTGGCCTAGCAAGGAATATGATTATGGAAGAGATTTCCTGGGAGAGGAATTAGCCAGCTCTGGTGGTGATCTCTGTTGTAATGAGCACGCTTCCATGTTTATGAATACAGCTAGAGACCTGCTCCTGCTGCCGCGGAAAAYACATCTCCTCCGCCTCGCTGAACARCTTCAGCTCAGTTCTCAAAGGGTTAATGTGCAGTTTACTATTGAATAACATAAAATGAGCTGTAAATAATGTAATGATATGTATTGTTAAGCTACATATACTGTACCAGGTGCAAGTACTCCCACTCCTCACTTAGATATAATCTGGGGCAGTCAACAAACACAGATGTATTTTAACAAAAAGAAAGAGAGGGGAAAAAAAAGATAAAGAAAGAATGAACAAGAAAAAAATTAAAACATATGTAAGATAATTTAACCAAGATAACGATCCAGGTAAAACCTGGCCTATTTTTCAGAGCCACTTTAACTGTGCAGTGTGAAATACAATGGCATTTTGACTTGTTTTTGGAACACGCATGAGCCAAACACGTGTGGAAACACCTTGACAGGCCTTTTGTATAACTACAAGAAAATTGATAATCCTAAATCAATTACATGGGGGAAAATATGAATCTTTGAATACTAGTAATTATAATGGTTATTTTTCACTTTTGTAGCACCTGCAAATGATGCACTGTATATGTAACAATGATTCAAAAAGCCCTAATTAACTGTTTATTTTTTTTTGTTCTTGTTTGCTGGCTGTAACTAGTCTGCATTAATTGACAATTTATATGTGTKTGTGCATATGGATATAGATTTATATACCCTCTCAAATATGTCCTACGGCTTCCAGAGCTCCTAGAAATTGCACTTGATGGACCCACATCAAGGTGGGTCCCTAAAGTCTCATCAGCTCCTTGAGCCTGCAGCCGGGCTCAAGGGATGGAAAAGCGTGGTGGGATATTCCAGGCTGATCCGACCTCGTGGGGACGAGCGGTCCGCGCTGCCGCATGCTGACATGGCTCCCAACGAGCAGCGCCAGTCGCAATCCCTGCCTACGTTCCTGCAATCCCTACCAAACGCGAGCGAGCCTGGGTTTGGAAGACCTCCAGCCACGGCTTCCCAGAGCTGACAGATTACCCTGGGCTATTCATGGCACAAGATTAGCTTGACCACCATGAAGAAAACTCTTTGTTCCGTGTCATTACCTAGGACAGGCTGAACCGCGCACGGGCAGAGCTGCGCTGGCAAGATGAATTGGATCAGTATTACTCCGGAATTGGGCTATTTTACCCCGGAATTGGGCAGCAAGGGTGGCGGATATGTCTGGCCTCTGCAAAGGCAGCCCCCAGCAGGCTTTTAAACGTGGGGGCAAGCGCATAGTTGCCACAAAGCCAAACGCCGTGTGTCTAAGAGCAGATCCAGCCGTGCCTGGGCAGTGGCCGGAGCCTCCCAAGCCCCGTTTGGGCACCATGACCTGCACCGCGGCAGCTCCAGAGGCGCCGGGAAGCGCGGCCGCGGCGGGAGCGGAGGCGCAGGAGCGCCACGCAAGCGCAAGATGGCTGCGGTAGCCATCTGCAGGACATCAAAGTCTGCTGCCTGATGGCAAGTGGGCTGCCAAAGCTTCTAAAGGCTTTGGCGCCTGCATATAAATCGGATGCAAACTGTCCATCTGCTGCATGGCACAAGTGACAGCTGATTCTTTTTGCAGTCCGTAAGATGAACTAGACCTAAGCCAATCCGTCCCTGTTCCTAATCACACAAGGTTTGTCCTACCAGTTTCATTAGCCAGACACACGAGATACAGTATGTGGTTTTTCATTTTGCTCGGTACGTGACACTATAAAAAACAATGCCGGGGATGGGCTGTGAAACCAAAGGGGACACACTGCTGCTACTGCAGAGAAAGCATATTGGCAATGTTCAAAGCATATTGGGGCATAACAGTAGTCTAAAAACCCCAATATGGATTAGGACAGCTGACCAGATGTCTTGACTGACATTTTTTAACACGATTCAAGGGTGTCCCTACAGTACATAAATGCAAACTATACATCTGTGTGCTTTTTTTTTTTTTTCCTCTGGAAATACCATACATGGATGCTTTGATTGTAGCTGACAGCTCCAGTATGAGGAGAGATCAGTGCAATGCTGGGCTCTGGCCTTCTCCTCCGAGACGCTCTCTAGGAAAAGTTAGACTTGGATCCCTCACTAAACAGGTAGGAGAGAGTTGTTGCCTTCAGTGGAAAGTTATCTACCACCTCTCCTCATCAGATGGGTGGTGGGAACTTGCTGGGATGCTGTGTTGAAAGTGGGGGATGTGATGTGATATACTGTTATAAGAAGGGAATGCTGTTCTTTTCTAGACTCCTCTCAAATTTAGACACTGCATTTACTATCGAAACGTAATCACTCAGCTGTGCGATTGTTTATGAGAGGGAGGGAATGGGAATCAGCGGAGAGGGGATGGTGCTGCAGGTAGATGAGGAGCGAGGAACAAAGAGGATGGGAAAATAAAGAAGTTCCTCATTTTCCACTTGGTATTCTTTAGAGCAGGAGTCAAAAATGGAACATCAGACTCCTCAGTCTCATCATCAAATCCCACCTGAGAAGCAGTGATACCCAGTTTTAACCCACACACTGGATCGGGGTGACTGGCATGTCTGGGTAAACCAAGCCTGTGTATGTCCCCTCAGCCCACCGAAAACCTTTTGTGTGCTCATTTCTGCCCATACATAACTTTGTGTCAGTAATTTGCCCCCAACTCTCTTTTAGTCACCACCACAGCATGGGGTTCATTCTGACCTGCTGATGCTCCTTGTTAGTGCAGCTGAGGGAGCAAATTTATAGTGTTTGTGAGGACAAGCACATGATCAGATAGACCAGTTCATTTCACTGTGTACTCTTTGCTTTCCTGGTAAGTGTAGAATAGAGCCTTGATTTATGTTTGCTTTGATCCAATTGTTTCCTTTAAAAATCTTTCCTTTTCACAGCAACCAGAAACAAAAGATGCACACAGAAACAAAAGATGCCCTTATAAAGGCAAATACCCATAGTATCAGGGAGGCTGCAAATAAAGTTACACCCAGCATCTGCATGCATGTTTTCCATGGTGCTAGCTGCTTGGCCTCACACTTCATGGAAACAGAATTCTTATTTAACATTTTTGATAACATAAAGTTTGTGCCTGCTGGTGATAAAACTTATTGATGCTTAAGTTCAGTTTTTATGTTCGGATTTGTAGTATGCCCTTAAAAAGATGTTCTCCCATGATTTCCATTACATCTGTGCCTTTGCAGATATTGTATATTTACTCCAAAACTATTGCTGGTGCCTCAGATGAGTAGTTGAGTCTATGGGGAAAGAATGTTTCTTTATGGACTTGTTCAATGATAAAAACATTCCTCCAGAGAATCCTGGGGTCTGGAGGCTTCCCAAATCTATTCCAAATCCTCTTGCTGCTGATGTGGTGAAACTAGTGGCAACAATCCTCAGACCCCAGGCTCCATTATCCTTTTTTCAACTCCCTTGTGTGATCCTGGAAGGCTCCATAATGAGCTGGGTGTTGGCACGGCTCATTCCAGGCATCCTCCAAAGCTGGCCTCCCTCTGGACAGAGGGTCTGCAGCTGTCCCTCAGCTGGAACAMGATGCTCAGCTGGTGGAGGAAAGCAGTGTTGCCCCATGGAAATCATTGTCCTCTCGTGCAAGTGAAAGCTTGGAACCTTGGGCCATGAGCAAATGGCCTAAGTGGTTCCCATTCCATTCAGTCACCAGCCAATAGCTGCTATGTTGGTTCACTACATTAAGAGGGTGGAAAGAAGTAAAGAATGAAGTGTATAGACTTATGTACAGTCCTATGAAAAGATAGCTGTCTGCATTTCTGTGAACTACATTCAAGAGAAAACCTGAACACAGAAAATCTTTCTTGGTCTGTGTGGTGATAAGCACCTACCTACCTAAAAATTAAATACTCAGAAAGAATGGCAAGCTACTGATAATGTGCTAACATGACTTTTATACTTCTATTGTTAACTATAAAACTGGTGATACAAAATAGGAAGTGCTAACAGCATTCAGTGAGGTGTCAAGGTACATCACAACTCATTYGTCTTTCCTGAAATGACCTTCCTCTTTGCTGACTGATGGAAAATCACACATGTGGAAATATCCAGGATGAAGCTTTCTGATGGTAAGTTTCTTACTTTATGATTCCTTGAGTGTGCACCGCCCTTCAGAGAGGGCCTGAGATTATCAGTATTTTACAGCTAAGACTGTAGACCCTACTGCAAATCTGCACTGAATAGACATATGTAGAAGTTACTATTGTGTTGTTGCATCAATATAGATCATCTTACAGTCCCTCTTAGGCTCTCTTTCTTTAGGTATCCTTTCTTTCTTTTTTTTTTTTTTTTTTTTTTTTTTTTTTTTTTTTAGGAACTGAATCCCAAGATCGTTATTTAAAGTGGAGTCTTTTTTTTTTTTCCCATTTACAATACTTCCATATGTGAACTATTAAATCCCACTGATTTGTCTACCTGGGCTTTTCTTACTTCCATGAGGAATCACATTCCTGCAAACTGTGGAACTGTGCAAACTGTGTTTCTAACATAAACAAAATCTCTGGTGTGGGAATGTGCATGTCATCAGGAGTGCATGTAAGCACTTCGCATCCATCAGCTGCTCTTATTTGTTCATGCAAGACTTCTAACTCAGCAGCTTTGTGAAAATAAAACACATCTCACTGTCCACTGCAAAACAGTTGTGAGATCCCTTGAAAAGTACAGTTCCCCACGTCTCTAAAAATAAAAATTAACTACATCTACACATAAAAATTAACTACATCTTCACATAAAATTCAGAAACTTGTAAATAACTTACTAACTAATGATAATCCATTGGCTTCCCATACCAGAAGCCTTCCTTAGAGCAGGTAGAAGAGGAAAATAACTCATTTACCTGTACCAAAGTGCAACGTTAAACCAGGGTCCAGCTATTGATAAGCAGGTGGAGCCCCTGTACTSTAGCCCAGGGGCGAGAGGCCTCCGTGACAGTGATGGGAGACGAAGCTGGTGGTTGAGCAGACTCGCAGCAGACCTCAGACCAGACTTTGCCTTGAACCCATGCCAACCATACTTCAGTAGGTGCATGCACAGGGGCTGCTTAGCATTTTCCTCCTCTTTTTTTTTTTTTTTTGCATTGTGGCTTATTGTACAAATGGGAGGAAATGGCACTTAAGAATTTACAGATAGCATTTTCTGTTTYCTTCAATCTTAGTTCAGATTTATTCCTTAATTCTTTGTGACTTCAATTGCAAGAACTTGGTCTTGCTCATGGCAGAGAAGGTAGTTTCTTGTTTTCATGATCAAGTAGCTACGAGTTGTGCAATAAATATATGGGGGGGTGGTCAATGTGTAGGAGTAATAAATATATTATGCATATATAAAATACAGATGTTAATATATAGTCAATTCAATCTGAAATATTATACAATATATTAAACATCATCTTTCTGTCTCAGTTTCCATACATTCACCTGCCCACCCAGTGTCAAGTTTTGTTATATAGTGTAGAATTTCTAAGTTKTGCATGAAAATCTGTTACCCAAAGTAAGAGCCACATCCTGCTGCCTTTGCTCAGATTCACTCGGACAACCTTCTTTCCCTACAGTAGCTTCCAATAGGAAGGAGTTGCATTGTAGTCTGCATCCTTGGCCCCAAAATATGGCACATTGTTGTTCAGGCTGTGGAAAGGCTGATTTGGATTTGTTCTTTGCACTGCAGCAGCCCAGTGCAATCCTTCCTTGGCATGAACTTCCCATCTGATCTTAGCTTCTTTTGGACTAGTTTTTGTGTAGCATTAACACAGCATAAAAGATTTTTTTTTTAATGGAATCTATTTGGCTTCTGACAAGACCAGGGAAACAATTGAGATTTTTTTTTAAATTTTACCCGGAAAAGAAAATTATGGCACACTTAATGTAAATCACACAGCAAAGGGAATGTCTTTAGTGTAGACTGTAGAASAGAGAGCCAGTGGGCTGCAATTGCTAAGGTAATGGTTGCTGCTGCTCAACTGTTTCCTCAAAATGCAGTCACTCTGCCTTTTTATTTTTGGGCATTTTTGCATGCATAATTATATGCATCCATTTAAAGGCAAATGTCCTCTTAGTTTTAATGGGCTTCTGCTCATGGCATATTGACAGAGACTTTCTTTACTTTGATTCTTTTTCCTTTTCTTTCTTTCTTTCTTTCTTTTTTTTCCTTTTCTTCCTTTTTTTTTTTTTTTTGTAATTTAGGACTAACCATTGACTAGACCTGACTTTACTGGAAGCACAGGATACTTGTTCCCAGTAGCATCTTCCAGCTCTGCATCCTATGTGCACACTGTGAAAAGATATAAATTTTTATGGTATAAGTGTTTTTGCAATGGATTTATCACATGAATAGGGGATGGATGAGACCTTGCTAGTATGTTAATCTGCCTCCCTGTAATATTAGATTATTCTCCAGAGTGCATTTCGTAAATCCATGGACAGTCTAATTTTAAGTGCTACTAATAATGGGACTTCTATAGCTTCTTCAGGGAGACTTCATAGTTTACAGGGTCTCAGTCACCTTTCAGATATTCACACACCCTCTTCTTCCTCACTTATGTTTAATTTAAGCTAGCTTGATGCTAGCACTGCATTTAATTTCATTTACACCGTCTTGTACACATGCCTACATTTATAGGCCTTTCCAAATCCCCCACCTTTTTGCCATCTTCACTGCTAATTGCTCCTGTAGAATTAGATGATTATAAATGTGTAGCTTTAAAATATTTTGTTTTCTTTTGCTGTCAAACTTAGCTGAAGCAGACACTGCTTGACCTGTTGCCTTTGTACCCACTGCGTTCAGCAGACTCCCTAGGGAAGGCATATTTATTATTTAATAGCTGATCCAAAGGCTAAAAAGATTTCTCTGTAATTTTGAAGGGATTGAGTCCTTTTCAATTGTTCATTTTATTCACATAACAATCTTTTTTTCCCCAGGTTTATTAATTTTCCTCAATTCTAATATAAAACAAAAACATTGTTAGGGCCACCACAAATTTCCCCAACTTCACAGAACCTCCCAATTAAACATCGTGTGTGAATTTACCTCTTTTTTCAGATCGTTAATAAAGTTTACTGAGTTAGATTCCAAACAGACTTTTAGAGTATTTGATAATTGTAATACTTTATGTTATGGTGTATCTTCAAAGCTAAATTAAATGAGTCACAGAGCCTACCTGTAAAATTGTGTCTGGAATGAGTTGAAAGAGGAGTCATTTTTTTTAAACAAAAATATTTTTTGCAGAAGCTTTCACTAAAAAAAAAGACAATATTTCTTAAATCTAGCTATCTCCCAGCTTTGCTTTTCTGCATTAATTTTTTATTTAAAAGTTTTTCATTCCACTTGGCTTGTGAACCTTGTAATAAAGTGCTTCTAGGATCAAAGGAAGCTATTTTTATAGTATTACCTCATTTTATTAAAATGGAGAACTGCTTTAACTTATACATGTATTTGGTCAAAGTGATAGAAGTCCTAATCATACTTTCTGTGTTTTCCTAAGGCATAAAGGATAATTTAAGTCCTTTAGAGGGGGSATAAGGATTCAGGAACTTCAAAAAAAATATATCAGATTCTGACTTGGAACAAAATAAGGGTGTTGTTCATCTCGTGTCAGAGACTCTCCATGGAATTTTCAGAAATCCCATCTTCTAGGCAAGAGCAATACGTCCATATGATGCAATTCCAAAATAAGGGCCCTATCTTTCATTTTATTCATAGCAGTGGAGTTTAGGGTGCTCAAGAAATGAAGGCCAGGGCCCTAGGTAATAGTCTATTCAGGTCAGGAAGGCTAATTAACATGCAGGCATTAGCTGTGCTTCCAGTGTTGTGTTAGAAGACTTGGTTTATTTGGTCACTKACAAGAGTAATCTAACAGAGAAGATTCATTACTCAGAATGGTAGAAAGTCTAGTTGTGCATTTTAGGGTGAGGAATGAACCGTTTTTAAAATTTGAGGGTAAAGCACAACCTTTTTTTTCCTTTCTTTTTTTTACAATAAAGTTAAAACAGAGTATCCATAATATGGCACTAGACAAAGATGAAGATATAAAGATTTGATATTTATTCCGTTACTCCTCTACAGATTTTCCATATAGCTTGGATTAAATTGTGTAGCCCTTTCAAGCTATGGTCTTCTGTAAAAGGTGAATCACATTAAATCCTATTTCAGATACGTCTATTCAAAAGGTAGCAATGAATTCTCAGTGAGAAAGAGCTATGGTAGTGTATATCTTAGTGAATTCCTCACCCTATCAGGAAAAAAAAAATAAAAGCCACACCAGTTTTATAATATTTAAAGGCAAGTCCAAGTGTGATGGACCATAGCACATCAATCTCTGATAATGTGGTGAKATATTCCATGTCTACAAGGTCATTCAGGTGCTCACAATCAGATTTACTCCCTGCTCATCTCATTTACGTGTAACTTTGCACTCCCTGCTACCACAGACCAAGGTCTCCAACATGTGTGAGAGGAAACCATCCAGTGAGGATATTGTACCCAACACCCCCACTCATTTTTCTGCCTTTCTAATGGACTGGGCATGAGCAACTTGAGCATCTTGTAGCCCGTTTCATCAGCAGGTCTCCCAASCGTGGCTGTTCCTAAGCACAGTGAATGCTTTGAACCTCAGCAATAACTAGGCTAATAGCCAGGGATTTCAATGGAAAACAAGTGGGCCTCGGGTCTGGTATCCTTAGGTCTGATCTCTAGTCTGTGCCTCGATTAACATCCCAGGCCTCACAGCTACGGAGCACAACAGCAGCCTGTACCCAGCTGCTTCAATGAATAATAAGTGCAGACTTGACATCAATTTTTTTTCTGACAGATATTGCAAAATTATTAAAGGAGCCGGGAAAACACTTTTGATATATGAATGGAAAATCCACCTTACTCATAGAGTTAAATCTACTAAAAGCATCATTGTTAGCAGGGTAATTCYGGAAAATGTATTAGTGTCTGTAACAGTCTATTTCTGGAAGCCACAACACTGCAAACGATTTGTATGTTRGAGAGCTACTGGTAGATTTAAAAGATGTTATTGTCTTTAATGATATGTAAGTAATGTGAGTCAAGACATTGCTTGTCGCTTCAGCAGGAGCGAACCAAGTCAGATGCTGATGTGAGAGAAGGTGTCTTCAGAGCATATAGAAGTGGGTACTTAATGCAACAGAAATATTTCATTCATTTCTGACCAATTCATAGACTGATATTTTTACAGATAAGCTTACATTTTTTAGACTGAACTGAAAGCTAAAGGTACCAAATATTCAACTTTATCTTATCAGCTACTAATTCTAAAACAAAACAAGAGAGAAACAAGCTAAGATAATTCAGCTGACCGGCTAAACAGGCTCTTCTTAATATCAGGGGAAACATTTSTATTGACTTCACTGGTGTTTGAATTGTACCCCAAATTATTTTCATTTTTGCAGTTTAGAACCTCAAGTTGATTCCTGTAACACAGGTTTCACTGGAACAAAATTACTGTAGTATCTGTGGATATGAAAATCTTTTCTTAGAAAAATAATAAATAGCATCTTACATGTATATTATTCATTTAAAATTCTTACAGTATTAGTCATCATGCTTACTATAATTTGTACACTGTTTTTCATATAGAGGTAATAACATTGCAATAAATATATCTCAAGACAGTGCATAAAAACAGATTGCTTGTGAAATGTATTTATTTTAGGTTTATTTATAAAATTTTGCTTTTTAGAAGCTATTTGTAGTTATATATACTTTAGCATTAGGATTACTGCATTTATTTAAGGCAAAACATATCTTTCTATTTTTCTGTTATTTCAGCAGACGTTTTTCTTCTGATTACCTCCAGCATTTCAGAATCTAAGTTGATTAGGAACTTAGATTAGAAATGTGTGTCTTAACATTTAGCTTTTAAAATACATTTCCCTTACATGCTTTTGATATATTTGTGGCTGTGTCTCTGGTGCCCAGCACAAACAATATTTGGCTACTGCTTAGATGCATATTTATTTACAATAAAAAATGGTGTATTAATTATTTCATTCAGTAGACAAGTATCACCATAAAGGCTGGGTTTATACAGCATAGCAGGCATCACAGCAAAAATCATAAATACTGTACTTCTATTTAGCTTGACAATGGCAGGTAACAGACTATCATTTCTGTTCCCTTAGCTACTGTATCCTTTTCTATCCATCTCTCTGTATTGTCATTATCACACTTATTTCAGCATTCTTATATCAGCAGAATTTATTGACGTTGCGAAAATGTGGTTCAGAAAGGCTGAACTTTTAATTGTGATGAGAAATAAGTTAGCTTAATTATTCTGTGTAAGTAGAAAAGATGTGGTTTGTTCTTCTTCCTAAGTCCTTCCTTCCTAATCGCAATTCAACACCCTTTTTAAGCATTGCTATGTATGAACTTCATGCTGCTAGACAAATAAATTCTTTGGAAAAATGCACATTTTTATTTGGAAATAATGCCATCTCTTTGTTAGATTTGCAGCAATCCTATTTTGCCTCTACTGTTTTTAAGTCGAAAATGAAAAATTATATAGAAGATGTTTGTGCATCATATTGTGCTGAATGGTATGTAGGTCAGCATGCTGCACCATAGCAGATAAGGCACAGTGAACAAGTGTTCTATGTACTTACAAGCAAATATCAGTCATAATAGAAGTAGACAGATCTACAAGAGCGTTTTGGCTTAGGAAATGTTTCTTGTCATTAGCATTTAAAAAAAGCTATGAGATTCAGGCCTATCAGCACCGATTCACAGCAAAGCCTGGCTTGCACAGGTTGTTATCTGTTCAGTACAGAGGTGCAGCTGGTTAGCAAATGGATTTGCAGATTTTTTTTTTTTAGCAGGGATGAGTAAAAAGGCAAAGAATCAGGTACTTACAACCCATTCAGAATGTAACAATTTTGTTTGTGTTATAAACCAAACCTTCTGTTTTTTGCAAACTGCATTATTTTTAGAAACAGACCCAAGAAAAAACGGCTGATTTAAAAAAAATCTTTATTCATATTCCAGTTTCCCTAAGGGCTCCAATATCCATGAAGTAATACCAGCAAAGGGAGCAATGAAGACTGCAGACTTCCATGATTCAGTTTACGATGCTGCTTTATTGTGTTAGCAGTCAAGTCAAAAGGCAATATCTAATATTTTTAATTTTTTATTTCTTCCTCTATGTGTTCTCAGAAATGCGAAGGGAAAAAAAAATATGACTGATTCCCTAATGCTATGGTTGAAGGTTGGGGTAATTTTTATTTCATGTGGAGCTTGAATCATTCCTCATGGAGATAATAATCAGCACTGTTATTGGAAGTAGAACAGTGATATCTGCATTGCTGGGCACTATACTACGTGGTATGCTGAGCTATTTGTGAGGCAGTAAGGGTGGTTTTCCTTTTTTAATGAAAATAAACAAGGGTATAAGGTAATGAGACTGATTATCAGGTGTGCTAATGCTCTCCTTCCTGTAGAGTTGGGGGAAAGTCCATGAAGGGAATGGAAACGGTTCCTGAGGAAGCTTCACGGGCTGCTAATGAGCTGGTGAGGGGCTCTGTGGGTGCTCTGAGGGTGCCCGAGTGAGGGCTGTCCCTTCTATGTCAGCCCCTGCTGGCCCTCAGCACATGGGCAAAGAGCATTAGGTCTGCTCTTTGGGGGGTCCTTAGGGCCCCCACTGTCCCACCTCCAGTGCTTCTCTGCTGGCAACCAGGTCCATAGAGCATCGTAGTTGTTTACACAAAATGTCTGTGCTCRGAAAAAACACATGGTTAGAGCCGGTGTCTCCCCACTATGGATCTTAACTTGTGCTCCTGACTTTGAAAAAGGTTCCAGACCAAGCTCGTGCTTTACTTTTTGGCAGCATCGATGCTTATCAAAAGGAGCTGGGGAGCAGTAGCATGCATGGGAAGAAGAGAACTGCTGGAGCAGTCTTTCAATAATGCTTGAGCTCCAACAGATACCTGCAGTTGCAACATAATGGTTTGACAAGCTGAGCAAAGAGCAAAGCTGACCAAACAAATGAAATGACAGTAAAACAACCCAAATATCCCAAACAGCTCTTCAGTGAAAGCAAATGGGGCAAGCAAATCACTGTGCCTCCTCTAGATGCTCCTATCAAGTGATCTCATTCTTCCAAATTTTATAACACCGTTAAAAATATTTCTTCTCTGCACAAATTAAGCATTAACATTTTATGAATTCTAGTCTCCTGAAGTGTCCAAACACTAGATACTAGAARGAAGATACTAGAAACTTGTCCAGTAATGAGGACGCCACATAATGCCTACAAACAGAAAGCTAAAGCTTAGAAAAAAAGGAATAAGCACTAATGAGCAATGAAAGAATTCAACTGACTATTTTGATACTATATGAGTGCTGAAACTACGAGGTGAAGTATGCAGTAAATACTTATATTGCTGGATTGGAAAAAAATACAAGATATTTATGGCTGGCCAGGTGAAAAGGGAAAGGAGTCGCAAATAAAATGCCCTGGAAAGTAGTACAGCTAAGTAACTCATTAAGTTTGCCCAGAGAGAAGTGAGATGGATATTGTTCAGAAAGGAGGGTGTTTCTGCTTCTCAGACGACTGCTGCCTTATTCTGTATGTTTTAGATGTGGAACCACTGACTCACTTGTTGTGAATTTCAAAAAAATCTTTTCAGGTAAGTGTGGAGACAAGAGAAACTCTTCCACAGATTAACTTCTCCTTTCTACAACTCTCCTGTGGAATTAGATCAAACTTGTCAAGYTGAACTTATCTCTGGTCTAAACTGGACTCACTGAATTTAATGGATACTCTGGTGTAACAGAGGGCAGTGTTTGGCTCAGGAGCTGCAGAGAGAGAGAACTCCATCCCAGTTTTCTCAGCCAGGTGTCTTACATTGAGGGTCTCACTACTGACTTTAGCTGCAGATCTCTAACAGGCAACTGGGGGAAGCTGTGTTGGTGATGCAGTAACACTGTGCACATTTTGCCATTGCCTGGCAGAGCAGAGAGAGTGTAGAAAGATGGGATATCTATAAGCTGTAACATTAGTGCTAAAACATTAATGAGACTGTCATGCTTATTTATATAAAATCACCAAGAAACAAGCAATATTGCCCTGGCCCTTACATGGAAGTAACAAAATGTTATCTGGTGCACAGAAAGAGTTAAGAGAATTTATGCAGGCCTTTTCTGGAGGTGAGCAGTGTAACTACATAACCATATGGGAATCTGTCCTGTGAGTTTAAAATGTCCTTTACTATTGGTTTAGCATATTTTTTTCTTATAAGTTATTCATATAGTTTTGATAAAGTATTAGATTAAGATTCCCCTTAACAAAATTTATTGTTGGACTGAGTATGGGTACCTCTACTCTTAAAAAAAAAAAAAAAAAAAAAAAGACAGAATGGGAAACTATGGGTTTCCTAGACTGAATTCATGTAGCAAAACTAAAGATGTCAAGGATATGGAACCTGTCTGACATTTTCAGATGGTTCTAGAAATGTGTTTGAGGCACATGAGAAGATAATGTACTTTCAAAGTCTTACATTAATCACAAACCCCGCACCTACAACATCTATTACTTTAATTAGCCATCTGACCAGAAAATCATTACTAAACTCAGAACATGAATTAYGGAAATATTGTCTCATATTGTACAACTGGTCTCATACCAGGAAAATAAATGGAAACCACAGCCAAAGAGTCAGGTTGTATTTAGGAAGCACAGATAATGTGCTCAGTGTCACAAGGTATCCAACCTGGTTCAAATGCAAAACATTCTYCACGTGCCGAGGAGCACAAGATTACTTGTGCAGGAAGTGATCTGCAGCYTCCTACCTACTGATATAGGTGCTTTTGGTACTCAACTTGATCAAGCCTGATAAACTGCAGTGCAATGAAGAGTCAGCGAGGAACATGACTTTGATCTTGGGCAAGCGGAAGCTGTGGATACTTGGAGCTGCCCCGTGTGGCAATAATGGTGTTAAGTGTTTCCTTGTGACCTGTGCCACTTCTCCCAGTCATGCATGTAATGAACGAGCAGACATTGCTGGCCATGCTTGCAGCAGTGCTGCGGCCGACTATCCCTGCTTGGAAAACAGGGGTCAGAACATCAGCTGCTGTAAGATGGCCACGCGCCACAGCAATAAACTGAGATATATCAATTTGCAGCAGCTGAGGACTTGGACCCAGATTTTTAGGAACATTGGATTAACAATATTAGAGCAAAAGGCTGCCTTATCCAGTCCTACGTTTTACTTGCAGCACTGTTACCTGACATATTAAAGGGAGGTAAGCAAAATAAGCCAGCAAAARCAGGAGACAAGTACTTGGATGAATCTCATGCAGTTGTTTTCCAAAGGTGGACAAGTCAGGTCCACAGATGTAAATAGAAATCGATTGATTTACCAATTGAAAAGCAGATCAACAGAACTTGGTCTTGCCCACACCRCCACTGTTGATGCCTTTCACATGAATAAGAGATGGGTCAGAGTTATACTTATCAGAGTGCTAAATTCAGCCTTACAGCAAGTGAAAGAGCAGGTAAGAACTGATAAGCAAATACATTTGATAACCTCATTTTAGAATTTACATTACTTCACCAAAGCTTTCCTTGAATATGATACTAAAAGCCTGTAAATCAAATTCTTTCACTGAAGGCCAATGGGGGAGCCCCTGCCTTTTTTCTGTATTATATAAMAAGCAATGGAGGAAAATAAATAACAGAGCAATAAAAAAAGGTGGGCAATGAAAAATGATTTTATGTTCAGGAATAGAAAACAAATGTCAACCAGCTCATATTTTGTAAGGATAAAGAATGTTATGCATATTGTCAGGAAGCCAGGATATCCAACATATTATGCTTTTAAACAGTGTGGGTCAAATTTGTAAAGTCCTTCACACCTTTGTGGTGCTGAGAATTATATTGGGACTTACATGGAGTTACTCAGAGGCAGGATTTTCATGGTGTATTCAAGTATGAATGATTCTACTCCCATTTAAAATAGAGATTCAGTCTCTTACCTTTTCTCTTAGTGCAATCAGTGGGATTCAYAGCACAGGCACAATGAAAAAGAGTTAAGTAAATTTTTAGCAATTAAAAAAATATTTTATGCAATTGCTTGATGAACTTTCAAAACAGCAGATCTGAGTGAAACATGTCTAAGACATTCCCAGAAATTTAGACTGTTTTTTTTTGTGATTTGATAGAATATACATATATATTATACATACATATATATATATATGAATATATATGTCTGAAAATAAACAGCAGGTAAGAGAATGGGTAAAGAGGAGGAAAAGAAGAAGCTTGAAGAAGAGAAAATAACTAGGGGAATAAATRTTTGGGGAACAGGACGCTGCAGAAATGCTTACTAGGTATGATTTAATTTATGGGTGAAGATGTATCTTCTAGAAGCTCRCAGGAGGAAGACTGATTCCTGTTCTAAAAATCTAAATCTAARAAAAACCCTAAATCTAAAAATAAAAATCTACCATTTGTTATCTTATCTCCTTTGACATTTTATTCTAACTAACTTTTCAATCACACATTAAAAAAAATCCTTATCACAACTTCTGACTCTAGTCTTCTTACTATTTCACCATTAAGTCCAGTCCTAGTAACGCAGAACATTATTCAAGACACCTTTCTTTGTTATCTTTAGGGTCTCATAATAACAACTTTTGGTTCATTATCAGCATCCAGAAATTTCCACATAGCTTAAAAGACATTTTAGAAACAACAAAACATGGGGTGTCTGCTCCCTCAGCCCTTTGGAAGCTTCTTGCCGATCCCAATTGTTTTTGGTTGTTTGTTCACATATGAACAAGAGAACACATTATCCTAACGTAAGACAAAGTTTTCCCCAGTAGTGCACGTGCTCAGGCATTTTCATTAAATAATAACATTTGAATTAAATAACTCTGCTGCATTTCAAATGTGGGAATGTGTATATATGTATGTACAAGCACATCTTTTAAGAAATACTCATTTGGCAAATTAATAACCTGAAGGACTCCCAAAATAAAATAAACATGCAAGCAGTGATTTATATAAAAACACCTTTCCTTCTAAGTGACTTTTCGGTGTAAATGGGGTAGAAAAGGGATTTTAAAGAGAAGATGAACACTTCCTTACAGGACTGTGCTGCTTTTCAGCATAGAGGGACACAGGGGTTCATGTAGCTACTTTTTAGAGTAATTCCTCACCACTGTAAAACAGGGGCTTACAAGCTGGGGCTTTGTAATTTGGTTAGGAAACTAACTGATATGTATAATATGTATTCCTAGTGATTCAAATATTTAATTAGTATGGAGCACAAAGTACTATGGTCATTCCTCTGCCAGATCTGTCTGATGTATATATATATATATATATGTACGGTGCAAGGAAAATGAAGCAAAAAGGAAATTTACAGGGAAAAAAAATCAAAATGGAAGGAAAGCTGTCCCTGATGTTAGAGCTTGTCTTGCTTTATGCAGGAATTCTGTTGTTACTTTGGAAAATGTAAAAGCAGTTCCAAAGCACATTGGCACTTGCATGAAACTGCAATACTCGCTTGGCACTGCTCGTTCCCAGCGCTGGCAGTGTGGCACATGGACCTCTTTAGCCCCTTCCTCTGCTGTTTGCTGCGCAAGAGCCAACCATTGTGGCTACTCATGAGGCAAGGCTGGCAGCTGAAGGACCCAGATGCCAAGCTCTGGATTGTGTGTCTGTTCGGTTTGTGGCTGGTCTCTTCCCTGGCATCTGCCCTGGCATCGCAGCAGGCTGTGTAACCGTCTGTGGAGTTGGGTTCAGGATTAGGCTGCTGTTGGATGGCATGCTCTTCTGGTCTCTGTTTGCCTTTCGAATTACCCTTGATTATGAGGAATGTGTTCCTCGCGTGCACGCGCCACCCGAGATGAACGCTTGTGTCGTGCTCTCTGACGGCTGGAAAGGGGTGCTCCCCTTCACCAGCACCATGGAATTTCTGCTTTTGACCAGAAGGCAATTTGTTTGAGCCACATAAACCCAACCATCTTGTTCCAGCCAGGAAAAAGAATCAAGTTGAATGTGCTAATAAACTTGCATGTCTTTACAAGGGTGAGCCCCCAGGCCCTGGTGAAGACCTGAAGACTGTCACTTCTGGCCCCCTTGCCCCAGGTTCCCATTTGGGTTCTGTCTGATTTTTTTAATCCCCTGCTAGTGTCACAACTGAGCAATACGAGCTGTTCGTTCCTCCTTGGGGTTATTTATCTTTGACAGTCGGAAAATTCAGCATTAAAAAGGGCAACTTCTAGGATGACTAAAGCACTTCTAGTGTGAGTCCTAAGGGTCACCCAGTCTTTCCTTGTAATATGGTAATGTAAAGTTGTTATATATTTTGACAACACGCCTTAATCTTTAATACATATTCTCCTGTCTTTCTGCTCTTAGACTGAGACATATTTGCCTCTGAACCTATTGTCCTCTGAATCAGATTTCTTGGCTTTCCTGCATTGTGATCGGGCCTCACTGGTCCTCTGGAGCCTGATCTTCAAGTGTGTTTCCTTCCTTTAGGCATCCTTATCTATTGCTCAGGAGAGGTCCATGCTTCTCATGTGTGTGCTTTGAGAAAGGCAGGTGAGGCTGTCTAAAGGATATTAATGGGAAATACATCTGGAAAAAGGTCCATAACAGCTACAAGAGAGACAGAAGTTCTGGATACTGGGCCAGTTTGTGGGGAGCAGAGGGTGGAAAGGCTTTTATACTGGCTACCAAGAGCATCTCTTAATGCAACTTTTAGGAACAGACTGCTGGGCTAGAGAGGCCATTGGCAAGGTCCAGCAGAGCATCCCTTATCTTTTTACACCACCAGCATGACTGTGATTGTAACTAGGAATGCAGAAGATCGTACTGCAATTATTTTTTTATGTTCCCCTCTTCTTTTCCTTCTCGTACTAGCTCACACTTCATGTAGATATTGCTACCAACTCGAAGTGCAGAAAAGCAGAAGGGATTCACCACGCAACACACTACAGCTGTTTGACTGATGCCCCAAGGGTACAGCTGGTAGTTCATGCTCACCACGTCAAGAGAGATTGTCACATCATATATCAGAGCCTGTCACAGGCGCTGTGTAGGCTACTGAGTCACTTCTATTTCTTSCAGAGCTACTACATATTCAACCTATCTCCAGTTTTTCCACTACAAGCTGCTTTCAAAAGCATTTCTGTTTGCAACTGAAACGGTCCAAGAAAGGCCAGTGTCCATGTTATTCTTTCTGACCAGAGGCAAAGAAAAAGTGGCTTTTCTACAAATCATCAAATTCTGCTTGGACTGGAGAACTTAACCATGGGGCTGTGCCAAGCTACAATGCCAGATTTCAGCAAGATGTCAGAAGATGATTTAAACAGAATTTGCATACTCAGAATACTACTGTACAATGTCTTTCACAGTATTTTAAGAACTAAGATCTTCTAAAAAAATCAGAACTATTAAGATATGTCTCATGAGTCTGTCGCTGTGAACAAGAACCCAATTAATTTATTTTCTAGTCAGAACTAATTTTAAAAGCAATCCTGTTTGTATAGAGAATTCATCTTTATTGTAATGGGAAAATAAAAATGACTTTTCAGTAACCCATAATTATCAATTGATTTTAATAAGCTTCATCAGAAGAACCTGTTGGTAATTTCCACTATATACTTTGCTTTAAGTTTGAGTACAAATTAACTCAAATAGAATTCTTTAAAAAGGTTAATTTTTAGAGAGATTAAAAGAATTTTTAATTCTTTAAAAAAGTTAATTTTGTAGATCTACCTCAGATTCTATATGTACAAACATAAGTACAAATTCTGGTACCAATATGCATGGGTTACCAAGCAGGAGTATTTCCTACAGTGAATAGTAAATATTTCCTACTTTGAAATGTTTCCTACAGGAATATTTCCTACATTATCCATAAAATCCATAAAGTAACTATTCCTTTATAGTATAAGCATTTGTGTAGTCTGTATTTTCAAAGATTTTCATTCAAAACATCTCAAACTAGTGATGACCTTTAAATCTGCACTGAAGATTCAACATGTCTGTAGCTTGTGGAACTCCCCATATGTAAGGACATATCAAAGGACACATGTAGTTGTGTTGGTTACGGGGGAACCAATTTCATATTTATTGTGTCTCTTGATTCCAGCTCACAACCATGCTGCCCTAGTGAGGATATTGTGCTTGGACTGGGTGCAAAGCTAAGAAATTACTTTGATTTTATCCCCATCCAAAAAATAAAAGGGGACTTACTCTGCACTCATCTCATAAACCTTTCACACTCTGATGTGTATCACCAGAGGCAGATGCTCATCGTGTTTACCCTGGTATATCCCTTTTCAGACATTGAAAAGATACATTAAATATCCAAAGCATTATTTGTTTTGAAAACCCAAGAGAATAAAATTCATTTCTACATGCATTATTGTTATTTTAGAATATATTTGTTCAACAAATGAGAGATGTTTGTGTTATAGTTCACCTCTCTTTTATCACATAATTTTATAAAAGTGTAGACTCTCATCCTTTAATGATTTAATCAATAGTGGTTGGACTGTGTTGATAATGTTTAATCATTTTTTTGGTACAATCCCTTTAAGAGGAAGTTGGCAGAAAAAAATTATTTAAAACCTCATTAAAAGGAGCAGCTAAGGTTTGGCACAAACAAATCTCAATGTGGGAATTAATTCTTTTTCACCAAATTAAAAAATATCAGTTTGTTTGTTTTAAAATGATATGAGTGCAGAAAAAAAAAGCATGCTCCCTCCCCCAAAATATAGATGATTTGTTGTTTTTGATGCTTTTTTTTTGTGTGTGTTTGTAGTACTCCTATACAGCTTCTATTTAAGATGAAATTTGGCAAGTGATTAGACCATAATATGTCTAAATGCTTTGTGTATTTCAGAAAAAAAAAAAAAAAAGAAAAAGAACTGAGATAATAAAGCTCCAAAAGTTGCAGCTGCACATGTACTCCAAGTGCTTTTCAAAGAAGTTTCATAAGATTTTTAATTAGGTGGCTAAGACTATACATGGTAGACTGGAACTGTTTGGTCTGTGGGGTAAATAATGTGCATTTTAAAAACATTTATAAATACATATTCCCCCACTTGACAGTACTATTCCAGTCCGCTGAGTAAATAATGCATATTTTTTAAAATTCATAAATACATATAATATGTAAAAAAGCTGCCCAGATGCTGTATGTGTGGGACCTAGAAACTTGGATGATGCTGAAACAGACACAGTCCCTGAGGATAATGATACATACTCCATAACCTCCCGCGAAAGTTTTCTTTCAAAATAAAGCAAGCAAGAAAGAAATGAAGTTCTATAGACCAAATTCCACTCAAATATAAGATAAGGCTGTAACACAAATCTCTAGAATTTTGTGGAATCAAAAGAAAGTTTCACTTTGTCTTCAGAGCCTGCTGCTGAGTTTTTTTTTACTCCCTTCCTTCCTATTCCTTCTTGCTGCCTTAATAACAGCATGATTTAAGAGAGTGAGGTTTCCATTCATGTATCATTTCTAGATCCTTGTGAGTCTGAATACCCATGGATTATTTAAATAGATTTAAATACAGGAGTAATCTTGAGCAACCAGAACCCCCTTGCTGGATGTAGGGAATGCAAAATCACGTGTCTAAATGAGAAAAGTAGGGGTGTAGGTCAGAGTTTTCAATTTTGTAGTCCTTCCTCCAACACAATGCTCAAGCACACAGCTAAAATTAAGTGTACACTTATATTCACCACTATTCAGAAAAAAAAATACTTAAACATATTCTCCAATTTACTTTTACTATAGTATGTGCTTATGTATTTTTCTGAGCTAGTGCTGAAAGTTACACCCATAAAGAATGGGTGTAACTTTACACCCATTCCACCCTGCCTGAAGCTCTACCTGCAACATTTTTAAGGTAGATAGGACAGCCCAGGGTTGGGATAGGTGATGGTCAATGAACCTGCTCCCTTCTTTGCTGTGTGCTCATTCACGTGTGCTGACCACGGACAAACGCTACCCAACCTGAGCAGCTGCATTTCATGTCATTCTGAATGTTAGGCCGGGTGCAGGAAAAAGAGACCCCAGATGGAAGTGGATAGCAAAATTGTCCATAAATTTACGTGGAGGAAAACTGATGGAAAATGTTAGGGATTTTAACATTATTATAGTTTTCTTCTAGACAGAGATCACCTTCATGTGATCTAGTCCTTCACTGAAATAGTTTCTCTGTGCATCTTTAGGCATTTCCTTAGCTTCTAACTACTATATTTCGGCACAGTTTTGTATCTGCTAGCCCCAGCATTTACAGCCTAGGAAAACCTCATAAATCTACTTCATTTTTCTAATAAGACATGAAAGTCCTTAATTGGCCTTAATGAAATGCACTTAAAGGGCAATAAACGTGTTTAAGCCCCTCTTTCAGGGTGAGCTACAGTACTCTCACTCTGCTCTGTTTTAGCCTTTGTGGTAATTAATCACTTATTCATATGTGGCACATCAGTAACAAGATCAAGCAACTACTGCACAATTGCATGATAATAAGCTGCTCATATATGTGTCAAGATTTAGCAATCCTTTTTAAAGCCTAATTTAAACTCATTTTACAACTAAGCAGGCTGCTTCTCTGAAGTATTTCTACCCTGTATCTTTTTACATATTTCTGCTGAAATGCCATCTTTTTATTTCATTTACAGAGCTCGGTTCGCCTTAAATCTGCTCCTGGCACCAGGGTGAATTACAATAATGTAAGTGCCTAACTGTTGTGTTTTTGCAAAAGCTTTAACTTTGATCCAAGACCATAATCAACAGAAGTACATAGAAGGAAAACCTCCAGAATAAGTATCCACTAGGGTGACTTTTAAAATAAGTAAGGAAGTGCAGTGCAGATATATTTTCCAGCGTCCTGCAATGGCATCCCGTGTGAAGCTCATGCTGCTCGCTTCTAGCATGGGACAAGAGCATAATCTGGGGAGGACCAGAGCTCCCTCTTTCCTAGGAGTGGGACCTTTGATTCCTGGCAACAAACCTGCTCAGAAAATCAGAGCTCTGTTTTGCATTTGCCTTAGTTTCCAAAATTTCATCCTTCAGATGCAGAGCAGCAAATAAGAGCCTTAGCTCAAGTAATATTGACAAAAGCTGATAACCTCTGACAAGCTACTTGCCTGAGTTGAAAAACATCAGTGTCTAAAGTGCCTGTCAGAAAGATATTCTGTTTTAGCAGCCAGGTGTTATACCCCACAGTCCTATATTTATAGAAAGTGACCTGAGCATTTATGTCTGATTTTCAAATGAACACGAGGTCAGGTCACTGCCTGCAGCACATGAAAAACCATCAGAGGAAAATGGAACAACTCCTGGGTATGACATTCTGTATGGATTATCTCGGGCTCAACTGTTGTGAAACCTTTTTTGTTGTCATTGCTGTAATTTTGGAGGTCTGGAGCCTATTTTATAGGAATTTACTGCACGAAAGGAGTCGTTCAGGCTGCATAAAACCTGCAAAATCATATTCATATTTGTAATGGATATTTTATGTCTTCTAGGCCAAGGCATTCCCAGGTGTTCCTAAGTGTCCATTTTCTTATTTGACCCATAAGTAGTGGCTTGTGTTTCTTATTTCCTCTCTGCAGCTGAAGGGACAGGGAGAAGGAAAACACAAACCCTTGCTGTAGTCCTATTCCCAAGGCAAAGGAAGTTGCCGTCTTCTGCATTTAGTGGCTTACAGGCAACACTCCAGCCATGCAAGCTGTTTCCAAAGGGGAAGGCACTATGCTTTTAAGAAGGTCTCTCACAAGCCAGGTGGGAGATCTTTTTGTTATAAAAGAAGCTTATGTTTCATATTGCTGATCACTTAAAACTCAGAAGATGAACGAGGCAGAATTTTGTCAGTCTTAAAATACTCTCACACTTAGACTTAAGCAATTTGAGAAAATAATAATAATAATAATAATAATAATAATAAAGCCAGGGTGGTAGAATGGAGTAATTAAAACTCCATTAAAGTTTTAACTCTTTTCAGAAGTAGAGGGTATCTGGAGATGACAGTTTAAACAGTTTTTCAATCTGTAGCTGTGAGCAGTTGGGACCAGCAGGAAAGGCAGCAGTCGGAAGACAGCCTTATTTCACCAGTCGCTCATTCTGAAATACTTGATATCTGCAGTATGCTGTTAGCTCAGGCAGAGGAGGAGAAGCTACGAAATAGTACCGCGGAAATACGGTGATTGCTGCTCTGCAATTAAAAATGTAACAAGGAAGCATTTGTTTAACAGAGAATACAAAAAAAGGGAGGGGGAAGTAGTGAAGAATTTTTGACTAGACCGAACCTGAAGACTCCTTTTTGATTCTCAAGGGACTTGACCTCTGATAAGAAACCAGATTGTGCCTGCAATCTGAGGCAAGACGCTTTGAGAAATGTTACTGGAAATCCTAAAATTAACCCTTGACAAAGCTGTTTAAACTTGTCAAACACAGGAAAGCACTTGGTCCTAAGAGATTAGAAGAAGCTCCCAATTCCCATGGGAGGGGGGCACAAAATGCGAAATGCTGCCCTGGAATGCAAAGATAAGGGTAAAGGTAAGGGAAAGGGTAGGGATTAGGGAAAGAGTAAGGGTAAGCACAGGAAAAGAGGGAAGAAGGCAGGGCCAGACAATGCAAGGGAAAGTAATGCAAGGCAGGGCAAGGGAAGGCAAGAGGTCCTCAGAAAGATCTGTGCAACTCCAGGGTGAAGTTTACAAATCACGACATAGCCTGTGGCAAATGATGCTGGCCATGACGGATGCCAACATCTGAATGAGGCTACTACTAAAGGTGGTCTCTTTAGAAGGCAAACTGAGAGAAATATCCCTATTTAAGGATTAAAGGAAGGAAGAATTCTCAGTAATAAATGTGATTTTTTAAAGGTAGTCATACAATGATTCTTAGGCTGTTCTAGAAATACATATTAGAAAGGATATATGGAAGTCATTTAGAGGCTGGAAGCATCTCAAGTGATTGAGCATTTCATATTGGCCTCATGTACTTTTTCTCACAGGATGCTGTGGAAATTAGAACTGTACATGAGTTAAAAAGGGGGTTCTGCCACCAAAAATAGCCATCAGTTCATGCCATTGTTTGTGCTTTTTCTTTTCGCACCCACTGCTAGTGACTGTTGGAGAAAGGATGTTTGAAAAGGTGAACCTTTGATATGACCTCACATAATAGTCCTACAGTCAAATAGGGAAGTTGTAAGTTTCTTTCACAAGTCAAAATATAGTTTAAATCAAGAAGAAAAAAAAAAAGAGTACTGGTGGCACAGAAAAACTGCCATTCGTTTGTTTATGCTGGCTGGAAAATTCCTCGTGCTCATCCTGAACTGGTATTTTTCTTCTCTAGGATACTCTGCTAGAAAGAGAAAGACAAGGAAGACTGCACACACTGAACTCAGCTCATAAATGCCTGATGCTGGACATAGGTTAGTTGTGAGGAATCTACACTCCTAAAGTTTTTGTAGATGCATGTCTGCTGGTCCCATTATCCTGTAGATTGGTAGAAAAAAAACAGCATTAAAATATTAACATGTCTCTATTTATAAAGACAGTATTTGCTCTCATCTCTACTTAGCACTCCTAAATTACAGAGCAGCAATAACTGCTGAAGCATGGGCTGCATCTGCTGCCATTTTGTTCAGCAGAAAGCTGAAAGCCAGGATGCCTGCATTGTTAGAAAGTAATGTCAGAATCCCCAAGGATTTTCAGATATAAAGAGGGAGAGATAAAGCAAAATAGGATTACTTGGAACTTGGGAATTTCTACCACGTCATGAAAATGATGCTCTGCCTACCTACAGTGGAAGAAAAGAGGCAGAACTAGCACTCGTGTGACAAAAAGGAGACCTTATGTTGCAGATCTCAGGCTTTATTTTTTTTTCATCCCTAGCTTGTGGGTTTCTGATGCAGTTAGCTGGGCCATACCCTTAGCTCTGCAGAACAGCATGGGGTCATTCAATAGCTGCTCTGGTGCACTTTTTCTTCTATCCTTATATCCTTAATGAATATTAAAAGCACGTGAAGTTCTGCCTCACATTGATCCATTGTTACTATTGTCATATATAATGCAAAAAGGCATTTTTAAGAGATTTGAGAAAGATGAAAATAGTTGATAGTTGCCCATGTTATTAGATGCCTAATCATGACTCAGATACTGATCAAATGAGGCAAGAAAAAGCAGGAGCCTGCTTCTGCCTACAGTAGCCTACAATACAGGCAACGTGTACCAGCTGAGCAGGTTGTGTTCTTGTACTTTCTGGATAACAGCTTCACTTGTCTTCAGTAATGTGAGCAAATGGCCAAACCCTTATCATTAGCGAGACAGCACAGTACGACTGTGGTAGGTTACATAAATGCAGGCCAGAAATCTCACATCGTTCACATGATATAGTCCAAAATGAAGGGAGGGGAGAGCACCCTGGGTAGCCAAGTGATATTTAGGCTGAGCACGTATGTGTGTACAGGGAAAAGAAAGTTGTGAGGAATCTTTAGGCTGAGCACGTGTGTATGTCTGCTTGGCAAAGAGCAGAGTCAAACTTTTCAATGTAATGGCTCATGCTTTACTCTCAGAGCAAAAACATAATTTCATTTGCTTTCTAAATATTCACCTATTCAGGCTGTTTTTGTGGGCTGCTGTTACTGCTTTGCTGACCTGGTCACCAGCCTCTCTCTCTGTTCCCTCCAGATAACTTTGGAACACTTTGACCAACTTCAACTAAAAGTGAAAAGAGATCAGAAGTTTCATGTGCAATTATATTCCTAAAAGTTTTATGAAACTTAGTGTCTGGATGAAAAGAACATAGAGGTTCACGTTTGTACCTGCACTGAAGGCAAAGTTGCAGTAGTGGCTCAGTAGTCATCTCCTYCACTAGATCCATGAGCTGCATGGTGGAGAAGGTACATTTTCCTTTTCCCATTTTATAGACTCTGCTTGAGCAATCCATTCAGCACCTGCTAGTTCTGGTGTTACAGAAAATAGCAAATGACCTTTTTTTATTCATTTCTCCTACCACTCATGCTTTTGTACTGCTCTTTCTTGCAGTCATTCCTTTTCCAAACTGAAGACTCCCAGGCTATATAATCGCTCCAAGTGTAACAGTCATTCCACATCTCTCCAGTTTTGTTGCTATCCACAATGCCTTTTCTGAATCTGCAGTAACACTTTGGAGAAGGCTGATTAAAATACTCAATACACACAGTATTCAAAATTATAGGTGAATCAGGTGGCAGCAAAATAATGTTCCCATTTTCTTCTCTATTTCTTTCCTAATAGTTTCTAATATTTTACCAGCTTTTTTGACTGTTGCTGAACATTAAGCAGACATTTCAAGGTATTATATGGAAGGACTCCAAGGAATCTTTCCTAGCATTAATGCTAGTGAAGATCTTATGCTTCTGCATAGTGATTTTTTTTTCTCCTTGTCCACTACTTCGTATTGATAACTACTTAATTTCACTGCTATTTTATTATGCAGCTACTCAGTATTGTAAGATTCTCATGTAAATCTACAGTCAGTTTTAGTTCTGACTTCGATGAATAACTCAGTGCCATCAGCAAACTTTGTTATTCTCACCATTCACTTCGTGTTCRAAATTATTTTTAATATATTGAAGGACATGCATAATTTCCCCTGAAACTGGTATCTCCCTCTAAAAGGAAAATTCCATTTTATTTTAACTCCTTTCTGTCTTTTAAACAAGACAGATTATTAACTCATCAGAGCACCTTAAGCCTTATTCTRCTGGGACTTAGTGGCAAAACTTTTTCTTTGAACCGAAAAGACTATCAGCTAGATGACTTTTACTATTGTTAACACTTCCACAGCTTTTTAATAAATTTGTAAGGTATGATTTCCCTCTAGAGAAGCTATCCCAATGTATCTTATTTATTTGCACTTTTACTAATCTTATTATTTATTATTGATTGTATCAGTGTTCATCTTAACATCAGACTTAGGAGGCTCTCTCTTTCTGAATGCTCCCTGGAGAACTTTTTAAAAATCCATCATGGATGTCACTTTACATTGCCTAGTATCAGGAATCAATTACCTTCTACAGTTAGTATTTCAGAAACTTCCTTTAGAACTACTGTCTTTATAAAATTGATGGACTGTATTTTTTATTTATTTTCCTCAATTTCTTTTTTTTTTTTTTTTAAAGGATGCTTTTCCTTTCAAAGTTCTCTCACATTTTCCTGCTTAAGCCAAACCAACTTTTTTGGATCTTTTAAAAGTCATTTTTGATAGGTGGCTCATGTATGTTCAGCAGCCAGTGCTGTAAAACATTTTGCCCTTTTGAAGTTCTTTACAATGTGATCTATGTGATTGAAAACAACATACAGTATATTATATTCTAAAGCCTTATGGCCTGTAAACAAGTCTCATGATTTTGCAGAGGGTTTGATTACAGGGTTCTAGCTAATGGAGTAATGAAATTGCTCTGTCTGCCTATTAGTATTCTTCTAATGACCTGTGAGCTTGCTGCCAGCTTCAAATAAATTCGATAGAAGAGGGAGATCTCAAACATTTTTGCATTTCTAAAGTTTCATGGAAATGCTCATCTGGCTATAGGAGATAGACCTAACCTGAAAGATCCCACTGAAATGAGAGTCAAAAAAGGTAAAACTCTGACATTAGCAGCATATGGATATAGAGCCAGAACTCTTAGTGATATAGAGTCACAACAGTCTCCTGCCTAATACAAAGTGTTGCAGGGGCCATGATGGTCTGAGGTTATTCTGGTGTTGGAAGAAGATTTAAGAAGAAAGAGAGAGAAACAAATATAAACCTTGGTTTCATCTTCAGCCTCTGCAGTAATTTTTTTTAAAGATCTGATTTGACAGCATGGTTAAGAAGTGAGTCTAAATTATTGCTTTGATGGGAAACTCTGTAAGGAAGGAAGATGAAGAGTCCTTTGCCTGTGATTTCCTGATCTGATGTTGTTTTCTTTATCCTCTTTCAGACAAATAGGTTCACATGAACCTAGTTCAAAGTTATCCAGTCCTTTGGACTCTGCAGAGCAGAAGGTGCACAAGAAGCAGAAAGTATCTGCATGGTCATGTCCGTATTCCTCCTGGGCTTGCTTGTCCAGCCTACAGCCTTTCTTTGCTCTTGTGTGCTGAGGCAGTTAAGGAAGACTCAAGATAAGCCTGATACAGCAAAACACCATGGGGCAGAGGTAGAAGAGACTTCTGCTCAGGTCTCTGCTTGGAGGATCCTCCTGGTGCCTGGCTCTTCTAAATGAGCCCTTCATTGCAGTGAACATGCCTGGAGATATCATCATTTATCCGCCAGGCCTACTCATCTAGCTGGAGTGTCTGCTCTCAACTGCAGTCCTTCTCCTTGCTCACTTATATGCTGCTTAATCCCATGCAGGATCACCCTGCTAATTTGGAATAATTAAGAAAAAAAAAAAAAAAAAAAAGTCGGCAGAACCAAACAACTTGCTAATATGTGCTAAGGAGAGCTGGCATGACTTGCTTGTCTGTAGCGTGAAGAAACAAGACACTCCATCAGCAGGCTTGCTTCCTCAGTGCCACTCAAGGTGATATAAACATGTACCAAAAACCTGAATAAAGTCATATTTCTAGCAGTGCAGGCAAAAATTCTGACCTAGTTTAATCAGTCACTGTGCTTTTCTGGTTGTTCTGATTTGTTGTTCATTTACATTGGGCAGCTGGACAATAGGATTTTGCATGGGCCACAAACAATGAAATAAACCAGCAAGATGTACTGTATTTTACTGAAACATAATATAAAGGGCAGCAGGGGACTAGTCAAAGCCCAATATTCTGAGACTGTAATTTTTTATCACTAGTTTATTTCCTAAACCAAAATGTTTTTGAATATAAATATTGGATGAAAGCAAAGCTGCACCACATTTGCTGCCATGGAGGCAAGACCTAAACCTACTTTTTATTAAGATTAAATTAATATAGCATAAGTACTTTTATAGTTTTAACATTTTATTATTATTTATGTTCTAACTGTTCTGCATAAACAGAACTCTTTGTTTTTGTTTGTTTGTTTTTTCTTTTTATTACTAATAAAAAGTAATAGGCATAATAATTCAGGGACTGTTTGTATTTCCAGCACTTTTGTTCTATTGTGTTTACCCACTCAAGGAGAGATACCAAAGGCCCGAGTGCAAGAATCTTTCACACAAAATACAGGACCCATTTTTGAAGAAAATTGCCTATCTGGGAGAGGGAGGAGTCTAAAACAAGTAATTGCAATTAGGATTATTAATGAAAAGACTTGCCAATAAAAAAGATGGAGAAAGTAGATGTGTGCAGAAATCTACAAGGATTGCTTTTCAGTTTCATTCAGTATGCTGCAGTAATTACATTATATAACTATATTAACAGACATCTTTCCCTAATTACCAATTGATTTCCCAGAATACTTAAAAATGAGCAGGAAAATAGCCCTATTTGTGATGGACATGAAGGCAATTTTTAGCAGTGACAACTTGTTTCATTGCATCTAACTATAAAAAGGGAATTTGAAAAGTATGGAAGAATGTCACTGTTGCAATAGCCAGTCATCTAGGCATCTCACACAGTCATCAGCAAACTCATAGACGGTTCTTAGCAATCACTAATTGCAAAGGTAAAAAKTAATGAGAAAAGACTTCCTCTACTGATGTGTCAGAAGATGTGGGATAAATGAGAGTATTTATACATTTCAAGGCATTTAGCAGTAGAACCTGGGGCATATAGCAGGAAATAGRTGGCATTCTCAAATTAGCAGATTTTTTTTCTTTTCACTTCACTAGATCATGATTTCACCCAGAATAMCTTGTGCTGCTGATAAATTTATGCAGACTCTTTCCAGTAGACCTGTGTAAGTTAAGCAATGAGGGTTTTCACAAACACTAACTCTAGACCAGCCTTCCTAAGACTCCTTTTGCCAGCATCTCCTGTGAATGTTTCAACACTCCACCAGTATTAAAGAACCTGATTCACCTTCCTCTCTTCACTGGCTGTTTTAGAGAAATTAAGCAGACTGGGCTCTTAGCTAAAGAGTCTTCTTCTGAAAATCTCCCAAAGCCTCTGAGCAACAGCTTCTCAATGCTGAGTTGGATCTTCCCACTTCCCAACAGCATGGCGTGACTTCAGATGCTTTCCATATCATCTCCCCAAACTGAAATCATCTTAATTTTTTAATGGAACCCAGATTACTCTTGCAAGCAAATGATGTGAATCACATTAGCAAGGTATGTAATGTTGTCACTACCTGCATGTACTCCTCTCAATTTTTCCTGTGTTCCTATAAGGATATAGTCATCCTTCCATACTTTTATAGTATTTATGAGTCATAAATAGGAGGAAGACATGTATGTTTCCCGTGATTATTGGGCATATTTGATGTAAGGTTTTATAACATCATCACTCCCTGTTTTCGTCCTGCTTATTCCACTAATACCACAAATAGCAGTTGAACCATATGCAGTGACTTCAAAGTGCTTTGCATTAAGTTTATATAGACATATAATTTATATTGGCTTATAAGATTTACTAGTAAACTTCAGAGTAAAATTCAGCTATTGACTAAGCAAGCACAACCTCTCTGACTTTGACTTATTACATGGGATGAGTTTTAAACTATAGGAGCCCATTTTTCTTTCCACTTACATCATTCTGAGCAAACAATAACACCATAGAAGCTAGTGAAATTATTATACAGGCATAAATTTACTAAAAGTTAGAAGCAAATTAGGCCCTAAGTCTCCTTTGCCTGAGTCATGTTTTAGTCATTGATCATTTTATCCCCAATTTGGGATGAGCCTCAATGAAGTTTTGCTCAGCCCTATCATGTTTGCAATCTAAAAAGAGGTTAAGAAAATAGCCTCACTGGGAGGAGTGACAATATGCAAATGCCTTTTCAAAGCACATTCATCCTCAGCAGAGTTGTAACATGTCCCATGGTTCTCATTAAGGGTTCTTTGCTAAATCTTTTTGTTTTTCCTGTCTTACTGGCAAATGTTTACTATTCCCAGATATTTACTGTATTTAGCATCAAACTGTAGCTGGAATCACAAACAGCTGCTGAAAATATTGGTGAGCAAGGAGAAAGCTGCAGGCAAGTAAAAGCTGAGGATGGGAGTGTGACAGGAGTTGTCACACCTGTGTGATCAACGGCCAGGACATGGTTTATGGTTTCCTCCATGGTCTTGTGGTCTGCATGGCTCCCCTTTCAAAAATCAAATACTGTCTGGAGTTCCACAAAACGGATCATAACTTAAGCCTGCCTACTCCCAAGGCAGTCAGAAAATGTGAGCTGTCCTTATTAATAATAAACACTGACATAGAAACTATCTCTCTTTCCCAAAACATTCAGATTGCTGAGTGCTTGAGCAGCTACAGGTGAGTCTGCCCCAGTTCCAGGGGGACACGGTGTGAAACGTCAGCTGTTTGGGGACAAGCAGGTGTCCCAAGCAACCTGCCTGTGCCACAGCAAGGAGTAAGACCACCAAAAGCATCTCTCTGTTGTGTAACCCCATTCCTGAGACATCATCTGATTTTCTCAGTACGGGAAAATCTTGTGGTACATCAGAAACCATGACTGGATAACTACTGCCTGGATAACTGTGCTCATCCAATGCTCAGATGATGTCATTTGGTCACTGAAGAGTCGAATTCTGGCAAAGAAATCCTGCCATGAGTTTTTTGTGTGATGCAAGAACAGTGTAGATATGCCTGGGGAGTGTGTGTTATGTCAGTGCACATCTACATGTAAAAAAAGCTGGGCGGTGGGTCTTATGTTTAAATTTTATATTGGAGTTACAAATCAACACACAGCAAGATCTAAAAAGTAGGAATGACTGCTCCAAACCTCAGGGGGAGGCTTTAAATTGACTTCAGTGGATTCTGGATCAGGAGTTGCATACCAGTTTGAAAATGCAAATGCTGGACTGGAATATCCTATTAAAATACTCCTGGCTCAATTACTCATCTCTCTGTGGTAAATTAATTGACTTTGCCTTATCCTGTTCCCAAAAGGGAAAGTTTCGGTCTGTTTGTACTATGAAGTTATTGATCTGCGTGGCGTCTATGTCTAAGTCCTTGGAGACGTTTTGAAGGAGGCAGGGGAATCGAGCGCTGTAATGTGAGTTATTACAAATTCACGGTGGGTCAAATTGTGCTCAGAGTCTATCGAGGCCTGAACGAGTCACAAAGCTCAGAGATACAGCCGTGTTTGGAATGYGAATGAGAAAGATCTGCCGACAAGGGTGGTGTTTTTGCAAGAGTTTGCAGATCTCATTTCACAGCYGGGACCCCCAGGTGTCCTTCCCCTTTGCAACGGCCGCCCGTGTGAAACACTGGCAGGCACCGGGTGACATCAACTGCCAGGCACTGATGTGGATTTCATTTATGTGGAGCCTGTGGAATCGGTTCCGGCTCAGGGAGAAATCGTTTATACCCCAAATCTAGGGGGTCTCACATCGGTAGGACTCTTCAGCAGCCTTGATCCATCCAGTTCGAAAGAGCAGAGCTACACACATTTACACCCAGGCATCCTTGTTGGAGTTATTGGATCTTTTATTTCTCAGGGCTTTTTGTTTGTTTGTTTGTTTGTTTGTTTTCTATTGAATTTTGTCTCATCCTCTTTGATAAGCCTCTGTCCTTTCATCTGGAATTCCACCTACCATGTCCTCATCTCACCTGTCTAACTTTTTTAAACTTCAAGAAAGAGATGAAATTTATATAACCAGAAACGAAACGCTGGCCCCCTTTGAAGGAAAGAGAAAATCTGAGACTGAATGCGTTCAGAATTTTATTTCAGTGTTTCAAGTCAAACATGCTACAGTTCAAAAACAGTGCTAACATTGAAAATATTTTTCTTTCTTGACCATCTGATTTTCTTTCCAGTCCAATCCTATTTCCAGACACCATATAGAAAACTATTTTCCCTGTTTTTTCCAGTTCCTTAATAATCAGGGTCCCATGATCTTTCCCTGTGCAAAACATGATAAGAAATATGTAGCAATATTATTTATATAAACCCTTACATGATTTTTTTTGGCTAAAGCATTCAAAGGATACTGTGCAGTTCACTGAATGGCATCGTTCCTGTTCTGGGAGAGGCAGAGACTTGTCCTGTATGTTCCTTGCTCCGAGCCACGTCCAATGAACTGCGGTGCAAGTGAATGGCACGTCCACTGTTCCAGATAAAACAGCATGTACATAGGTAGCTGTACGTGAGAAGGATGTAAGCAAGTGCTTGTCTCTTTTTTTTAAGCATCTCTCTGGCAGACTCTGGCGGGCTCTTCCCATCTTCTGACTTGCATACGCTCTCATTTTAAAATTTACTATAAGCAAGTAGTCAAGCATGTAAGCTTAAAAGTCTCTTTCTGTGAGCGTTCATGTGCACAGGAGTAAAGTACTTGAATGTTTGCAGAAAATGAAGACAAAAGAGGCATGAGTGAATATTTATGGAAATCACTTGCGATACGCACCCCTTTCTGYTGGCCTAATCAGCACAGGATTGACTTTGTTAACACAATGCAGCTTGTCCTGGGTCCCTGGGTGGAGATGCTGAGGGTGGTTGCAGCATCCCGCAGCCCTGCAGCTCTGGAGCAAGGGCCAGGAGCAATTGCTCCCAGAAGAGCCATTGCTGTCCCCTTTGCCTTCCTGYCACTGCAGCCCGAGCATAGGTGAGAGCCAAGGGATGACTTAGCCTCACGGCCTCTGTTTAATACAATAGCTTCTTTTAAAAGCAAGATCATGTATTTATTTCCTCATCATATGACTAGGGGAAAGAAAAAAAAAAAAGAAAAGATAAAGCAGACAAGAATACTCTCATTTATTAGGCTTAGGGAGCTCTGATGTTCAAGCGCGGTTCTTGTGGGAACTGAAGATAAGAGAAAAAGCTCCCCACTGCCAGATATAACCTCTGCAGTAGGATCTTTAGAAAAAAAAAGGAAGTACATCTGAAAATGTTTTCCTTTGTACTGTTGGTTTTTTTATGTTCCTGGGGACCAGCTACATGGATCTGTGAAATATATGATAAACTTTGGATTTATGCCGTCARTTCCTATGCCTCTTATTTTAGTACTTGCTTAGATTCTAATCTCAGTGCATTGGTACTTTCACAGTGCATTTAAAAAAATTCYGCTTCTACAAAATTTAGTTTAATATGTGTCATGCCCTAAGGATCACATCCGGCCAAGAGATTAAATTTCAACCATTAAAAAGGAAGGAAGAAGGGAGTAAAATTATTATCATTTAGTACATTTCGCTTAGTAAAACTTTGTAAAATGGCTAAATTGTGTTCCTCCACGGTATGACAGGTACCTATTTGTGTCAAAACAGAATCTGAAAATGTCTGGTCTGGTATTTCCCAGATTAGAGATCAAAATGTGACCTAAATCAAGGTGAATGTTGGAACTGGTTCAGGAAGCAATAAAGTTCTTTCAAACAAGGAGAGAACAGATGTTTTGCTGTCCAATAGAGAGAAAAAATAATATTAAAAGAATAAAAAATATTTTATAAAAGCGTTTTCTGAAACTAATTTTGTGTGTTTTTCTCAGAGCACCTAGTTCTTTGAGGAAAAAGGGTGCTGCAGTCACGTGAGCACAGAAACCAGAGACAAACTGCTATCACTTTTGTTATATTAACATACTAAGTACAATAGTGTTTAATACAAATATTTCATAAACACATCACTACTGTAGTGCATGGTGTTGTAGAGGAACATGCACATGAATTTACAATTCATTATATGAACAAAATGTGATAATTTATAATAGATTATGCACAACCTGTTAGAAGGCATCTGTTAACCAAGTACTAGCAAAGATTGCAGTACACTACTTTGTCATGTTCTGACTCCTCATTTTGAACATTATTCTAATAAACAGATATTTCTATGATATGGTGAGCACTAAGAATCAGCTCTTGGCTCAAAAAGACCGAGTTCAGGTCCTGCAGAAAGTCTGTAAGATGTAGCCAAAAGTATGTACAAATGACTCTAACAAAACAAGGTATCCTAAGAAAGATGAATTCCCTCTAGTCTTGTGGTGTGCCTAGGTGGGAAAACTGGTTTTTACTCTTGCAGTGCTCTGTGTTTTTAAACATATGCAAAGCAATCATCTTTTCCAAGTATTTTGAGGTGTACCTTTTGGTTCATGAAATGTATGCTAAATACAGATATCTTCTTGTTCAGAGCTAACTAAGTATGTGCACACTGTGATGATTTTTTGACTGCATAATGCCACGTTGTAAAGGATTTCAATGAAACGCAGGAAAATTCTCTCATAATTAATTCTGAAATATTTTGGACATAGATATATTTTATGGAAAAGTATATTTTTCTACTCATATCATAAACAAACATTGACGCTCACACTGCTGCCCTAGGAAAAATATATTTCACTCTCATGGGCTTTCACTGAATAAAGAGATTTTGAACAGAGCTTCTTAAAATATCAATGCTCTATATTACTCCCTAGATACAGATGTAAATCTTCATAATAGTTCATGTTACAAGCAGCACTCCTAAGTCTTTTTTGATCGGTAATCACAGCGTTTCCTTATTAATASAGCAAAAAAAAAAAAAAGGAAAAAACATGAAAAGCATAAACATTTTGCAGTCTGTTTGTTCTTTCTGTATGGATATACACCAGCTTCTGCTTTAAGCAACTCTAATGTTTCACCCATCATATTTTTTATGGGTTTATTCGGGAAAAAAAATATACCAGAAAACTGAATTCAATGACTGCTATTCTGTGAATAAATCTAGTTATCTTTGATATTCTGGATGTAAGTAAAAAGTGCACAAGTTAAATTTCTTCATTATCACAGAGTTATGTTGACCATTTGTAATGTCAATAAGAAAACAGAATTCCAGAGTTTTTTTTTTTTTTTTTTTTTCTAAAATGCTTCCTTATTTCAGGTTATATTTTCATTAAAACAGTTTGTTTAAAAGTTTAAGAAACACTGCATGCTTGCTAATCCTGACACTAAAACATCTGATCAAAATGTAAGATGTGCATAAGTAAAAGCTAATATACCTTTTTGATTAAACAACAGCAAAACTTGATTCTCCTAATATTTTTGAACCTCTTAATATTCCCATCCCCTTGTGCCATGGCTTTACTGAAACCTCTTAGGACTGAGTTGCAGGCTAGAGCATTTTTGTTGGTCCCCAGTTATAAAGGTAACTGGCTTCTCTTTCCTTGATTAATGTTATGTTTTGTTCGGTGTGATCTATGAATATGTAGGTTCCTATAATTGGCATGAGTGCTCACAAGCCCTGGTCCTCCTGCCAGCAATTCGCATTTCTGGAAGAATTCAGCTATATTTGGTGAACTCTCTTATTCCTTAACTTCTTTTTGCACATCTGGACAACCTATTGGAAAATCCAATCTTCTCTTTTGTGAAATCAGAGCAATAGTTTTATTGTAAAAGTTTTAGAAGATCTCTTTTACATCTGTTGATTGCTAAGGTAACTCTCTTGAAACCCTGAGAATTGGGTGTCTTTGGAGTAATATACAATTTTGACAATGTCAGGTGATGACATGATTCATATTTCAGAGACCATTACTTTAGTTTCATTACTTACTAGCTATCATTATCAATTTATTTGATACTGTAACTTAGGAATCTTATACCACATAGACAAGTAGAAAATAAGCCTGTTTTTAAGATTCTAGGACAAGTTAAAACAAAGTCCGACGTCAGCATTGCTATTTATTACTCATCAGTAAGACACTTCACTAATTTTGATGGAGCTTGAGCGTCCCTGGAACAGGCCAGGCACTGTCGCCAAGTACTATGCAGACAGCTTTGTGAATAATTGCACTGAACTGTGAACCCACTGGATTTCAGCGTGAATTTGTGAAGTATGGTATGCCAACCCTCTGGAACATGCATAGCAAACACAACACAGACTTCCTATCCCACATTATATGGCCTTGGAAATAGCTTCTGTGAACTTTCATAAGATATGACCCGGTTATTCCAACAAGACTTTTTAAAGGATATTACCTGAATCTATACAAAATATTTAAGGGATTGAATGATGAAGTCAATGGCACAGATAAATTCTAGCTCTGTATTTTTAGACTACTGTGAAATTATAGTTTTTCTATGAAAATTGTAGAAGTTTTTTGACTTGGTTTTTATGTATCTTCCAGAGTGAACCAGKTAATTCCACCACACTTAGTTTTGGTGATAAGAACAAAAAATTAAGTAAAAATACAAGAAACACATGAATTTATGAGCAAGTCCAGCAAAGGATCGTAAAGATAATTAAAGGACTGGAACATTTCTCAGATGAGGAGAGACTGAGGGTGAACAGAGGCTGTTTAATGTGGAAAAGAGAAGGCTAACCAGCATCTGAGCCAGCAATCCAGGGCCAGGCTCTGCCCAGTGGCACCCTATGGCAGGATGGGAGGCAATGGACATGAACTAAAACACAGGAAATTCCACTTGAAAATAGGAAAACATCTCTCTGCTGTGAGCTGAACACTGGAACAGGTCATGCAGAGAACCTGTAGAGTGATGATCCTTGAAGATATTCAAAACCCAGCCTGGACAATCCMCTCTAGATGGCCTCGTTTGGGTAGTGGGGTTGGAGCAGGTATCTGCAGACTTACCTTCAGATCTCAATTCTTCTGTGACTCATAAGCATTTTTACTCCATCTCACAGGATATTTTCATAAGAATGTCATGGAAACATCTTCAAAATGATTTTGACAAACTGGAGAAATGGCCTCAGAAAACAGATGAAAAAGCAAATGACACAAAAAAAAMMCAAGAATATCAACTGATCAAATATAGGATGTGGAAGTTTGACAGGATCAGTTTTTTGGAAATACAYGCAGGGCATGTATCTGTTACAAACTGGGCAATATCTTTCTCAAGGTAAGGATAAGGAAGCACTGGAATGTGGAAACTGAAATCTAAACCACTGGAACTCTTAAAAAAGAGGTGAGGCTAGGAATTTATTGGGAATGAGGTGGATATCAACTGACTAGGAGATAGACTGAAAATCTTTTCAAGACCCCTCCATCCCAATTTTTCTACACTTCCACAATTCAAAATGTAGAAGCATAATACACAAATAGGACAAATAGGATACAGACATAGAGAAAAGGACAATATTTTTTGGAATTCCAAAAAACTTCAGTAGGAAGCTTCACACACATACTATTTTATTTTATTTTACTTCATTTCATTGAATTTATTAAGAGCAGGAAAAGACAACTGTATTATTGTATCTTGGAAAAGATATTATATATCTTTACGCAAACAKGACTTGTTCATACCATTTGATGACAATCCACAATGGAAAGAAAGCTAAGTGTAGGATTTTCTGGTTCTGTAGGAAATTCATGCCTGCAGTTTTGTTTTGCAATTTAGGGCAGTCTCATGCAGAAGAAACTGTACTCTGCCTAACCACCCATAAATTGGCCGTGCAGCCCATAGAAGCTTCCTAAAGGTGACACATATATCTAGTAATTAGTAGACATAAATCTTATTCTTTCTCATGTATCATTATTATTAATGATTATTTGTATAGACCCATGGCTGTCTTGACTCTTTACAGATTTAAATTAAGATATTTCCTCCTTTGAATCTATTGCTCTTGGACATATTCAACAAAGGTACAGATTATGTCAGAATTTTTAGGAACTATGATGTGTGCTTAGTCAAGGTAACATTTATTCAAATAATGAGTGCATCACTGGTGGTAAAGGATTTGGCATGTCTGAGGAACAACTCAAAGAGTGGAAAGGGGCTGTGCCAAAAATCAACAACGGTTAAAAAAAAAAAAGCATGACATAGTAATTGGATCAGGTGGACTGCGCTGCAGTAGAAAATAGTAGGAAAAAAACCAAAAGGGAACAATGAAGGCAWCCTGAAACTCAATTGGACCATAGGAGGTCCTAAACCACCCCTGACCATGTCTAATTTATTCTTAAAAGCCCTACAGGGATTTAACAATAAAGGTTCTGTTTCAAGAATCTTCATTTCTGCTGGAGATTACACATAGTCCCCAGGTTCCAGGGCTGGATAATTTTTCCAACATATATATGCAAATTCTCTTTACTGAAAAGTAACCCAGTTGCCAATTACTTCTTCTCTTGCCTTTAATGGTTCCTTCTTCAGCACACCAGAGTGTGATTGTTAGAATTCATCACACATTTTTATTTAATTTAGCTGTTCCTCTTGCATTTAATTTGCTGAACACCTTATTGCTCCTGCTGCTCTCCAGTCTCTTCAATTTGACTACATCTTTCACAAGGCACAACACTGAGAATGACCAGGATCTTCTGAGCTTGCTGGCARCAAGGACACTGAGACAATTTCTTCCCATGTCCTGGACAGGATTTTCTGCTTAACATATGTCAGAATGAGGTTTGCCATTTTTTGGTAACACCGCTGAACAGAGTTGCTCTGTGGTCTTCCACAACAGAAGATGTTTTCTATGTTGGTAGTACTGGACTAATAAAGCATCACTTTGTGCCTTTGATATTCTTTCTGTAAATGTGATAACTTCTTGTCTGTCACTACTGGATTCTGTTGACTTGGGAGCCGTATTAATATTGCTAGGTAAGGATCTCCAGGTGTACTAACATAAGCAAAGCATCACTACTAGTTCATGGATATTATGTGTTACCAGCTGGTAACTTAACTAACCAGCTGGTAGAGGCACAGCCTGCTGCTCATGAACACAATTCAGTCTTGTGACAGTGAGGACTGAATGTAAAAGACTGAATTCCCTCACATGAAGAAATGAAGTCCCTAACTCTGCTTTCCTGTCTTATTTGTTTGTTTGTTTGTTTTCATTCCAAGTTCTATAGCAGTAATGCCACCAGGCACCAAGATGTCTCCAGAACCAGAGCAATTACAAAGGTTGGGTTTAGCGTGGAGCAGGAAAGACTCAAAACTAAAGATGAGAATGGGCCTCTATACCTGTTCCTTTGCACAAAAAGGAGCTCTGCTCCTCARTTTTGGGAGCACTGCAGTCCCAGATGAAAACAGAACTATTCCATTCTTTAGTCACATTTATCCTACGTTACCATAAATCCCTGATCATGAGTATCCTTATAAATTACAGTAGGTGGAGAATTGAGCTGCCCTTGAATATTAATAACCCAAACTAACCAAATGAATGTGCATTAAAGTCATGGCACTTCATATCTGGTGATGTCTGGTCCGTTCCAAGAACAGCCTTTCAAGCGCTACCTAATTTAATATCCTAAATCTCCCATTAAACTTTTGCTTCCATTAACACACATGTTTGGGAATGACTTTGAATTCTGGAAAGTGCTGGGCTTTTGTCTATGATGATAGGAATATCAGTAAAAACTCGTAGGTGCCAAAGGCTTTACATGTTCTGCTCCCAGCTTTGGAGCATGGTGCCAGCTGAGACTCAGAATGTTAATTCCATAAATGCCTTCAAGTCAAGGCTACAGGCATGTTTTTTTTTTTAATCTGGATTTTCCCAAACAATGGCTCTGTCTCTGGGTACATTCTGTGAAGTGCTCTCAGATTTTTTTTCTATTTTTTCACATGAAGAGCACCACATACGTAAATGTATAAAATGCGCAATGTATTTTTAATGTGCAGAGATACATTTCTCTTCATCACCCTATGCAAAAACAGGAAACTTGCATTCATTTGATTCCAAGAACTCCAAAGATTTTTTTTTAAGACTAGCGAGGAAGTTAAAAAAAATCAACCTCTTCTAAACTTGTGTGCTACATAAATAATGAACATTAATGCAGTTTCAAAAATGGTAGCAATCATTTCTCAAATGTATTGTTATTTTAATACCCACAAGAGATTACTTTGATTTTCTGAATAATATCTAGGTTTACAGCGGGAACTGCATAGCCTATGTGAGTAAGACCTAATTATGTTATACCCTGAAATCAATGAGTAGGAGCTTTAAAAAGTGAGTTATTTCTGCCACTTGAATGGAGTCACCTTACCTAGACCCTTGGTCAAACTTGACTGTGCCATGCTGGTACAGAGGGCAAACCAAATGATTACAAAAAAGCCAGATATTTTGTTGTTGTTTATCTCACACCTTCACCTTCARCCCTCCCCCTTCTCTCCTGCTTGCCTTCACCTGGCTGCCTTTGCTCATTTGCAAATCTCAGTTGAACACTTTTTTTTTTTAATTTGCAAGAAGAAATGCAAATTGCTAAAATGCAAATGCTCATAGTGACAAGGAGCTATATTTGAAAATATGATATAGGACTTTGATATAGAACCAATCGTGTCTATGGGAATGACAAATGACACTCATATAGTTAAAATGCTGTATTTTTGCTGTAGCTCTCCATGTGGACATTCTTACTCTGAAAAAAACACCTTTTTTTCCCTCCAGTTTAGGTAAACTGCTTTCAAAGCAACAGAAGCTAAGCTGGATATAAGCACTCACTTTATCCACATACAAACACTCATCCATATCCTTATGGAAGAAAAAAAAAAAGGATTATATTGTCCAATCATAGTAGTTTAAATTCCCACTTTACTATATATTGTTATAATTTCTGATGTAGACAAGCCCTTACACTCCATATGGCTTCCATATGCACAAACCCCTGGTTACTGAAGATGTATGAAAGCCATATTGTTTTTTAATGCATGCATTGAGGAGAAAAGAGTGATCACTAACCTGTGAACTGATTATACCTGGTTCACTTAATCTGAAGTTGTTAAAATCTACCTGTAATTACAAAAAGCTACGCTTACAGTAAAAATTTCTACTAGGCTAGAAAGGGCAACTAAAAGTTTGACTTTTCTTTCCAGGCATTGGTACACTGAAAGAAGAGATGTGTTTGAAATAAGCAATTTCTACAAGGAATAAAACTGTAGGTGATCTTTGCTTGAGCAGTTAATGGTCCTCTCCCTCTCGCTCCTGCACCTATGCACTCGTGCATCGCTGGGCATCAACAACTCTAGTTAGTGGCTTTGTGCTCATGTGTAATATGGGCTGGCTCCAACAGAAGTGCTCTTGATCTATCAGCAACTGGGAAAAAATATTACACCCCAGTGGCAGCAAGCAGGGGAAAAAAAAATAAAAAACAAATAAAATGTTATTACAATATTTCCTTCAAAGGAAGYTGGGATAATATTATGGCTGGTAGCTGACCAGCTGCTTTCATTTAATATTTTTCTAATTTTAGTCAGTGTTGGTCAAACAAACACAGCTTTTAAGGGATTTCCTTCAGTGTTAACAGACTGTTGTGCAGTTAGTTAAACAGAAGCTTTGCAGTGTGAGGTATGATCAAGAAATGTGCGCCTTATAAATAATAGTGCCATATCGATGCAATTAGCCATTCTTTAGGGGCCAAATTTTTCAAAATTTGGCAACTAGATCACTATTTTCATTGGCTATCTGCTTCTATAATTGAACATGGAAACTCCTTTTCTGGAGGATTTTTTTTTTCCGARGGAGAAGACATGCTCTCAGTGGTGCAAATCACTAAGGAGAATGGTGAAGTTTAACTCAGCAGCCCTGATGCTGCTGCTTGGCTACCTCAGCCTCTGGAAACATGGCACCAGTAACTGGAGGTGCAAATACTCTGCTTTGCACCTGCAAAAAAAGGAAGTCTGGGACTCAGCCCTTCCAAAATTATTCCTGGGCACAGAATGGACTGTTATAGTGGAGTTTTGAAAGAACTCTTTTTAGGGCAAAAAATAAAATTTGCTGGCTGGCTGGTAGCAGAGAGTCATAGACAGTCTGCCACTGTGTACTCAGTGCCCAATGTGCTGCTTATTCTAAGTTGAGCTGCTAAATTGCTTGGTGTTAATAATTTGTTGTTTGTTGCAGTGGTGGAGCTGCCTGCCTGCTTATGTTAATCTGGCTGGTTAACCGTTGCCTTCCTGCAAGGTGCTGCCCTCCTTCCTCACCTTGGTCCTTTTCCTGTAGCCAGGGCAAAGGCATGGGGCCTGGAAGTTCATTTACAAGARATTTTTCCGCACATGCTGAGCCCTTGTGCAAATTAGAGAATTGGCTTCAGCTTGAGATTCCTACAATTCATAACGTTGGGATTCAGATCCACACGCTCCTCTAACGTTCATAACCAAGATGTCATGGCAATGTGGATCTTGTATTCAACACCATTATGGTTGACTACAGATGTTTATGAATGCATGGGCGCCGTTAAAAAGTTTGCTGCCCAGTTGCCATTCTGCATGGAGCTATTTGAAGAAAAACCCCAGCACCAGACATTTTAGAGTTGGCAAAAGCTGTTTGGGGGTATTCAGGACTCCTGACTTAATTCACCCTAATGTTAACAAATTGTTCAATGCCATCAATGTTATGTACTAAAGGCAGAGGGAATGGCTAGAAACATATGCCATGCTGTCCCTGTTTGATACAGCACAGTTAAGATCAGGAAAGCAACTATATGGCATCTTAGTGTTCTGATATTTATGCTCCATCAGTAATGTCCATAAAATACTGGCTCAGCTGAGAATTTAAGTGGTATTTTCATTTTGCTTAATAGTTGACTATTGAAATGCAGTCTGGTTTCTGAAAATCAAACCGAAAAYGCCCTAAGTGTTTACTGAAGACTTCAGTGGTGAAATTAGAGCTTTTTGAAGCCTCTGAGACAACTGGTATGTTTGAAAATAATCTGAAGGAATAAAAGGAAGGAGACTGATGAATTGCCAGAAGCAAGCATTGGGAAGAAGAAGAACTTTCTGTTTACAAATGTCCGTGTTAAAATGATAGAGTGCATCTATCCAAGGGAGGCCAGGAAAGGTAATCTTAATGAAGACATTGTAAGGCTGGCAATTTCCTTTTCATTCCCAATGCTTTGTTAAAGTCAAAGAGTTTCTAAAATTTGTAGCTACAGGCAGAATTTGGTGCTGTCGAACTGTGTTTATTATCTAAAAGTTTTACAAAGCTATTCTTCAGAGAAACAACTGAGTAGCATGAAGAAAAAGAAAACTTAGTATTTGGAAATCACAGCAAACTGCAGACTCTTCTCTCCAACACATGCTCCCAAGTTTGTGCTGTTGACTTATTCATTTGGCAATATTGCAACCAAAACTATCTGTAACTAAAAATTAACTCTACCGATGCAGAGGAAGAGAACGTAATTGTGTGTTAGCATCTAGTGCAAAGATAACATGAAAGAGGGGACATGTTTGCAATAAGTCCAAATGAGAAAAGCATAGATTCCTTCTGGTAGCCTAACCAGGATTATGGTCACAGTGCCAGGACTAGAGGCCACAACCTATTCTGTTGTGGTTCTGTGGACTGTGTGGTTCTGATCACACTTAGTGATCAATCTCGGAGCACTAATTATGGATCCTACCTTAATGGTCCCCAAGTATGAAAGGCAAGTAATGATTTTCTACCCACTATCTACTCTTCCCATGCTTTGACAATAGCACTAATCACTACAGAAATTGCTTTTCTTAATGTTTCTTCCTAAGTTAAATAAAACACCCATTTGCCATGTTAAAGATTTAAACTGTGTTAGAGACATATGGGTATTTACTATGTGCAAATGTTATGTTTACTTCGAGATGTTTTCATATGTGCATATTTGTGTTGGTGATAATATTATTATGATAATTTCTACATAAATGTGAATAGTACTTCTTTGATTGTCTCATGGAATAATTATTAGTAGTATTGATAGCAATCACCTTGGAAATGTAAAATTATGAACTGTGTGCTTAATGGATCATATATGTTTTTTAGGGAAAGTCTGAGGCAATTTTAAGTCTAAATGGAGATAACCTAGGCTTAGCTGTCTGTAACTTGTCTGTAACAGATGAATGAGACCGTATATGAAAAGACTTCTGAGGAGAATCTTTCTCAAACTCTTGGAGGAAAATATTCTGCAGGAGTGAACGTTACGGTTTTTAGAAGAGGGAATAGAGTTTGACCTGAAAATGTAAGGAGAGTATCTGAACATGAAGCATAGAAGCCTTATATGCACAGATGCTTTTATTCTTAGTTCATATTCAATTAAACATTCTCTGAGAAGGTATGACAATGTTGTGTTTTTTTTTTTTTTTTTTTTTTTTTTTCCTTAAAAGAAAAATAAAACCCAAAAACTTCTTGAAATAAGACTAGACAAAACTTTGGCCATCAAAATGATCTAACTATTACTGGTTGTGACTTTTGTCTTCCTGGAAAACCCCTACAGTGGCCAAATCAGTAGAAGAACAAATGCTGTTCCCTGAGGTGAATGTGATTCTCACTTGAACAAGGCTCTGATTTGGCTATTTTTAATGCATCCACTAAAATATCACCTATAGTTAAAAAAAAAAAAAAAAAAAAAAAAAAAAGCAGTAGTGATGTGAAGTACCCAAAGGCTGCATCTGCACTAGCATCTGCACTAGCAGTTTAAGTTCAGATGAAGGGTGTGCTTTTGGTGCGACTCCCCTGAACATCTACTTGTGGCTCATTAGGAAGCCTATATGGCACACACGGTCAAAGGAGCAGAGCTCCCTCACGGCTGCAGGATGATGGTCTGTGTGAAAGAAGTATAGCCAACCTGCCACCTGCACTCCGGCAAGTCCCAGCTCCTGGAACAAATCCTCTGCCTAAGCTGAGTCGGCCTTCTGGCTCCTTGGAGATGACTTCCAGGACTACATTATCTATATAGTGAAAATATCAGGAAGACACAAACAGAAACAAGAATTTTGACCTTTTTCGTCATAAGCAGGTTGATTTCCAGGGTCTTTCCCATGGTATGTGATGCTGCTGTAAATTAGGGCAATGCTTGATTTACATGTAATTCTTAGCCTATCAACTATGATTTCAATAGAGGGGATAAGGAGTGAGAAAAAGAGAGGAAAGTCACAGTCATTACTCGTTCCACTCTTGTTAAGCCTCCTGAATTACCTTAGGATGAATTTGGCTCACTGATGAGAAAAATATTTTACAGTATGTTTGCATATATATCAGAGAAAAGAAATATACTCAAATGTTGTTTCACAATGACCCATTTCATCAGAGCATTCTCATCACAATATGAGCTGGTAGGCTTTATGTCAAATGATTTATAAGCTAAGTATCCCACTTTAATGATAGTGATTATCATGATTTATCATATGTTTTTCAGCATCCTGACAAAGGAAAAACCTTTCAAAATTAGGAGCATACCTCCTTAAGCATTATACAGATGAAATATAAATCTGGTCTTACTCAGGTGAGTAAAACTTGGAATATTTGGAAAAAAAAAAAAGAAAAAGAGGATCAATGTAAATAGGAAAGGAAGGAAAAATCTATTGCATTGCACACTCTTTTTGTTTTGAACATGATAGGGATTTAGGAATGGCAAGTCTTAGATTTCTCTGGCTCCAGCAGATGGAAGAAGGATCTATGAAGAACACTAAGTCAACTGAGAGAATAATTAACATGAAATCTTTGCCTCTGAAAGCACAAGGATTCCCAGACAATAAGACAAGCACATTTTAAAACCTCTCCCCTAGGATGGAATGAAGTTATGTTATCTGTGGTTATCAGTAAGAGAGGTTTTTTAGTATGTTATCCCTGCTGCACAGAAGGGGCTACAGGAAGGTTTATGGGTTTAAACCCATCCTGTTTTTATCATGAACACTGAGTCTTCTAAGTGGGTGACTCCTTTAAAACACACCAGGCTGTGTCACAGTAGTGTGGGGTTATAAAGACAGGCCAATAACTCCAAATGTTTCAAACTGTTTCAAAATTTATTAGGACTGAATTCTCCTGAGAATCTCATATTTTATTACTTTAACTCTTGCTTAGATGTCTAATGGCTGCCTGGAGAGACCTCTGTGGTTATCTGGTTCACAGATTCACAGAATATTTAAGGTTGGAAGGGACCTCTACAGATCATCTAGTCCAACCTTCCTGCTCAAGCAGGCACACCTASAGCATGTGGCACAGGGTGGCATCCAGGCGGGTTTTGAAGACCTCCAGAGTAGGAGACTCCACAACCTCCCTGGGCAGCCTGTTCCACTGCTCTGTCACCCTAACAGTAAAGAAGTTGCTCCTCACCTGGAGACGGAACTTCTTGTGCTCCAGCTTATGGCCATTACCCCTCGTCCTATCGCTGGCCACCAGTGARAACAGCCTGTCCCCTTCCTCCCTGCATTCTCCCTTCCTGAACTTATACATATTAATCATATCCCCTCTGAGCCTTCTCTTCTCCAGAGAAAACAGGCCCAGCTCACTCAGCCTCTCTTCATACGAGAGATGTTCCATTCCCTTAATCATCCTGGTTGCCCTTCTCTGGACCCTCTCGAGAAGCTCCACGTCCCTCCTATACTGGGGTGCCCAGAACTGMACACAGTACTCCAGGTGCAGCCTCACCAGRGCTGAGTAGAGGGGCAGAATCACCTCCCTTGACCTGCTGGCAATCTGGTTWGYTCCTACCACCTAATTATCACTTTCGAAAAGACYTTGGGCTGGGTGATTGAGAATCACCATGTTTAAAAGACTCCAAACAAGGGWTTTTTATTTTTTTTTTAATGCAATTAAGTGAATTATTCCCCTAATGGGATCTCCTTAACAGATAATGGGAGAAAAACTAAAAAAAGGCTCTGGGCTTTGTGGACTTTTTTTTTTTTTAATATGTTTAGTCATCTAATACAATGAAAAATAAAAGGTCTAAACCATATTAGAAGAGCTCTCATTAGCAACAATCAGTCCTAGTGAGTACACCATGGAAGGCATGTTCTTATATGGTGCTCTGAAGTTATGAATAAAGGTATGTATTTACCCTCCTTTTTTTTTTTTTTTTTTTTAAGACAGGAAGTAAAATGTCTCTTCTCTGTTTTCCAGTCATTTATCTTTACATTTGGATCTCTGATGAGTAGAGCCAAGCAAACTGAGGGGCTCCTGGGAAATTATCTGTGGAAGACTTTGGCACACATTTTGCTCTTAAGCTTAGGCCTTGGGAAAATCACACTGACTGTGTCTTGTCCCCACAACCTGCCCCTCCTAGCCCATTTCAAAAATCAGAAACCTTTGCAGAATTTCCARTGAGGCTCAAAATAGTGGTTTGCTTTCATCTATTTTGCACTTTTGGACTGCTTACAGCACTCACACAAAGCTGTTCTGGCTCTAAAGCCATTGCCTGCAACAAAAGTGAAGGAAAAGAGAAAGAAGTGCAGGAGGTAACATTCATCAAAGGAGGGAAAACAATGATTAAAATTCTGACTGGTGAGTAAGATGGGTAGGGTCTATCTATTGGAAGTTACAGGCTGCTGCCATGAGATTACATCTGGCTCTCAGATGGCAGAGAAGAAAGGAAGATCCTATTTTCTTTCTAGCTCTCTTGGTGGGTGTASCTAGGCTGGTGAATCCTCCTGCATCTTACAGTTACCACTAGTATTTTATTTAAAAGGCAGAAGCCCAGAAAGAGATAGTAAGAAACAAATCAGTCAAGATGAGACATCCATGAATGAGTAAATCCATATAATTGCTATACTCTTTCATCTCACTCATTCATTCATTCTCCTCCCGTTTATCAACTGGCACATCATCCCCTTAAAGACATTAAGTTAGTGTCTTTCAGGTTTCTTCTCCAGTTTCCCTGGAGACTTCCAGTCCCCATCTCACATTTTTCTGAGGACCTTGCTGATCCACCATGTGTCTAGGTCTAACACGTCTCTAAAGAATATTTTATTTATGGGTGTTCATTCACTTGGCAAGGGGGAACACTTTTGAACAATTGTGTGTGCGTGTACTAGCAGGGAAAATTTAACAAAGATGGTCATTTTAAAAACTGTGTGGAGAATGTCAAGAGGACAAAAATGAGCATATATTTTATAAAACTTACCCACAGACTAACATTTCGGATCGGATTGCCCCCGTTCTTCTAGTGCCTTATCTCTTGTCCATGACTGAAATTCTGTATCTGGCACTTATGAAATGCTCAGCTCAAACTGAAAATGTTTTCTTGCTGTCTATTTTTAGAAGTCTTTTTTGTTGTAATTTCTAGAATTATAGATATCAATAGAAAATATTCTTGCACATGAAAATATATGATTCTTTTCAGCATCTTCCTGAAGTTTTCACTAAAATGTCTTGTGACAATGAGTTCCACAGGGTAACAGACTCCTTTGCGAATGCGCATAGCCCTAAAAGTCCAGAATCAGTGGTATCACCACAGACCTCAATGTAAAAATTAAAAAAAAAGGAAAATGAATAGAGAGATATATTTCCTAATTCTGATGTACCCAAAGAACTGTTTTTTTTTTTCCTGCGTATGCTTGACATTTTCAAAGTCTGACAGAAGGAAAGACAGGCCTCATACCCATATGTTTATTCTGGGGAAGTGGTTTCTGTAGTATTGATATATAGCCCCACACAGAACTTCCCTGATTATTTAGTTTTGTTTTTAAGTCACTGGGACAGGAGAAATGAAGCTGAAATGTACTGCAGCAGCTTTCTGCATTGTGAACATGCAACTGCTAATGGCATCTCCTTCTCTATGACCATGATGGTTCTCTACTAGCTCAAATAAATTCTGGAGAACAGGAGGAGGTGACTAGTGACTAAGGTACTGGCACTACAACTTTGCATTCAGCGCAGTCCTGCAGGTGACTAGAAAAAAAAAAAAAAGGAAAATGTGTGTCCAGACCTATTTTGAGAAGATACTAAAGTCTTTATGAAATAAAAAAGAATGGTGTATGAATTGTTATCAACACAGAGGTTGAAAGGAAATATTCAGATTTTAATTAAATCAAGATATGTCATTATCCTGCCACCAAATAATTATTAATAAGTTTCTTCTTATTAATGCTACTTTGAAATTCCCTGAGTACTGAATTCTTTACCAGGCATATGTTGCAAGAGTGGTCCTAAGCAGAGAGAACACATATATCTGTTGGTTCTGAATATCAGCTTTTTAATGTCTGGTGTCACAAACTGAATAATCACGGGTGGGAACAAAACTCATACTGATGGTATTGTTGTACTACCCAGGAACTTATGCTTAGTGAWACATGCTACCAGCTTGCGGCATAAGGGAAAAGGCTCCATATGGGGAGTCATAGGTTTAACACTTTCTGGGACTCAGCAGAGGTCATAAGAGTCCTCTGAAGAGATACAACCACACATCTCACACCTTATTCATGAAGTCTCTTCCCAAAATAACTTTTATTAAAAACATACACACAAAAAAAAAAAAAAAAAAAAAAAAAAAAAAAAAAAAAAAAAAAACCCAAAAAAAGCAAACACAAAAACAAGCCTCAAAACCTCCTGGACTCTCAGGAAAGAAATATAGGAATAGGATTTATAAGAAGGAAGTTCAAAACTTATATGAAGAAAAATGACAAGAGGCTAAAATGCTGATCCTATGCCAGTTATTTGTCAAAGGAATTCCTTGCAAAGAACACATGCTAAGTTGGAGCCAGACAATACTAAGCCACAGATTTCTGGGCAAATCATAACAAACTTGAGTTCTGTGAACATTTTGATTGTCTTATTCATACCATGGCAAAAGAAAAAGTATTGGGCAAACTGGAAATGTCTTCATCTCACAGTGGTGTACTCCAAGCTGGTGGACTGCTGATATTCTTCCATTTATTTATTAGTTTTTTTTCTAGAAAGTTAAATGAGCAAATAACAAAAGCTAAGCTTTTTGTGAACTTGGCAGGGGTCTGGATTTCTATCGTTTAGTGTGACAGCAAAATGACAGATGATTTGTTAGGAGGAAAAAAAAAAGCAAAAAAGCATCCCTATTATTATGTTACTCATAGTTTACTACTTAAGAATTGAGCAACAACATTGAACTTTTTTACCTCAACTATTAAAACTAGCTAATTATTTATAAGTTCGGGGGGAGTGTATGGGGGTTACTGAACAGTCAAATGTCTTAAGGGGCTGCAAGACTAGACAAGAGGTTATTTTCCCCAGTGATTTTTTTCCTACTTGCCAAAGTAAACTCTGTAAATCTAAAGCTCAGCAGACTCCTTGTTGTTTTTTTAAGCAGCTATTGTTCTGACAATCTCTTCATTTTCCCTTTATTCTTTTTTCTTTTAGTAGACCTGTGCACAAAAAAAAAATGAAATGCAGTGAGTGTTTTGTCAAATCTACATCAAAATAAAGTTCCAAAGCAGTATTTAACAGGAAATGGAAAGAAAGCAATCTACTTTGCCATAGCAGTTTGATGCTTAGCTGTCGTATTTCTCATATTTCTGTCTCCCTCCTTTGATCACCCTAATAACAATTCCGTAGACTATTAAAAATGGAAGCCAGAAGCATGTTAGTGGAAAATTCTACTTTTCACCATTTATGTTGCCTGTTTAATTTTTATGATTTGCTCATTTTGGACTGTGAGAAAAGGCTACCAGGCTCACCCCAGTGTTATGCTGGTGAAAATCTGTTGAGATTCTTATGTAAAGAGGTGAATGTTCAGTGATAAGCTTTAACAAAACCTTTTTGGCCAAACATCATGGATGAGATGAGGTGGATGTAGAGGGTAGGGGTATTCTGTCCTCCGGTTTTCAGCACTGGGAGGAAGAGAGCAGGCAGGTCTGGGGCTACATAGATGTGCTGGGTCCTTGATTTATAGCAGKTCTGCTTTCCAGTTCTCTTTCTCTCCAGTGCATGAGGTTCTCCTAAGGGGATATGCTTAAATTAGCTTACGCTCTGAATCAGAGATAGAGTGCTGGGAAGAGGCCATTTTGATTTTTGTTCACTCAAAACATTTCCAGATAGCCAGATAACTGCTTTTATTTCCATTTTTCTTCTACCCATTAGCAAGGGTGATACTCAAGCCAGGTGACAAAGGTGAGAGTATTTGCTTCTCCTCACTGCAAGACTGGTTATCTTATCAGTAGCACAAATGTAACAAGGACCACGGAATTACTTGGAAATGTTTGTCTTTCCACCTCTCTGTCAACACCCTCTGGGTCATTTGCATCAAGTACTTTMCACTGTGCTCTTTTTTTGGCTGCTATTTTGACATCATTTGCAAAGTAATCTGTGTTTTAACATGGAGACTGTTAAAGCTTCTGAGTTCCTAATACCTTTAAAGCAAGCTCCATTCATTTTCTTTGTTCCATTTTTTTTTTTTTGTTTTTTTTTATGGAATCAATGGGCTGAAGTTTAGTGCTTGTAAAGATGGGGGACTGGCAATGGTAGCTAAAGCCAGCTAGTCTGTGAGCCATTAGCGTGTAAGCTCCTCTACGCAACACTGCCAATGCAATACAGCCCTAACTGGCAGCTCCTTTGCTGTTTGTTCCTAGACTGCTCCTCAGCAGAGGATGCCAATGTGCTTGTTTTTATATCATGGGCAAGTGGAAAGCAAGATGAGGCCACCATGGTTATTTCCATTTGGGATGTAAGGCCAGGTTTGAACCCAGGCACTAGTGATGAAATGCTAGTGCAGAAACCTGCCTGTGAAAGGGGAGCTTTGCAGAGGAGCTTTTCTGCACAAGTGCTGATATTTTTCCCCATTCTGTGTAAGCTTACCATTTCAGAATCATTGATACCAGGTCCTGAGGGCATGCTTTGGCTACCGTAGCTGACTAGATGAAGTATGGTTCCCTTATTAACTTGTCAAAGTGCGATGCAGCTGCATCATTTGCTCACCCATTTGCTTAACTTAAATAAAGGTTGGTGGTTAGGCTTCTGTTGCATTGTGCTCTCCTGCTAATTATCAGTGTATTTGTTTTAGAGACAATTAGCCACCTGGTTCATTCTCCCATTGAAGTCAGGTCATCATGAGTTACATCTGTTTTCAGGACTCTTCAAGTCCAAGACATAATAAAAAGATGATGGTTATGATTATAAAAAGCATGCGGGGTTGGGCATAAGTTGTACAGCATATTGAATTCCCAAGGAGGAATGGATTGCAAAGCTCTTGCAGTGGCTTCCTTCTGCATGTCACAGAAGATGGATGTGAGTAGAAAACTGTTCTGTGGTGCCAGAAGTCCTTTAGCTCATGAATGGCTAAGAGTATTTCCAAAGGTAGATCGATAAAGTCAAGGCAAAATGAGCTGTGATACCTCCTTTCAACACTGTGGCGATACAACAAAAAAAGTGACAAGTAAGCACGTCTCGGTGCATATCGCATTTGCATAAAAATAAAAGTTGTTCAGACCTGTGGGTGTTTCCTTTTAAAAAATGTGCTATATAATGTGGCATAAGATTATGTGTGATGCACATTTACTTTTATAATCCCATATGTTCCGGTAAAACTCTGTATTTTGAAGTAAGATTTTATTACAGTAGAACCTCATTAATTCTCACTAATGACTGGGAGACCCTTTGCAAATTACTGAATTTTGTATACAATTGAACACCATTAAATGCCTGGTGTTTCTAGATGTTCTTCTACATCCTGAGGAAGATGAGCTGATGAGAATCCTGCCGTTCATACCTCAGCTATATTAGCTGCAGAGAGGGGAGTACAAAGTCATTGCAGTGGATTTGGCTCCTGGTGTTTGCAAGATGTTCATGTAGGGCTTACTCTAGAGAGGACAGAGGCCTGTATGACATGAGGAAGCACGTAGGGACCTGGCACTGAGTAGATGATTAGCATAATTTACTGCTGTTTCATCCCTTGTTGCTTTGGGGTCCATGAAGGGATCACATTTTCTTGAGAGGAGCGGTACCCCTAGCCTGATCTAACRACTCACAGATCTCAGAACAGCTATATCTACTTAGATCATCATGTTATAGTCCTTCCTGATAGYCTTCATCAACATATGCAGATGACAGTGTTTGGATTTACTTATACTATAGACGTGTTTATCATGTGTAGGGGAGACTTAGGATGTTYAAAGGAACTTTCCGCAAGCATAACATTTCTCCTGGAGAAATCTAGTGGSTGAGTGTTCATTAGAGTGTTCATATGAAATGTTGAAATACTGGCTTGCATCTCTTTTGCCTACTGTATTTTGGAGTAACAACAGTAGCTCAACCCTTAAAATTGAGCTTAGAACTTCATCATAAGTATGATTTTCAAAATAATATGATTAACTCAAAGAAACCAATCCTCCCTGAAACACTCCCTCTCCTCCCAGAAGATTTTTCAGACTGATAGTACGAAAATGAAAATACTTTCATTATACTCAAAATGACTGGGCAGAAGGATGCTAAAAGCATGAATCTGAAGAATCTATGGACACAAAGATGGATGTATGCAAAGGTAAACCTAAGTCCGTAAGTGGAAGAAASAGCAAATTTTGAAGGAATGCATAGACAAGACAGTCCAAAATTTGGAACATCAGGGGGCCACATGGGCAAAGAATACAGAGGTCATRGAGGAAGGGATGAAGCAGGGAAAATGATGGAGAGCAAGTTTCAGTGCACTGATGGTGGGAACAAAAAKGATGAGAGAGATGGTGGAGGAAGAACAGCATAACTATGAAAGGAAAAGGCAGGCATGGATGAGAGGAGTGCTGGTATGACCAGATTATGAGAGAGGAATCAGGAGTACTGGCGTAGGCAGGAGAGAAGTAAAAGTGAGAGGAGAAGATGATGTGGCAATGGGGAACTGGAGCATCCTCCTAACTGTTCATTCACAGGGTTTTTAGCACTTGTCATGCTTTGAAGCTATCTATTTTATAGCCAAAGTATAATTTATGGTGGTGGTGAAGGGGAGAGACTGCAAACTGGATTCAGTTGAAATATAACTTTCAGCCTAACTCCTGGCCAATTGCTTGGTTAACAATGCTCAGATCTTGAAGCATCTCCCTGAGTAAATACATTTCATCCATTAAAAAAAAAAGAAAAAGAAAAAAAAAAAAAGAAGCTTAGAATAATGAGAACAAAGAAAATGAGGAATTCATCACTGTTCAGCATCCAAATCTTCTACTCTGCACAGCAGCAGAGACTCTGGCTTCAATTACTCCATAACATTTATAYGTGAATTAAGGCCCTTACAGGTACATGTATTTTGATAGCCCCTCTTTTCCTTACTTTGTTTTCCTCATTGAGATCTTTCTTTCTTTTTTTTTTTTTTTTTAATTATTTATTAACTTACCCAAATCTTGCATGAAAATCCTCCTTCTGGTGCTCAGCAGCTGTACAGAAACAGGTGATCTCTTGCTGAACATACAGTCATACAGCTTCTTTTCAAGGCTTTTTCAAGCCACTGAGAAATTACTTGCTAGTGATGGCTCTCATACAAAACAGCAGGAGAAGAATGAACGGGAGACTCTGTGGGAGCAGGGTGGCTGTGCGGAGCAGCTARATGAAAGGCAGTGGATTGCAGTAATTTCCTAGCATGTAAGAAGGTAATTCACTTTGATAGCACATCACCACTGGTGGCTTTCCAACAGACAGAAAATACTTGCTAGTTGAGGAAGTAAGTAATGTCACATGAAACATATATAATTTCCACAGAGTTAAAATGCAAGCCCACTAAGGGTATTGTTTTGCTAACACTGACTCATGACACTGACAATCAGGCAAATAGGGGCCTGGGGCAGAAGATACAAGTAAAATGTATTTCTGTTGTGGGGATCTATTCTTTCATCTGCTTTCCTTACAGACTTTTAAGAAACTGTTGCAAACTTGATCTTGTTTAGCAATTATGATTTATTACAGTTGGCTCCACTCTTCATACTGTTTAAACTTAGATTTAAAGAATAATATCCACCTTGTTGCTTAACATAAACCCTGTTAAAATAACACACATTTAAAAAGGCATACTTGGCATTATGGAACAATCAAAGTAGAAGACAAAAGCTTACCATACTATTAATATACATATATATATGCATATATACGTACATTTCCCATAAAAAAAAAACCCACAAAGTGAGATCTTTTAATGAACACATCAAAGAATACATCTTTCTTAGCTGAAAGGAAGAATGTCTCCTGACAAAAGCCAATTAAGGAGTGAATACATTTTGTTTATTTAGACTTGAAAAATGTATATTCTTGTAAAATAGGAAAAAAAAAATCAACCCAATATTCTTTTAAGGCCACAAAGCAGCTAAGGGAACACAAAGATATATCACTCATGGAAGCTTCATAGTGCATGAAAGAAACATAAAGACTGTGAGTTTACTGTTACCTAAGGCATGGTATTGAAATACATGTTCTGGGAGGGCTTTTTCTCAGCCTGCCTGGAGATTCTGGAACAAATTCTGCTCCTGTTTATGYCTCTGTAAATCTGGAATTACTGAATGTCAGGCAGTAGGATTATTCTGAGCGCATGCACTTTTAAGAGTGAGATTTTGCCCTACATTAAGAGCAAACTAATAGTAGTTGTCCCACGAGGTCCCATGAAGTCCTTGTGTTTTGTGTATTTCTAATCTTGTAYTTAGGGCTGTCATCCCACACACTGTCAACTCCAGTTTTAAAACCAGGGTGAGAAGACTTTTTACCTGGGACAACAGACATCCTTTGTTGGAAGCCCTGAAGGGCCAAACTCCTCTGATTCTCCTACAAGACTTAGACTACTAGGTTGAGGATAATTAGCTAAGTGTATTTGGGGTTGTTTCTGTGCTGGCTATAGAGTAGAGGTACCTGGGGATGGATGCGAGGAGCCGGGACTAAGAGAAGACCCTTGGATCAGTTCGTGCAACAACTTGTGCTGCCTGTTATCTGCTCCCTGCCAGCAACTGGGGCAGGTTATTCAGTCAAGTGTGTTCTCATGCGTCAAGCCTGAGCCTGGGTTTTGAATAAACAGAACCAAGTATGTTGAAGAAGTTGAAAACATCAGATATATTTTTAAAATGTTTGCCTGTCTACTGTGTGGAATGACTAGACAGCAAAAAGGCAATAGTCAGGAGGCATAAAAGTACATCTATAAAACAGACTGAATTGTAAAATACATGTAATAAATGCATAAAGCAGCTACTCAAGACTGAATATGATTGTGGAAACAACCTTGGGAGTAGAAAATGTTCTGGCCCACAGAGGACTTCAGTCAAATGRAAACAACAAAACACTTAACCAACAAACTCGATCTTTCTTCAGRTCCTGTATCTTCCATCTACCCACACGCAATCAGATTCATAGACATAGACAGCTTTATCCACACAGAGTTCATGACATACACTCCTAACTCCTGGATCATCTGGATAAGATTATTGGTTTAGGACAGTGTTTGCTTTCAACATTTAAGTTTTCAGATATTTACATGTGTATGAGAAATTTGGTGTTTTAGTTGAGCTAATTGCCATTACTCCTGTGTATAAACATTTGTCGAATCARGACCACAGATTCTACTTTCCTTTGGTCAGTCATGTACCATACCTCACATATGGGTTGTTCTCACTTTGATAATAATTATTAAAAGAATACAGAATAATTGGAATAAAATAATAAAGCTTGACTGAAGTTTAGAAAGAAATAGTATAGTTCTCCTGTTAACCTAMGCAATTATMTTTGCAAGACAGAGCTCAATGRAGATTTTTAGAAAGAACCGAGGAAATAAAATATAATCAGTTGTGTTGTGCAATCCTTAACTGAGAAAATTTCTTGCTATCCTGGACTCCTGTATGTGTGGCAATTGCCATTGATAAATGTTGCTTGATGATACTAGTTACAACACTTAAAAAAAAAGTTATTTTGGGAGAGCATAATTGATGCAATAAGTCTTAAATCACAGAATGGTAACTATCTTTAAATGATAGATTTTATAACTATAGCCTTTTAAATGGGGCTATATCTTTTCCTCTGTCACTTAATTTCTTGCTTTCCAGTCTTAAAATAAAATCTTAAACATTTTAGTGTACATTTTCACTTGGAGTTCTGATAAAAACCCTGGATTGTTTCTTAGGAGTTGCAACAAACTCTAAATTTATTACCTGACATTGAAAAATGATTTGTGTTAACACGGAAATATTCTTTTCTGAAAAAAAAAAAAAAAAAAATAGAAGTGTAGTTCCTGAGACTGATATAGGCACTGATCCTGCAGTTTGGTCTACTAAGGATCTATTCACAAAGAGACTTTCAAGACCTCAGTCCAGGACATCTACAACAATCTAATCTGAAAATATTGGGTACAACTTGCATGAAGCTGGAGCAGACTAATCAAGACTTGCAAAAAAAAAAAAAAATCTTATTTATGAGTTATTAGAGGAACTGAGAGTGTGAAGGGAAAAGCTAGGGTCCTATCATAGAGAAATCAGTCAGTAAATCAAGCTTTATTCTGCACCATAAAGAGGCAAGTTGAAGAATGTTTTCTTTTATCATTCAGAGTCACACCAGAAAATGGATGGTAAAAACTTCAAAGTCAAGGGCTTATTGATGTTTTTGCTTATAAAAATAGTACAGGCACTTAACAGCCTTTGTATTATGTACATTCTTTAGCATGAGTGGATAGCTGTGTTAGTCAGCAGGACAAACTGAATAATAAAGTTACTGATACATTTTTAGAGACAAATCAAAACAAATACCTGGGCTTTCAGAATTGCTCTGGATGCCTCTTTACAATAGAAGCAGCCACAGAAGCCTGAGTGGTTCCAAATGTTGTGTCTACAGAATATTACTTATAACAGCAGTGTAGCCAGAGTCCTATTGTGCAACAGTAGATGAAGCTGAAACACCTCTCAATTAATTGTGTGTTTATTAAACACTATGATTAACATGAAAAAGTGCAGCTTGCAAGGGGGATTTGTACCTATGTTTTTAAGTCTCAGCCAGAGCCTGTAAACATTTCAGTACAGCACATTATTTTTTTACAGAAAATAGAAGTACAGGCCTTATCTAAGCATGGCATCATGGGTGTGATTTTTTTTTCTTGATTTCAGGGACGCAAAAAAAAAAAAAAAAAAAGAAAAAAATCATAATTCAAACTATGTTTCTCTACCTACCCACTGGAGAAAGTTAGGAGATCACTGAAGAGTGAGTCAGGCAACCTCAATAATGCCCTAAGGAGCTGCCTGTAGCCAGCCAGAAGGAAATATGGGGACAGAAAATTTATTGAAATTTAATCTATCCTCAGATTATTATATCCTCAGATCTATGGCCAATAATACTTCTCCCGCCCCCAGGCATCCTGTGCACCCCTTAGTCTGAAATGTTTTGACATAAACCATTGCAATGTGAAAATGGATAATCAAGACTACTGCTGCCTGCTGGCCTACTGGACAATCCTGATTTTTGCCTTTGAAAGAGAGGGGAGAAATGATAGTTTACTTATGGAGAAAAAATCCTAAATTGCCTACAGTTACATTCAGGAGAGGGTGGGATGGAGGAAGGGGTACAGGTTTTAGAAACCTTTAGAAAGAATCAGTTTACCTTGGAGCAGTATAAAGGGACTGGTCTGTCCAAAGAGACACAGTACCACTGGCTTTATTTAGAGTTTTTTGAAAGTTGTTAAATCCAATTTAATCAATTTTAATAAGAATTGTATTTCAGATCAAAGTCTTTAGGCAGCCATCATCACRCCTTTTTAATCCTTCTAACCTATACCTTTTTATTTCATGGATAAATATGCTTTGAAACTAATACAGAGTCATTGAATCCAATACATTCCTAGTGGAACCAATCCATGTATACTCAAGTCACTATATTTTTATGGAAATTAATAGATTTTCTTTGAAGGCATATTATTTTCACTAACACCAGTAGCTTTTCTTGAAACCAATGCTTTGTTTTCCAAAAACAGAGCATTTCAGTTCACACTCACAGGCATCTTGCTTGATTTCTTTTCTTTTCCCTTTCTCATAATTAAACCCACTGAACTAAACACAATATTAGATGTCTAATGAAACCAACATATTTTCATACTGACCAATTAGAACAAGTTTAAGACCATGAATCCACTGTGCTTCTCAATATAATTTAGTAAAGCGAATACTGTGAAATGGATCATGCTCTTGCAGACAACATGCCTCAGGAATATGTCCCCAGTTTGARTTTTGCCATTCCTAGTAACATTCCYGTGGTAGGTAGGTGGACTTCCACACTCTCAGGGTCTGAATATAGCACAGCAGGACAAGCAGAGACAGGGTTTCAGTAACGCTCAGAAGAAGAGAGGTTAGCTGGATGACCACTACAATTAGGTGATCCTCAACCAGCTCAGCAGCCCCTTGGGTCTCTCCTGGCTTATAAATTCTAGGAAAATACTTTGAATTTTAGGAAAATTTGCTCAACATATCATGCAGACGGATATCACACTGCAAATGCTCCAGCATTCTCGTGTTACCCCTTTGCAGAGCTGCATCCACTTTTTGACAAGCTCAAATGATAGCTCTGACCACTTTCATTGCATTTCTGGAGGAACAATTCTGGGGTAAATTTGATTAACTCAACTGATTTTCATTGCATTATGCTAGATTTAAACAGTGTAACTGTGAGATTGCTTTAACAAAAGAAATCACCACATATCATAAAAAATGTACTGTAAAGTGAAGTTGARTTATTTAATGTTAACAATGGGATATTTTCCTACATAACAATTGGGTAATACATAGCTACCATTTTTTTTTTATATATATTTCACCATTTTGACAAAATTAAAAGTGTCCTTTTAATAACTTTCAGTGTGTTAGTAGCTTTCTGAGACTAGTGAATACAGTGAAAGAGAAGGTCTAAGAAAAAAGAGAAGGAGGTATACAAAACTCTGTGCTCTTTAGAAAGCAAACTGTCTATGGAGCTTTGGAAATGAGGCCTCTAAGTTTCTAAGAAGCAAAAACTTCAGCATTTTGTGAACAATTGAGGTGTTCGTAGCAGTTTGTTCCAAACTGTATGGCACTTTTCAGCTAGAATTGTGTGCAGTTTATGTCAAAACATTTCAGTGAAGAAATACAAATACAGACTAATGTTTGACTTCTTTTGTTGTGTTGAACTGGAGCCAGAGAAAGTATTTATATATAAATCCACTTGTGAAATGCATAACCCTCTCAATGTGACTTATATGTCTGAGGCTTACAGAGAATTCAGGCTGATTGACAGAAAATACTGCTCTTACAGTGTCAGAATGTATTACTGTGCTTATATAGAAACACACAAAAAAATCCCTCATTTCACAATGTATGTGTTCATTGTCATTATGTTCTGGTATACTGGAATGTTCAGGTACTGAAATATCCAATTTGTGAGGACCTAAAGCTACCATGAAAATATATTAGGCAACCAGATGGATAATTCAGCCTGTTGGTTTAAAAAAGTATAGATTAAACATTCAGTATTTGAAGCTCAGTGTAGAAAAATGATTCTGTGAGGTCAAAACTGCCATTCAATGAGGGAAAGATAAATAAAAGATGGAACAATTAAAGAAAGTTTTCCATGTTCGTGCTACAGTTAGAAAGTTACTCTTCCTTTTTTCCTTTCTGCCCCCACTAAGCCAGTGTACATTAACCAATGACAGCACATTCTGCAAATAGATCATGGGCAGATTACATACATCTCTATGTATGTGGTACACAGGCACTATCTGCTTTTACAGAATAGCGTGGATTAAAGCAATCAGATTTTGTGTAATGTGTCCTACAGGAGAATGTCCTGTGTCCATCCAGTGGCTCCCATYATAGTCTTTCTTATTTCTTATCCTGGGGTCACTTGTTATACCACTTGAAACATTCTTTTTTCTTTTCCTTTTTTTTTTTTCCCCATAATTTAGTATCACTTCCTCATCCCCCCCCCCTTCTGCTTAGATATAACATTGTTGTTCAGCTTTTCTGATCTAGTAAACACTCCTGTGATCTTGCATATTAAAAGTTTTTACGGGAATGAAGAGGAGGAAGAGACAGTTGGCCCTTGGTAATTTTAGCATCATGACCATTTTTTATCAAGTGGGTGGCCAACACTGGCACACAAAAGTGTTTGCTCAGTGACAGGGGAGAAGTATGTCAGTTCCTGTAAACGGGCAGCACCTTAAAAAACAGATCTAGACAAATGTCACTTAAGAGGAGAAAGTATGGAAAAAGTGTTGCTTGGGAAAGSAACCTTGGTGTCATGTTGCATATGCGGCTACACATAGGGATTTGGCATTTGGAAGACAGGACAAGAGCACTAAGGCTAGCCTTGCTGGCCTATGGGTTGTGGTAGACTTGGCAACCAAGAAAGAGTCAGGATCAAGTCATGGAGAAGGTCTTAAGGGCAGTATGAGACATGTCAGCTTGATGCTGAAGTCAAAGAAAGATTTAAGATTTATGGCTGAAACTACAACTACTATTCTCATTTTGCTAACCGTATAAAAGGATGTCTTATTGAGTGGTTTGACTGCCATCAGTGACAACATTTGTAGATATTGTCCTCTGGTCTATTTTCCTAGTGAAACTCATGGTCAGTCTCACTGTTGACCTGCTTTTTGCCCTCCTTGTCTCTTCTGCATCACCTTTTGCATTTATCAGGCTTTTAAACTGGAGGGTCATCTGCTTGATATAGTTGTGCTATTATTTATTCTGATATTGAGGAGCAGGCTTTGGGAACTGCTGCTAGCAGCAGTGAGGCAGCTATAACTCTTCCAATTATATCAGTYCTCCTAGTAACGTTGAGTGGTAATGAGTAACTGAAGGGTTACTTCATTCCACTCACTGTTCTACTGTAATGCTGTACCTGCAGGTGTTTCTGCCTTCCCTACACAGGTAARGACCCAGATGTGAAAGGAACGCATTTGAATAACTAAAGCTATATCCCAGGTTTCTCATCTAAACAGGAATTGATTGTTAGATAGACTAATRTACTAATAGAGAAGCACAGTAACGAATTTTGACTAAGGAGGTCACTTTTTTTTTTTTTTTCCTTTTAATTAGAATATAGCGCAAACTTATTTTTTATGATGTATTCTATGGAATGCATTTAAAGAACAACAGGGTCAGAGTATTTGTGTAAGTCAGTGTAAGGTCAGTACAAGCCTTTCTGTACTGGGAGGCATTGGCTTGAGAGACGAAACATTTAGGAAGCTCTTTGAATTTATGGAAAGGATAGAGAGGAATTCAGGCTGTAGCTTGTGGCTCCATCTTATTCTTATATGCTTTCCATCAAATGCTGCATTTATACCAGACTTTGTCCCCTACAGCAACAGCAAAAGCAGGGAAGGAATTACATAGTTTTATCAAAAATTTCTTACTCTACACTGCTCCTGGGATAGTGAGGCTACATGAGATCACATTTGTAGCACAGACTGGAAAGCTACACTCTAATGCTTCAAGATTTGAGCTAAGATCCAAAAGAGAAAGGTGATGAGAGACTACTTGTTAAGCTGAAATWGAAAAGATGCTAGTTTTGAAACCTACTCAGAGGTGTGGAGAGATGTTTCTTTTTCCTTCTAAAATGTATAGATTTCACATGCTGCTCACATTTCTGATGGGTGATTGGTTGCTCTATAGGCTGCTAGAGGAAGAGGGGTGAAGATTTCCAGATTTAAGTGAAAGAGTATCACAGTGGAAGCTAATCTGCAAAATAGCAAGCTTTATGAGAAGTGGGWTAACTAACTGTTCTCGCAACAGAAAGAGAAGTGGAAGGACAATAATGACTGTTCACTGACAGTTTGAGAAACGATAAGAGCTACCAGCAGCACTGCATACCCTTCCATATTGGACAAGAGGAGAGTTATCTAAAATAAAGTATAGCAACTATAACTGATAATAATGATTTTCATCATAGCCATGCCTGCTATGAACCTGGTCAATGGGATGAGAACAGGACAAGTTCAAGATGAAACATATAAATAATGTGTAAAAGCAGAACAATAAGTAACACTTCAGAGAACAGTCTTCCCTCAGTTATAATCAAAGGTCATTTTAGAGAGTAGCTTTTTACTTGGGGTCAAAAGTAGCATTCACATCTTTCCAAATCACCTATTGAGCAGGGACAAAAGGACAGTAGAAGAGCCACCTTGGACAGATTAACCTTCATCCATCCTGGAGTCTGTTTTCTGTGCCAGTCAGAGTTAGGAGAGTTTGAGAAAAGAACTTGCTATATTTAATGGTGTTTTAATGTAAGAGAGAAAAAATACCTTTTCTCTTACTGATCGATCTTCTTACATGGAAAGGCAGACCCTGAGGGCTCTTCAGGGCAAGCTGTGCAGGGTTCAGGACAAGCAGGGCCTGCAGTGTGGGAGCTGGTCGCCCTTGGAATGAGCACCTCAAGCAAGGCCAGGGCAAGGTAGGTACAATGCTGGCATGGGAATGCCTGCAACACTGCTTAGCAAGCCCAGGAGCAAGGGCCTATGCYGAGGGGCAGTACTGATGCTTTGAAGGTCCTGATAAACCCCTCACACCCCTATTCAGGGAAGGATGTAGGACCCATGCTGGACGAAGGGCCATGCAGCTTCACAGTCATGGGCACACCATGTGAAGTCCTCCAGTTCTTATAGGTCTCCTGCCCTGGCACGGCTTGCAAGAAAATGGAACCAAGAAAACCAAGAAAACAACTGCCAAATAAGCCTTGGGATTCAAAATCGAGCCCTACATGCTAGGAGGAACAAGGTAAGGCTGAAATGCTCTCTCTAGCACTACTAGAATCCACTAGCTGATCTTGCACACTATTTACATAACCAGGCTCTATCTGATAGACTCAAATGCAGTCAAATGTCAAAATCTATTTGTGCATTACCAGTGAGTAGGTTACCTCTGCAGATGCTAATGGTTATAGAATGGTTGGAGTTAGATGAGGGAAACTAGTTAATCCTTAACCACAGATGCAAAAATTAGTTACTTTGCATCCCACGGGAATATGATTCCTATCTACAAACAGACAAAATGCAAGAAATGCTTTTTAGGCACAGGACACAGCCACTGTGAACATAACGGCAGGATTTCTAACATTTTTTTTTTGCCTTCACATTACCTCCCTGTGCAGGTGAATGTTGTGTGGTGCTGCATTTCTTGGCTATGTTTTACAGGTGGATGGTACTTTAGATGAGAATATGCTCCCTCTCTCCACTCCAGGAAAGTAGTGCAGGCCTTTTCTTGTTTGCTACTGGCATGTTATGAATCAAGCACTCTTCTGRGTGCCTTCTTTTAATAAAAGTAGGACATTCCCATGGCAAGGGGAGAATGAAAACAAAACATGTGCCTGATCAGGCAGGAACTGCACCTTAACATTTTAAAAGAGTAGTATTTCCACTATAGTCATTTAGAGCCCACTCCCCCTCACATATGTATTTTTAAGTGCATACTCATGTAAATACATCTGATCATATGGCAAATGTCATAATGTGTAAGGAGAATATACAATGGCTTAGCCTGAGGGAAGAATCCGCCTTTCCACTGCGGCTGGGCCATTCATGGGTTGTCAGGTAATGTCCCACTGATTAGGACAGTTGTCCTGTCACACAAAGTCAACATGCTCTCTGTGAAACTTAGGCACATCGGTATAGCTCCATGTGGAAGGAAGTAAATTAAAATTCACATACTTTCTGAGTGATTTGCAATGTGCAGAATTACACTCACGGTGAAAGGCAACTTCTGATTACAAGGATTTTTTTTTTTTAATAATTTTAATTCACCCATTTAGTAATGAGGTACACAAGAAGAGTTAGCTACACATACAGTGTTTTCTAAAACTATTTCATGAAAGAAAATATAAACAAAATGAATTAACAGAATATATTTTTTCTAAAGAGTAATTTTCTAATTTTTCCGTTGTGCAGCAGCTGCTGTTGCCATGCTGTCATTGCTGTTGCTATGTATTTTTGAGTGTGCCAGGATGTAATTGGCTACTTCAGCATATAGAAGCTATTGGTAGAGATGTTTCTATGGAAAACCACATCTTTTTTTTATTGGTTGATGTTGAAAGTTGATGTGCTTAACTATCATCTCAATTTAAATAGAGACCAACAGGCTTCAAGTCTCATAAGGCAATCAAATCACAATCTACTCATCATGGTGGTACTGAATTCAGGCAAAACTTTTACATTGACATGACAGGAGAATATGAGTGAAATTACATCTCCACAATCTCCAAATGTTTCTATAGTCTTTGGCAAACTTTTTCATCTACTGTGAATAGTATTTGGTCTGAAAACATTCCTGTTTTCTGTTTCTGCCTGATATAGCTTCCAAGTTACTAAACCGAAACTCATTTCAAACTATCTGCATACTTTGCTTGAAGACCTTTCATGAAAAATATTGGTTCATACAATTCAGTTATATACCTAGAACTCTTCTAAAAAGACTGACTAGTATCTGTATAAATAATGTCAAACTTCTGGTTAGAAGATAATATATTTGGTAATACTGGACTATCTCATAAACTTGTTGGAGAAGAAAAGACACTTCTTTTCAACCAGCAAGGAGATATTTAGATTATCTGCTTTGGATATACTGGTCATATGGCCTTGTTCTAAAYAGCAGAGGAATACAGCTTGGCTAAAAAGTAAAAAGTAATTTGCCAGTAACAATCTGTTAGAGAGACACTGCCCAGTAAGTGGCGTCCTCAACCTCATACCACTTGCATTTTAGTCAATAAGAATGATAAAATCTGCCCCCACAAAATTATTCATAATCACGCTAATAATTGTTTTATATCTAAAGTTAACTTACACAAAAACCTGCTGTGACATAACGTGAGACCTTATGTATGGAGAGTAGATGACCTAAATATGAGCCTAATTTCTTCAAAGCAAGTGAGTGTTTTGCAACCTCAGTTTCTTACTTCTATCTTGTTTGAATGCGCTCTTTTATTAGAAGTTAAAATGAAATTTGCTATGGGCACTCTGAGGTTATAGGAAGGGAAGCTATAAGTAGTATTGACAAAAGATTGAAATTCACTACTGATAGGACATGTCAGTCTCCAAAAGGATGGGCTTCCTTCCAAAGAAGATTTATATATTTAGGTCATCAACTCGTCATTTAAAATACTTGTTTTTCACTAGAATACTTTGTCAAGAATAATAACAAAGCTATAATAGTATAACTATTAAAAAGTCAGGGTGAGTTTTGGCACTCTCACAAGGCACAAACGGCCTTATTTAGGCCGTTAGAACATTACTAATTTAAATTTTTYATTTAAAAGATGCTACACTCGCATTATGATGTATATGTGAAACATGATTTATGGAAAGGCAGCATGTGCACACATGCCCAGACACAGAGACTGTTGCAGGACATATATGTCTTACCTTCTAAGGCTTTGTAACACCTTGGCTATAGTCTTAGAAGTGACTGCAAGTCCCTATGGAGTCTGTGGATAAGTGCCACAATGACATAATGCCATGGGTATATGTGCAGTGCCCTCGCAAAGCGTTAATTTACCTGCTGCATTCGCCTCCAATCTCTTCCAGCTAAAAGCTGGTGAGTGCCATTACTGCTACTGCTTGYAAGCAGGCAACAACTTAATGGAGATGATTCCCTTTAAGAGGTCTCTGCTGAGTTTTTGGTTGTCAGGGAAGATGATAGTCTGATCCCTCTGGTTAGATAAAATTAAGACTCCTTCTGAATATCTCATTATTGATCAAGTGGCACTTGGAGTCAGCTGGTTGTATTCCTTTTCTGAGAGACTAGTCATTCCCCAGAGGGCCTTCTATGGCTATGGAGAACCCCTGGCCTCTAAAGATTTTAAATGCAGTCCTTTTGTTTGGGTAAAYATGAAGTTTTAAGGAAAAATAAAGACTGATACTTACAGTTATGAAGACAAATATCCTAGCATCTTGAAAGYGCAGAAATTAAGCTTTGTGAATTGCTTTGATCACATCAGCAAAGTATAGACTGAATCTGGACAACAGAGTGCAGCTAAAAGTGAAAGCAGCATTTGGCCCACAGGCCTGACTCCATTTGCTTGACTTACATGAAGTTATCAGACAGACAAATTGATGGATGAGAGCAGAGATACAGCTATGTCCTCTCCTCCTGSTATTTGCTTAGAAAGGATGAAGGGAGGGGTTCTGCACAGGTCCTGGTGCAGTTTATAAACTAATTTTCTCAATTAAGCATGGCCCAGAAATGTTTTGTTTCTAGGGATTCTAGGCTGAGGATGCCATTGTATCTACGCTTAAACTTGCCTAATTGTGTCTCAGAGAAAAGGTCCTTTTTAATTATTATATATTTTTTAAACTTCTCCGAGGAGAAATTGTGCTCACTGTCAGTCGTAGACCTCTTTTTTTTTTTTTTTTTTCCTCCCTGGAGTTTAATAAAAAAATGTTAAGCCATTTGCAAATCTAAGAAGTAAAAAATGTAGTTTTCTCTACTAAGGAAATACCATTATAGGGTGAAAGCTCTGTGCAGATCCTTGGGTTTAAGCATGCATATCTCTAATTCAAGAACATGAATGCTGCTTGGGTACAGGAGTGTATAATTTGCTCTAATCTTGGCCTGTGCATTTTTCTTAAACTGCTACTTTATTATTTGGAGCTAGTCCATTTGCCTAAGTCCCTCTCATATGCCTTCCAAGCATAGCCATGTAGGAAAATAAGCCTTTATCTTTAAAGCAATGGCTTTTCTGTTTGTTTGTTTTTAGATCAGATCCAAATGAATTGTGACTACTTGATCTTGCTAATTGAACTTCTAATTTCTGTGTATTGTTTTGGAGTCAAATCATGCTCTTAAGAAGGAGAAGTACAGAATTGCACAGGTAGAGAACAGGGAAGCTCTATGAAAGAGAAACGAGGAGTCAGATAGGGGATCTCCATGATCTCCTGCAGATTTCCCTACTACAGGGGAAACCTTAGCTCATGTGGAGCAGGCCTATTTGACGCTGAAACCTAAAAATGATCTCTGTCTAAAACACATCTGAATTTGGAATAATACTTTTCCATATGCAAGTTCAGGATTTGGATTTGACAGACCTCAAAGTGAAGTCCTCAAAATGCAAACAGATGCTACAAACACCCTGATCTTATATTGAACACTACACAAGGAGGATCTGACTTTAGGCACCCCAAAACCTTTCCTCTGTCTATTATTGCAGTGAATACTGAGAGATAAGCAGAACTAGAGGGAATGTGATTTTCACCTATTCTCCTCCATCTTTACTTTTATATTCTGGAGTCTGCAAGAACCTTTCAAGGCAATAAGGCAAGCTGAAAATAGTTACTGACACTACTCTTTGAATTTCCTTTTTATTCTTTAACCTTCTATGATCCATTCACATGTCACCTCCCATAATGTTGCTGTATGTGCAACTCTCCAGAAGCTAAGTGGTGAACAGTTGTACCTGGTCCTCAAAACCTTGGTAGATAAGCTTCTAGGGACCTCAAGAAACAGATGTGTTTCAGACTTGCTACTGTAAGTCTGCATAGTATGCATATGCAAAGCCAGTTCTTATTTAGTGGGTTCATTTTTGCTGAAGCTAGGGATAAAATTTTGTACTTGTTTGTTTATAAATTGAAATTCAAATCCAGAGGTCTGGTCCTCCTGAATTTCTTGGCTTTTGCCAACTTAAATATGACTCATGTGATAAATATATAGTATTATCATGATTGTTCATCAGTCTACAAAGACCGACATGTTGAAAACTCCCCTCGCAAGGTCATGAAGAAAGTATGTGCAGTAGGTATTTCTAAATTGAAGATGCACTATTAAACTGAAGATGCCTCTCTACCCTCACTGTTACTACTTTTCCACCTACTATCCTTTAGATATCCTGAAATAGTAGGGCTTCAAAGATTAATGTCATATGCATGACTGCAAATGTCCTAATCAGTCATTTATTTTAGGGGTGCAAGGGTGTGATGGGTGGAAATGAATAATAATAATTTCCCGAAAAGTGGAAGATTAAAATCCAGTAGAGCTTTAGGAAAAGATACATCAACAGCACTTTGTACCATGATGCAGACAAGAGAGAAACACAGTGTGCTGTTTTCTTGCTATGGGCTATCTGTTGCCAATATATCTCACTTGTTATCTCTAATGTTGTTAATCTCACTTGTTACTTCTATAGAAGTTGATGCCACAAAGTTTGTGTGGTTTGCCAGTGAGGTTTACTAGAAGTGAACTCCTAGAAAATCAGTGCTCTTAAGAAAGAGTGGGATAATTGTTTTTTCAAGTAGCTCCAATGTGATTTGAATGGGAAACTGGAGCTGTCGTAAATAGTGAAGTTTTTACGACACATTTTAAGGGATGGGGAAACCAGACCATTGAAAGGGTTGCAATGGGTGACAAAACATTTAATCAGCTAAAGATTTCTGAGTTCAAGTAATATTTAAGAGTGATTACAGTCCTCTTTCTGCAACTCTGTTTCAGCTACTGACTGTGTGACAATATGAGATAACTCAATTAGTATGAAAAGATAAGAGTATATTAGAGTCCTGTGAGGAAGAGGTTCCTAGAGTGAGTCCCTGATGCATACAAGGATAATGGTAAGATAAAGCCCTGGTTAATTACTTTGAAGAAGCAGAAAAAAAAAAAGAAGACTCACAACCAATCATGATGTAGTTAAAAGTATTTCTTTTTTTGTTTTGTTTTGTTTTCCTTAAATGAATTCTTACTGAATACTTAATACTGATCTTACTGATCACTTAAGTGATCTTATTCTATCACATAATCAAGATTACAGAATCATTCACTAGTATGTAGATTTTGTCCTCAGATAAACACCACTTCCGTTTGTGCTATCAGTGTTAATGGATGCTAGGGAAGTCTAGGTTTGCTATCTGCTTTGGGAGACACTTTTAGAAAAGGCAAGTCTGAGGAGTACTGGACAACTGCACTGCTAAGTTAGTGCATACATGTTCATGTGTTACTTCTCTTATTTCTTACATCCTGTTGCATCTCATCTCACAGAAACAAAGCTTTGTTGAACAGATGCATTATAGGTAGCCTATGACAGGCCAGACATTAGTCTTGAAACAGAAGGAAGGAGACACTCATGAGCTCTTACAGAAAAGTAACAAAGCATATTTATCTGAGGTGGAAGCTTAAATTCCCCTGGCTGAACTCACAGACAAGTAAGCACATGCTTCCCCACCACCACAGGCATGGAGACATGCACAAACACACTATGCTTCTCTGAGGCTGTGCAAAGAGAGTTCCTCTAGTAGGGGATTCACCTCACGAAGGGATGGAGTTGAAAGGCAGGCTTATGCTAACAGGAGATTGCTACAGAAATCCTGTCTGGGTAGGGCTGTCCTTGAAGATGTGCTGTATCGGTGCCCTCCTCCATCAGCTTGCCTTATTTCTTCATGTTGCAGTAATCAGGGCTACTGATAAAACCTGTGAAAATGAATTAATTTTCCTGTTAAACTCATCCAATTAGAGTAAAAGCAAATAATGAGAATATGAGGGAAATACAGCTATCTTAGCCTACAGATCACCCAACATCCTCAGCACAGAAGCATCTAAAAGCTGCCTGCTAAGTTGGTTGATATGGCTTTTATTTAGCTTGATGTTAATTTGCTAAACACTGTTTTGGTGTATGTGATTGTAGAACATAAAAATGCAGTAGGTGGTTTATAGGAGATGAGAGCAAGAGAATACTCCGTGCTACGAGCTCTACATACAATGCATATTCTCCAAAGGGATGAAATTTCCCTCGAGCTAGTGGGTAAACTGCAAAGTGAGGTACACTAGCAGCTTTACAGCTTGCTTTAACCTGCTCCTCCTACCCGTGCTTTGTGGTGGGCGTACAACTGTTGCTAGTAGGTGGCACAGCTGTTTGCATTGACTGGCTCGGTACCTTTGGGATACAGACAACACAGTTAATGTTGCAAGAGGAAAATGGCATCTATACTTTAATAAACTCATTCTATTTCTTTGTTAGAGAGAGGAGGGAGGCAGGGGGGAAAAGTTGCCAGCTTGACTATATCTGTATTAGTGGCACCGCTCAAATCACACAGTGGTGGCTAATGCTTGCAAAATCCTGACTAGCATTTGAAAGGGTAACATCAGTTTATTATTGCTGCAGTAGCTGTTAACTTTATGAAGATTTCCTGTGCACCTGCCTGCTACCACATCTTTAACATATATGCATATTTATACAACTTAGGCAACATATGTTTGATGATTTTTGTCATTTATATTTACTACAGTATGGATAGCAATTAAAAAATAACCATGTTCGCAGTGATGAATTGGTGAAATTCCTGGAGAAGGAGAAACTACACAAAGAATCTGAGGATAGGGAACAAGGTAAATAATGTGTAAAAACCTATTTAGGTGATGAGATTATAAAAAGTACAGGCATGTGCACCAATGTGTGTCTGTGTATGTATATAAAAACATATAAAACACAAGGGAAAATGCACTTTGTTTTAGAGGTAGATTGAGAGAACAGATAATATGGAGTCAGGCATTTTCTCATTTTAACCTACCTCTACACAGTTGAATTGTATTGTAGGGGAGATGAAGGAAGATGATATTTTCTGAAGAGCTGGCATCGGCCAGTTCCATATTATTGTGCATTTTGAATGTAAAATACATGTATTCAACTGCAGATACACATGCAAAAGCAAATGGTGTTCTAGGACTCGTGCCATGATACAGACCTGTATCTGACTCATCCTGGTGACAGATCAGGCACCAACTGATCTGTCCTGAGCACCACCTCCTGTACCAAGACCAGGGAAGGGCTGAGGACAAGAGTTTTGGGGAAAGATCTTTAGAATAGCCAGTTTAGGGGAAAACTCAGGCAGAAGTCTGTATTTGGCATGTCTGAGTCAAAAATAGCAGAAGATTCTAGGAAGACGGTGAATTTTGGATATTAGCCCACCCTATCTGTGTGGGCACAGGCACACCAGCACCCACACTCTATGAAAGTGAGACAAACGCACGTGATTTGCGCTCAGAATGTAGGTGCCAGCTTTTCTAAAGAGAATTTCTTACCATGTGGCATATTATCATATTCAAGACCTGCTCATCTCTGTAAAAAGACGGAGGATGGTGGGCTGTGCAGAAATGGAGTGAGACAGTGGAAACGCACGTAGTGGAGCTGTGAAAACTGCAATGGGAGTAGAAAGTGGAACTTAAGTTCCTGAGAAAGAAGATTTAAATTAAAGAGAAAACCAGAGAGAACCCAACTTGAATCTTGGTCTTTTTGTATAACTATACCTGAAGGAATGAAAACACTTGACTCAATTCTGAGCAAGGTAGRTCTTGTCCTAGAAGCTGTGTTTTCCATGTTAGCATGGTAAGTTGCCTAAAATAATTTATTCTACTTCTTAGGAAGATGGTCTAAATCCCCACAGACCATCTTTGTTATGCTCTTGTGACAAGACATTAAGTGCTGCAGTTGTTTCTCACAGAGGCCAGGGCAGCCCCAGCTCCTCTCCAGTTTGTGCCCTCTCCAGAGGGCATGTCCTCCTTATCCTCTCCAGAAATGCCCAAGCAGGCATGACTGTCTGCACCGAGTGTCACAGCATTACCCCCAGTGGGGTGATTCAAAGTATGCTGAACTGCAAGATGAACACTTTACCCACTTCAAGCCAAAGCAACATTTTTTTGTTTTTTCTCTCTGTCACTTGCCCCCTCCACCAGCAGTTAGTAGATACGAAGCAGTGGGCTGTGCCATGGGAGTGCACCTTTGTGCAGCACAGTCTCAAAGTGGCTAGCTTGGCTGGCACCAGGACCAGTTTATATTAGCAGGGTGGCTCAAACTGGCCTCTGTAGACCATGAGACACGACAGATCCCCTTCAAAACTGCATCTCTGTGTGTTTTACCAGCTCGTTTGTCAGGCCAGGTGACAGCATCTTCACATGTTGATTTTAATTTGTGTTGAATATAAAGCTTTGAAGATGAGCCTCCGTATCAGCTGCTTACTAAAATCTGAGCTACTTCGACTGTTTTCTCCTCCCTCAGTATTTTAGCAATTCTAAAAAAGCAAATCTCCAAACAGAATCAATTTTTGGTTATAAAAAAATTGCCTGTGTACCTTAGGATTGACAGCTCCTAGGCCAATGTTTAGCCCAGTGCAATGCAAACCTGCTGATATATTAAACCCCAGACCAGCATTTATTACAGAAATACAGTAAGCCTTTAACTATAACGACACTAGCAGGTGTCACCACAATAAAGATAACAGCCTCCCCATGAACAAATATTAGATTAAAGAGATCAATCAATTTGTATCTTAAATTCCAGGCCCAGCACGATCACTAACAGTATTTTTTTTTAAATCAACCTCTGCTTTGTACATTGTAACAGGTGAAAGACCTTTTGATTGTTCAATTATTTTTGCAATATCTTGAGGAACTGGGCGTCTTTCTTTTTTCATCTGTTGCAGGATCTTCTTGTAAATGCTACCGACAGCCTTTGTGGCCTCAAGCTGCAGGCACCTATTGTGTTGGAGCTTGCAGGAGGCTGTGGCAGGCTTCGTGGTGGGCAGGTGGTGTGAGTCATGGCTCGCTACGCGGCTCCTCCAGGAATGCCAAAATGACCCTGTCAGAGCCTGGGGTAACGTTGGGTAGCTGTGCTCCTGGGGCTATGATCCGATTACCTGTGGAAATTGTGCATTGTTATTTTGTTTGTTTGTTTTCTCCCTCTTTCTCCCGCTGGTTGCTGCTTGCTTGCTCCACTACAAACAGCACCTTTTCCTTTCAGTGCCCAGAGAGCTATCGCGGGTTGCTACTTTGATTCCTATGGTTTTGTGTCATGAACATTTCCTTTAATCAGGTGTGAAATGTGTGCACCGTGAGTAAACCAGAAGGATAGCAGAGCACAGAGGACATAGTCCCTGGCTGTTGCGGTGAATGGTGACAGTGGGCAAATCCCACCACCCATAGCCTGATGCCCCTTTGAGTTCTCCTGTCTTTCCTCCTTTCTGGACGCCTATGACCATCTATCATCTGTCACATGCAACTGGGGAAAGCTGGTCAAGGCTGTGCAGGTCTGCTGTCCAGGACATAGGGTGTTCTCTCCATGGTCTGGGCCTTGAAGCACATAGGCCTTGAAGCCCGGTTTGTGAGCTTGACGTGAAACTGTGATAAGACTGGGGGTTTTTATCCCTATCATTTTGTTTGCAGTTTATATCATCCTTCCCACTTCAGTGCAGTCTTGGCTCAGAGATGCTCTAGTCTGAATCTTTAATGAAGTATTGAATTTTAGGGGGGATTGTTTTGAAACAGAGCTTCAGGACCATGTTGTAACATTTGATTGTCCCCTCAAAAGCACCTGAGTAAAATATCAGGGACCTCTTCCTTGGAAAACATAATGTGTCACGTGTAAGAAGTCAGCATCCATCTGAGGGTCCTTCATGATGGGACACACCATGTATTGAAGAAAACATGTCAGAGTAGTTCATCTTCAAGGTCGTGAATGGACACTCTTATCCCAGCACAGAAGACCTTTTGGTTATTTAAAGGTAGTCTGTTTTTATTTCATATAGGGAGTTTTTTAGCCATAAAAGTCCATATCAGATAAATGCAGAATATCTATTGATCTTTTAATCCATAACTCTAGTTTATTTTTTCAGTAGCACGCTTATTTAGACAACAGAAAGATAAAGTATAGCTTTCTAAGGAAACCCAAAGACTTGACATTTGGACTGTTTATTTGGATTTTTAGAAAATCTGATTCATGTGAGCAGTGAAATAAGTTATTTTCTCTGAAGGAAACCCAATGTAGTAGTCTTTCCAGTTTCAGAGCCACTACAGACTTTGACAGTCATGGCCTCAAAGGAATGTATGAGTAAGCAGTTGTGAATCTATTCACTAATACATTCAATGACCAACAAGTACAGTTATGTTTTCACTTTTTTTTTCTGAACTACAAAATAAGCTGTGGAATATTTTATTTGGAATCAAGAATAATGGGTACAATACTTGTGTATTTTGTCTGAGAAAAGGCTGCTGGATTAAATKTTTAATTCCTTAAATGGAGTAGGGCCCTGAAAAAATTAAAAAGATTTCACAGCAGCTATAATACTTGCATTTACACAACTGCTGCCCAACTTCCTTCTGCTCATGTTTCTGCATGTCACACCAACTTTCAGTTAACTTGAATGATGAGTTCATAGAGCATTTAAAAGTCATTGAAAGTTTATTTAGCAGAATACCAGTTTCACAGTGATGAATGATGACTGCAAGGCATGTCTATGAAGACCCTGCTTCAATGCCATTACAATATAAGATGAGGATAGGGAAAGCAATTTCAGTGTAACTCTGGAGACCCCATTACCAGACCATTACAGCTGCAGACTAATTGAAGTGCAGGAACATGCAGAGCCCCCCCTTTGGTGACACAGTTACAATGCGATATTAATATGTCAAAATAATTTCAATGCTAGGCATCAGATTTTTTGCCCTTATTAATAATAGACAGCAGTATTTTACACTTCCTTATGCAAACAGTCCCAGTGAACTGGAATGAGACTCCTTGCTGCATACAGCTCCTGGCATGGTACAGGGCTGTGGGCAGAGATGCTGTGGTCAAAGGCCACTTTGCATGAAAGGATGCTATACTGTTGAGAATGGCATACTGCTTTCTCTCAGAGTTCATGTAAATGACAAAATTTTTGTCATTTAAAAACTTTAATGACAAAAAAAAAGTGTAAATACAATTTATCAGTACCTTAATGAGAACACCAAAACATTGCATCTCAGAATCCCCAGCTTTAACCACAAAATATTTAAAAGTGAGCCTTAGTTTAAAGATCAGTCCTGGATGCTTGGGTATTACAGCACTTTGTATCATTCTAAGGAGGATGCTGTTTAGGCAATGTATGTATCAGATGAATGACCTGGGCCTACTGCGCCAGATTTTCAAAGCAAAAAGACACAAATACTTACCTAAATCTCATGTAAGATTTGGAGCATTGAAGCTGAATTAAGTGTTTTGCAACAGTTTGTGCTCAGATTATATGGCTCGGTGAGTACAAGATTATTACATACGTATATTGAAGTAATACTACTTTTGAAGAGAAAATTCCATACTCAGTTTCAACATGAAGGACCRGTCCCTCTATTAATGTAAACCAAAATATCTTCAGTGAATTCAGAATAATTTCATTAGCAATACTGTTCTAATATAAAAATTTCCTCTTCAAATGTGGATGTAAATACTTMATAGTTTTTAAAAGATCATGCAACATGTTAAGGTAGGCACCCAACAAGCTTATTCTTCCATCTTTCTAAGAAATCTCATTCTTAGAAAATTGAATGTCTAGTAAGTTAATGACAAACTCTGCTGACTTCAACAGGGACTAAAACAGAGCTTAAACTACTATTTTGTGTGACCTGTGATTCATTGACTTTATTTTTTGCAGCTTAATAGCCTTTCTAAAATGCTTCTTAGCTTCATGGTGTTTTGTTTTATTTTGCATTTATTTTGTCTCCTTTTCTGTACTGAAGAATATGGAACAAGTATTTTCAAAGTTTCAAAGAACTTAAGTCCTGGAGTTCTTAAATCATTTTAGTTACTTTTTCARTTCCTTTTATATCTTTGTCAAGGCTACAAGGCTATTTGGTTTTCCAAATGTGCTGGCCTAATCAGATACTTTTGACAATTTTCTTTGACCTTTGTTGAATAGCTTTACATGCACAACTAATAGTTTTKTTTCCTTCTTTAATTGTGGATTTAATCCTTTATCTGACATAGACTCTAGGTATTTTTCTGGATGCTAGAGAAGAGTAGATGTCTTTTTTGAATACTCTTATTTGAAAACCATTTGTCTTTGTGTTGGAAAGAAATTTCAGAAGATGTGATATTTTTTAACAAATTCTGTTTCCTGGAAACTAATGGCAAAGCTCTGCTTGTCTTCAAATGACAAAAGCAATGGCTATGGCTACAGTAAAGCCTTAGAGCCTTAAGGATGGGAAGGATTATGAAGGTAGTTTTATTAGAGAATGGAATTGTCCCTCTTTTGGTAAGACTTTACATTCTTCTTGTTGCTTTCTTTACTGTAAAATCAATGCCCTCTTAGCTCCCAGGAAGAGCAGAAAGCACAGAGCAATGTGGTAGCTCTGCGTACACTTCCATTCACCCCTTTCCAGAAAGTGTTTATTCTTTTTTTGCTATAGATATTAAACATTAATAATATGTTCCTGCAAGGGGGAGAGGTGAATCAACTTTTTCACACGGAGAATTGTGTCCGGTGAGAAGTGTGCATGTTGTCAGCTCTCACTTTTCTGCATCTTTTTTCTTTTCTTTTTTTTTTTTTTTCTTCTTTCTTCTTTTGTTTTTTTACCATTACTTCTCAATGCAATTAATACTGCAGACGACTCCATCATCTTGTGGGTTTTGATCACCCTACAGAAAGTTAAACAAAGGTATCAGTGAACTCTTCTGATATTTAAACTGTGTGGAGAGACTTTCTTATTGAAAAATGAAATAGGACTCATATTACTTCACAGAACTCGGTTTGAGCATCCTAACAGCATTCCAGCAGTCGCCGATGATCCATATGAGACTGGAAGCACTGGAAATATGAAGGCTAGAGAAAGCTTGTATACTGTATACTACTTTGTTGCTTTGCTGAAATCAGTCAACATTTTTCCCTTTCTCCTTGTAATACTGAAGATAAAGGTGGTCTTAACCTGCCTACTACTGTCATTTAGTTCATGGCACGCAAACATAAAAAGAGTGTGTATGTGAAATAGTGAATTGCAGAGGGAAGAAGCAATAATCTCTGTTGTGAGACTCAGCCGTCTCCCTCTTCCCCARCTTTTGACAGTCGGGTCTTTCTGACAGAGGCAGAAATTTCATAATATTTTTTTCCAGAGGTTAATGTTGAGAAGGAATGAAAATATTTTTTAATGAGCCCTTCAGCATTCCTGCTAATAAAGTCCATARTTTGAACCCAGATGTGGATCAGTGGCTTCCCATCAACCCCGAGYGTTGTTGGGCTATTGATTTTGGCCCAGCTTAGGCCCCAGCTCTGACCGTCGCGGTGCTAAGCTGATTTACAGCAGCTGATGATTTGATCCACTGTTCTTACTTCTAGTAAACTCAGTCCCTCGGGGCTTGACTTGTGATGCCAGAGAGCAACCTCAGCTGCCACGGACTTCTTGGTAAGCTGAAGTCACCCAGTATTTTGCACAGTCCCTGTCTTCTCTGTTTCTAACTTGCTTCCACAGTTCTGTTTTCTAATTAGGCTTTCGTTCAGTAACGTTCAAGCATTTCGGTCTTTCTTGCCAAAGCAATCTGTAGTAGCAACAAACACTCTTTTGAGAACATATTTTGTAAATTTTTGGATTCCAGTGTATGTACAGTTTAGCATCATTTTTTTCTATTTTTTTTTGTTTAGATGCATCCATTATATATCTATATCTACTTAAAATTCAATAAAATTTATTCTGAGAAGGAGAGAGCCAGATGCTAAGTTAAACAAAAAAAATAAATCAAATAAAGATTTAATTAGCAGAGGAAAAAAAATCAGGGGAAAATAACCTTCTGGAAAACAGCAAAATCAGTAGAAGTGTAACAGCATTCTAATATGTTAGCATACTACCATCTTATATTTATATTTCGTATATACTTTTATAGCCAGCAACACAAAGCTTGTGTGCTGTAATTAGCATCCTTTCTGTAGTGAATTGTCATGTTCTAGCACCGCTAATGAACATGGAGAAGGTGTACCTGCTGTAAACAGTTGCCGAGGAAAAAAAGAAAAAAAGCCCATTAGGATTTCTACTAGAATGTTGGTTTTTTTTTCCCCTCCCTATTTCTTCCTTTCTTCCTTCCCTTTTTATTTTTTTCTCTCTTCCTTTCTTTGAGGAAAGCCTCTGTTATTACCTGCGGTAGGCTCTGAATGCTGCCGTGCTATTTTGCTGATTGCGCTGCCCTCAGACGCCGTTTGACGCCGTTTGAATCCCATTTGCAGCGGCAGTGCCAGTGCCGGGATGCAAAGCCGTCGCCTCGCAGGTTACAGCCCTGCTGCTGCTCCTGGACGAGAGGCAGCGTCTCATGCCACTGGCATCAGAGACCAGGGCTGGTATAGAGAAAAGGTGATCTAAAGAGAGCACACATGGATTTTTCCCCCCTTGCCCCCCTCCTTTTCGTTTTTCTTAGCAGAAAGATAAAGGAGATGAGAGTAGGTTGATATTTGACGAATTGGTTTTATTCAGAGGAGTGCTATCATTTTTATGTCCTTTTTGAAAACGCACCAACAGTGTCTGAATTCCCATTAATGCAAAGTTCAGATAAAGCTGATGAAAAGCAGCTGCCATCTTGATAGTTGCCATGGCAGATGGCATCAGCCTTTATGCTTTTATCAGTATTAGTATCAGAACACACTCTGTGTTCCAAGCTGAGATAAAAATCATTGAAGCTGTACCTGGAATAGGCAGATCAACACTGCAGGTCCCACACAGTTTTGAATCTTTTCAGAACAGGCTGCATGAAAGCTAGAGACAACACATTCTTGTTATTCATTAGTTCGGCAGCGCCGATGGTATTTTGTAAACTTCACAGATGAAGCAGCTTTACTGAAGAGCTGCTGCCTCCCGTCCTCCTTCCCTCCCACTCCCAGGAATGCTAGGGTTTTGAAAGGGAAAAACATACTCACAGACACACACAGACACATGCACAACACACATGCACATGCAGAAACATTTTGCAGCGAATGTACAATGGACACAACTGGGACATTCAACCTTCGGCATTCTATGATTCTATGATTCCTCCACGATTAACCTGCTGTGTTTTGCACAGAGCCCCGGCCAAGCTGCAGTGAATCCGGGTACCAGGCATGGCAAATAGGGAGGGCAATGGCCATTTCTGCCGTGCTGGGAAGATGCAGTGCGGAGGGGCTTTCTGCAGGGTTGTTGCATGGGTCCCAAGGATGGTCCCTCTGAGGTCTCCCCCCGATTCGGTCACTGCTGCTTTGCAGTGACATGTGCTGGTGGCCTCGTGCCGGAGCCCTGCTCTGGCCAGCTGCTCCTGGCTCCTCTCCAGGCACTCAGCACAGCACACACCATGGCCCCCTTTCTCCTGACACCACTTCGGGATAAGTGCTCCATCCCGGAAGGTGACTTACGCACTCCTAAAGCTTCGGCGCGAGCTCGTTATTGCAGGTTTCAAATGGTATTGACAAATCTCCCCAGCCCCTTTCCCCCTCTCCCCCTCCYCACCTCCCCTTATAGCTATGCATATAGTTATTTTTGGTAACATTGTTGCTTGATAAATAGAGGGGTTGTGAGATCTCAAGTTATTATGCAAGTGTTAGCGACACAGGCTGGTAAACCATTTGGCTGTTGCATCGGTGCTGAAAGGAATAATAGCAAATGGGAGGAGGGCATGAGAGTTATTTTAAATGACATATATATATTTAAATATAGCATTCAAATAATGTTAAAGGTTTAGAGCCATTACAGTCTCTTGTGCCAACTTTCAGACTCTCCCAGAATTGATTTTAAATTTTGCTATTCTTTCTCTTGCGGGTGAGCGGGAGACTCTACCTKGAGCAAAGAGGTGGTGGAAATTGGACTGTCTTTGCACAGGAGGCAGCTGCTATTACCCCGAAGACATCTGAAGTACACATTTCTTTTGAATAATTTGGTCCAGATATACGGAGTCAGCATTACAACTAATCAGAAATTTCTTGATGACTCTGCGCTGTCCTGGGCCTCTGAGAGGGTCAGTGTCACAGAAGGGTTCAGGCTGCCCCACGTTGGAGAGGATTTGGGTTTTTTTTTTTTTTTTTGCATTTTAGTGTAGGTCTTTAAAATCCTAAATACAGCAGGGGCTTGGGTTGTGAATGCCTGTGGAATGGGGCTGTTCTCATTCAATGTTAGTTAAATTAGCCAAGTGGCTAGCTGAGTGAAAAGTGCAACACTTACTTAAAGTAGGAATGGATAAATAGATTACAATAAAAGGGGAACTGGCATGGAACAAAGCCTAAGTAAGTCGCCTCAAACTAATGCCAGAAGAATCCCCTTTTCTATTTTAAATTTAATTTTAAATGAAACCCCAGTGTTCAGTGGCAAGTCTTTTCCATTCACCTAGGACCAAAGGCAAAGTATCCATAGTGGAACTACAAGCTGGAAGAAAGATGAAATGTTGTCAGATGTATGATTTACTTGGACAGGGCCCTCACTGTGCAGGCTACTGTGCCTCTAAAATGGAAAGGACTTATCAGCCAGGAACCTGATCCAAAGCCTTTGAAAGCAGTGGGAGTCTGTACAGGGAGTTAAATGAGTTTTCCGGGAGACTCTATGAACATGACAGGGAACAATAGGTGAGTGCAACACAATGGAGGGGCATCAGATAACAGGGAAATTATTATCATTAGCATAATAGGGACAAGTCACAACACAAAAACTACTGTCAGGCGCTTTATCCGCCTCATGGCATAGGTGAGCTGTAAGGAGGGAGCTGGGGGAATGGGAAGTGCTGGCTGCACAGGCTTTATCGGAAACTCCTCTGGAGTGACAGGCCCCAGCTAATAGGAAGCCCAAAGGTCCTTCCAAGGAAATTTTGGTGATGAGCAATGGGAGCTGCCCTCCCTGGAAGTGCTCAGGTGAGAGCAAGAAAACCAACAAYGAAAAAAAACAGATGATCTGTAAGGGATCTGTAGCCATGAGGAGTCTTGAAATTGTGATGGTCCAGGTTTGCTGTGATGGAAAAGGGGCAGAGAGTTGTGGGAGAAAGACAAGTGGGAATATGCTTGAATGTAGAGTCAGAAACCAGTCCGGCTTTAAAATGGAAGTGGGGACAAATGGAACAAACAGCTCCGAYTGAGGTCAGAAAAATGCTGAAGATACAACTGAGCTGCAAAGTGGGCTGTGTGAGCAGCTCAAGCTGAGCTTCTACCTCTCACTCCTTCATGATCTGATGAGGTCTCACCCATCACAATTCCAAGCAATTTAGAATTAAAACTGAAATTACTTTTTATTTCTCAGACCCCCACGTTTCTTCCCTTCCTCTTCCTTAGCTCCTAAATAGGCAGCCAATGGTACAAGTGTCATGGGCTTTGGCTCAACGGAGCAAAGTCTGAAAGCCGAGAGCTAGAAACCACAGTGATGACTACAAAACACATAAGCAGATCTAGTTTTAAGAAACGCCTTCCTAAGCTGATACTACAAAAGAAGCTATATGCTGTTACTGGATGCATTATTTTTGCCTTTACTAATCCTCATTGCATGAATCTGTCTGGTGAGGTCCCAGGGAGATAGGATGTGTTTTGGGAAGGAAGAGCGGAAGCCAGAGCAGCACAACSCAGTGTGTGATGAAGTATCCGTCCTTGGCTCTATCACATGATTCCTGRGCGGCTCTGGACAAGTTGCTGAATATCAATTTCTTCATCTGCGAAATGGGGGATAATATACACTTACCATGCTTTTCTTACAAGCATCAGGAAGCTAATTTAATTAATGTTCCAAAATACTTCAAGTATTTCAGTGTGTTGAGAGGGCGAAAGATTCCTAGGCAAAGTTTRCCTATCAGTTGTATATTTCAGTGCTTAGTTTTCTTCTTAGCTTATTTTGTCTCATTTTAGTTTAAAAAAACAAACACCATCTCTTCAAAGGAACTTCAGAAATTAACTTGTTATCCTGAAAGGCTGYTTGATTTGTCAATGGAATTCACCATAATTCAAATATTTGCATTTGYACTGTATAAGTGCTAGCAGAAAACAACAAAACAACCTGAATACCTAAAATGGCTGCCACATACCAGAGAGGGACATTTTACATCAGCTGTGATTATTTATATTAAGCTTCAACCATAAGATTATACTTTTTCAAATTAGAAAATGTATTTCAGAAAATTTCTGTATAGCTCTAATTGTCGATGATGTATATAAACTGCTCACTATTACTTTGGTAGGAAGCTGATTTTCAAGCAGTGCACAAATAATTTGGGTAAGGTTTTGTGCTATTGAGTTGTCTTAATTTATTATTTCACTTATCTAAATACTAAAAATTAGTGTTGGATTTTCAGTCAGCTATTAAGAATTCTTTCTCAAAATTGATAGGATTTGTGTTGTATTTTAAAAATGAGAATCAAAACAAAGATCATTTAAAAGTCCTTGCTGTACTTCTGATCAAATGAAGCAGCTGTCAAAATCTGTTTATTTTGATAAGTAACTATGTTAACAGGATTCCCTTTAAAGTGATAAACTTCAGCAGATTTTTTCCCCTAAATTTGAATTAAAAAAAAAATCTTCCCCATAGTAAGACTTTGCCTTTCACCTTTTATTCTGCTAGTTATTGTGACCAAATCATAATCCTGCTTAAGTAAGGGCTTTATTATAACAAACACACCAATACTACCTGAGCTCAAACAGCTCTAGTGGGCACTGCTATAATTTAAGATCATAGCACAGAAGAAAATGGAAATTTTTTCTTACATTTAAGGGTTCAGTTTACCACTGAAATTGCTTTTCATTTAATTCAAGCAGCAACTGATAGCACAGAACACTTAAACAAAATTAAACAGAAATCTTTCACGTTATGAGAGGCACTTATGTGTGCTTTGTGTCTTTTTTTTTGTTTTGTTAAATACAGTTTCCCCGAGGAAGAATGGCAGCCCAGATATCGAGCATTTTCTTTGGTTCCCAATAATTCTGCTCAATGCTTTTTTAGAGGGCTTTTGTACGAGGAACTTTCTCACCTATTGTATGGCTCTATCTTATTCCAACTTTATTTCATGGCTTTTGTTCGGAGTCAGTAGCCCCCTTGCAAAACTCAAAACTCAAAAAAAAAAAAAAAAAAAAAAAAAAAAGCTTCAGCTTCAGATATCTCAGAAGAATTGTATTTTTATTTTTGCCTTTTTTTATTAAGAATTACTTCTCTGATGTCAAGTATTAAGCATAAAACCGGGAGACGTTCTGTGAAAACTAAAGAAGCAGATAAACATTTTGAAGCAAGCAGTAATTGTTTTAATTTTCCTAAATAGTACAGTTGGCTAAAATAAGCTGACCAGATTTGCGGTCTTAGCATCCTGGAAGATTTTTGTGGGTAGGGCAGCGGGGCTGTTGGGGCACGGCCAAGAAACGGAGCAGGTTTTGTGGCCACTGGGCTACCTGCCCACCTTTCCGGTGTCTAATGGTGCAGATGTCAGACACAAAGGAAGTGAACTGGGGCTGGAGCGTTGGCTGCCGGGGAGGAAGGGAAGGGGGCTGTGAAAACTGGAACAGCTCAGCACCCGGACAATTTGCAACAGACAACAGGAAGGTCCATTAAAAAAAATGGGACTGGCCTGATGAATCTGGGGCATCTGGTTGCCTTAGGCTAAAAGTACTTTCAGTATTTTTTACTGCCACTATAAAGTAAACAATTGTTTAATTAGTAAAAATAAAAAAGCTACTTACAGGACGAATGAATGAGGGACTTATTTTCTGCTTAAGTAATATTGAGTTAAAAATGGTCTCTTGCATTTAGTTAACTTGTAGAAACAAAGAATCATAGTTTCCATAAGGTAGCATAGCTTCTTTTCTTTTTTTTTTTTCCTTTTTTTTTTTTTTT
>NW_020455977.1:2093398-2181754 GCF_003342845.1 Nothoprocta perdicaria
CCAGGCCTGCAGTCCCAATGCAGTGCGATGGCTGCAGGCGAAGAGGAATCTAGTTATAGGATTCGTGTGCGCAGACATTTTCTATTCCTGATGGATATTCCTTATTCACATGTCTTCCAATACATTATGAATCATATCACAAACATCAGCGATTTGAGCACTGTTTACTTTTGCAGGTTTTGGAGGACTTCTCGAACTTCTTAGTGCAACACTAATGGAACAGACTGCTCTATCTTGTCCGTGCTCTCCACTTCCAGTTTTGGGAAGGCAAACCTGTACCTACCATGTGGTTGTGCTTTAAGCACGTGGAGCCAGGGATGGGATTTGTGCTGCCTGCACAATAGAGCCTGAGGTGTCCCCGAGCCTCTTCTCCTTCCCTTGGGAGCAAGTTTTTGTCGAAGCCAGAGCGATTACATTAGACCTGTGAGATAAATAGCCCCCTATAAATATATATTAGTCAATTATACAGCCACTTTAGCATTAGCAGTGCTTAAAATACCACACACACACACACACACACACACACACACACACACACACACACACACACAAACACTCATAACTGATCCATCTCTATTTGCATCTAAGGGCCAATATTTTCAAGTACGAGTAGTACTTTTGGCATCTACCATTGCTTGTTCAAGGTGAAAGCTGCTAAAGAACAACTTTTTAGAGCGCATCTGCTGAAAATGAGGCCTCTCATCAAGCATCTAGAAGGAGACGTTAAATCAGTGGCTACTTTTATACATTTGGCCTTGCAGTGAGAAACACTGCTCAGGAGCAGTGAAAGGTATATCAAGGCGAAGTTTTTGATTATGAAAGAGATAACTGGTAGCTGAAAGGGAAAAAGAAGGGAAAGGAGGAACACAGCTTTCTGCTAAATAAATTGGTATCAACTGCAAGTCTTGATTTAGTCATCACTTACTGATTTCTTTCTCTGATACTCTGGCCTGAGGTCCTCTGAAAGGACCTCAGCTGAGAGCTGTTTGGTAGGTGTGCTCAAGACACACCACCATCATCAACGCACAGATTTTCCCTTCTTCACTCCAGTTTTAGGACAGTGCCTCCTTTTGTGAACCTGGTTAGACTGGAGACAGATGAGACAATGGTTCCCTAAGCAGAAAGACAGAGTAGCGGAATTGGGAGCAGCTTCTGCCTGACAGTCATTTTCAGAGCGTGTGATACCTTCTGGCATTGCAGATGGGTGACCTGCACTCAGTGGAAGTGCAAACAGTCCTCTCAGGTGCCATATATGCCTACGTGAAGCTCTGAGCTTTGTGAGGTCAGATACTGTTGCCTTTTATACCATGGTAAGCCAAAACACAGTTTCAGGCTGTGTTTTCATCRAGACCCAGGACTTAACAGCTGCCTAGGATGATGGAAAGCTACTACTGAACTCATGTCAAAGATGATAGATTTAGATTAAGGAAAATTTTTTTGGATAGTGAAGAGGAAAGAGGCACTGTATGTGCCAACACTTGTATTTGAGTTTGCCCCATCACCCAAAATAGAGTAGAACTTAGARAGGACACTCTTCCTGAGCTTTTCTGTGAATCAGTGTAGAAACTTTTGCTGATATAAAGCAGGCAGAAAGACTCCTGCATGCTTGCTGTGATACATTTGGGGTGCTCTGCGCTTTTCTTTGTAATGGTAGTCTGTTCTGATCTTTGCCCAGCTTTTTTCCAGGCAATCTGAATACTCATATGGGGGTGATTCCAATTTTGGGCCATATTCAGCAGCCAGCACAGTGCTGGAAATTATCACTGCAATGCAAACACCTGGCAAAGTGAGCTGAAGTGCACCTCTAGTGTTGTGAAAATTCATTTTCAGGATATCGACGATCTTTGCAATCAAGGAATATTTTTGTCAATAGGGCCTTATTATATTGCTCTCTATGATGCAGTTGGGGAATTGGGAAAGGGGGACTTCATGTAACTTTTGATTGGACACCTGAAGGAGGAAATAATTTCCTATTACAAACTACACATGCAGTTCAGTACAAAGAAAATGATGCAAAAACTTTGACATTTTAAGCACATTTGCTTGGCCTCAGAGACATCTTCTGGTAGCCTCCCTTTTCACGAACATTTGTATAACTTGATTTTGCTCTCACAGATGTTTATGAGAAGTGAGCTTTAAGCTTAAAGTTAGCTGAAGGAGATATTTTTATGCACACTTTTTCTTAATAGTGGTATCAGAAACTTGACCGTGTTTTAAAATTCAGGGAACATGAGCACTAGTGTTTACAAAAGACTTATAGAAAATTTATCTTAATGATTGCCAGTATATTTGAGTACAGTTCTGTATAATGTGGTGCAATAAAAGTATGGTTCATTGAGGTATGTATTTTCCAGTGCTGTTTGGAATGCCTCCTATTTGAAAGGAACTGGCAGAGAAGGGTTTTCAAAGACTTTACATAGGTGTACTTCTTACCATGCATTAGTACTGCTACTCATACTTTAAATATCAACCATGTGTTTAATGTCATTCATCTCCAGAACATGTTCCACACATTTCCTAGTTAATCTTTATACCTTAAGTGAGAGGAGAGGGTAATGTTTAATGGTATGGTACAGGTAGCCTGGGAAAACTTCAAGATATATGGTGATCAACCACCACTGCATGGTGAAAAGCCAGGCTCTGACAGACATGGGGAGGGACTGACCTTTGTACCATGGAAAAGGAGGACTGGGAGAGCTGAAGGTGGTGTTGTATAAGATGGGAGTGGAGAATGAGAGTGTATGGAGCAGCCTGACACGTATATGGAGAGTTAGAAGATCTGAACATGCTAGAGGAGAAGGATTTATGGTAAAATATTCTGTTTGTTTGTGAGGCATATTCTCCCTTTGCAGTGTCAATGTGTGATTGCCTTATGGCAGTAATTCCCAACTGTACCTGTCAGGCAGTATATTACCTTCAGTACCTTGCTTTCTACAGGTGCTTATTTCTTCAGCTGTAAGGAAGAGCKACACGTAATAACCAGTGGCTCCTCAAAGGCTGAGAATCACGATAATATGGCTAGGTTTTTTTTTTGCTCTTGTTCTGTGTCCTTTTTGAGAGATGCTAAGAAAATTAACTGARATGATGGTGAAGTACCTGCAGTTTCAGTCACTATGTCACATTGCAGATGTCCCCCTAACTGGTAGCATTGTCATCTCCCATGCTGAGGGAGTATATAATCAGCAAGAGATGGCAACGAAGAAGAAACTTATGCACTGAAGTACATAAAGGGAACTTTATTGCTTTCCATTGTGTGACCATAAGGTGAGCAAGAGGGTTGAATACTGGTGGAAAGAGATGCCCAAGGTTCATAACGGATTAAGCAGGATAGGTTTGATAAAGGACCTACACTACAAATTTCATGCAGAGCCCCAGGAACCACATGGTCACTGAYGGGAGACTCATATAAGGGTGCTCGGATATCTCCTGTAAAAATGGCACCATCAGTGGTCTAAATCATTCCTTGTATCTTCATCCCTGGGGAAATTATGGCAATGATTTATTATTTTATTGCAGTAATGTGTTTATGCAATAACATTAGGGCTTTATCCGCTGGCCTGAGAAGGCCAGTGAGTACTAAGGTCATTTCTATGAACTTTTAGTGGACTAACTACTGTATGCTGTTTCCCCATGTGAGCTCATTTACCCAGCTCTGAAACAGAAGGATACTCTCCTGTGGTTAATGCACAAACAGCTCAGATCATCTCCCTGCATGTTAGGCTGTTGGCTGAGGTATCTCAGTTAGGAGCTTTGCAGCTCTTAAACCTCTCTCCCAGGTCTCAGGCCAGCATCTTGTTTCCCCCTCATATCTCCTGTGAGAATCAGCCTGAAGATTCAGATTTGGCTGGCATCAACGTAATACTCTGATAAACATTTTGTATCCTCCTTAGGAGATTTTAGCATTCAAATGTTGACATTATCTTGTTAATCTGTGAGATTTTTTCTTATAGTAATATTATTTTGTAAGGAATATAGTGGTCATCATTGCAAGCTTTATTGAATAATGAAATAATAGGCCAATACAGCTGTGTGAGATAGGGGAATAAGCTGGGTGAACCAATTATTCTCTTACCAGCCACAAAAAGTCTGTTTATATATGAGTTATGTAACCCAAGCTGACACTTCAGCAGGTAATACTTCAGCTGGAAATTATGAACACCTTTCCCACCTCACCACATATGCTATTTATCAAATCTAGGGATAGAAATACACAAGTCTGAGGATAGATTTAAAGAAGTTTTATAAGCTGGGTAGAGAACCCTTATTCATACTTGGCCGAGTCCTAAACTCACAAGTAGTATGAAAACAACACAGCCTGGCCTGAACAAAAATAAGGCTGCTATRTTAAGGGATAAAAGGCAAACCAGAGTCAGATTTTAGTTATCCTTTATGTAAGTCATTGAACATGTTAGTAATAGCTTAAACTAAAAACATTCAATTCAGAATCACACAGAATCACAGAATGATTAAAGTTGGAAGGGACCTCTAGAGATCATCTAGTCCAAACCCCTTGCCCAAGCAGAGACACCCAGAGCACGGGGCACAGGGTGCCATCCAGGTGGGTTTTGAAGACCTCCACAGAGGGAGACCCCACMGCATCCCTGGGCAGCCTGTCCAGGAGACACTGAGGAATTATTTCTTGATTGAAACCTTACTCTTGACTTCTTCCCTTCTACTCTCACAAGATATGTTTACATCTGTGACTTTCTTTTTAAAAGACTACGATGAATTTCATTTTTTTTCCATCTTGCCTTTCCATCTGTGAYAGCAATACCTTGAAATACCTGTAGTTAGCAGTGCTTGATGCTGTCTCTGGAGTGGGTAGCAAACAACGCAACACCATGAAGACTGTGAATACAGGTGGGAAGGATATTTTTCTTTCCTTTAGATAAAGAGTCTGTAGGGATTAGCAGAATAGTAAATAAGCCTGTTCTGTGGTCTAATTAGAGGTTTGTGAAGTTCTGATTCTAATGTATAGCCTCTGAATTTTCAGCAAGTTTTGGATTTCRAGCAAGTGCAGGAGTCTGATGTGAAAGCTGACTCAGGCCACCAACTTGCCAGTGGCATCCACACAAAACCAGAAGTTGTCCCAGAGCAGCTGCAAATTTCTCTCAAGCAGCACTTTTAGTTTAGGTTCAGGGAARGTTCATGAATTTGTCCATTTGGTTGTGGTTTGGAATTATAGCTTCAGATTCACACTATTCTGTTTTTATTCTTTCTAAATAATGCTGCATTTAGGTTAACATAGAGGGGAAGAGATATAAGAATACATCTAACACCTTCTAGATTTACATCAGAGATTAGGATAATATTTACCCTTCTGCAGCACACATCTGTCTCCTGAGGTCAAAGATGTGCAATAAAACATAACCGTTCTATTTATTTCTATTTTGCATTTGTTTTCATACCTTCACATCCCATCCACAATGGCAAAGCTGTCAGAAGCCTGTAGCACAGCACAAACTAAAACATGAGGTGTTTATGTGATTGTGGGTTGCAAAGAAATTGTTGTGTAGGGTTGCAAATGAAACAACAAAAAAAAGTGTTTCTTGACACCTTGGCTTGCCTATTAGTATCATCTGTCCCCTGGGACAGAGGCAGGTGGGAAGTGGAAGCCTCCCGGCTCCGGAGAAAGGGCCGCACCCCATTTCTATCGGCAGCTTCTCTGCATGGGAAATTAAATCTTCATTGACAAAAACCGTTGAGAAAATAAAATATTGATCTTGCTTGTGAGACTTTTATGTTAGTCAATTAAATTAGTACAATACCTTTCCTACTAGTAAAATAAGAGTGCCATTACTATATGGAAATATAATGTTCCATAATATTTTTATTGTGAGACAGGGGATACCTCTTACAGCACTCAGAAGTACAGTTTATACATGACTATAAAGTTAGTTGTGATCCATAAACAGCAGATATAGATCTCAGATATAGCTTTGAAAATCAGTTTAAAGGAAAGTGCCTTATTCTYTTTGCAATATCGTATCAGAGTAGGATCATTTTAAAAAAATCATAATCTCTTCTAATTTTTTTATACTGGAAGACAATGAAACATCATTCTAATATTTAAATTGGAATATGAGCTTGGCAATATCTGTGTTACTGCATCTTCTAAMATTAAAAACCCTTTCAAAACTAATAATTATCCTGAACTCCTGTCTGCTGCAGCTAGACACATAAATGTACAAAAATGGGCATACACAAGTGGCCAGTGGGACAGAAGGAGCCTAATACAACTGAGATTTGGGTGGGAGAACTGTGTTGCAACATAGTTATTTCTCTAGCAAATGATGAGATGTGAATATGTCTTGGCAGGTGTGAATGGGAGCTGTGGCCTTCTTTTTCTTACCAAGCTAGATCTTCTTCTCCTTCAAATTTGTACTTGCTTAGAAGTATGTCCCATCTTTGGTACTCTTGTATAAGCATAAAGAAGCAAGTTAGACTCCCAGTCATGGATGCTTACTTATGGATACCTCTTCCATTCACTTTTTGGAAAATCAAGTCTTACTGGACAAATCTATTGCAAAATATTGTCAGGAAGATACTTCATCTTATATGAATTACTTGTGGTATGAAACATACCTACAACAATAAAGTTTTTTTTAATTTAAGGCATTTGATAGCATATCATTTAAAATATGGAATTCTAGTGCATCTTCTCACTGCAGATTCTCTCCCACTGTCAAACTGTCCCAAGTGTGTCTTAATAGGGAAAACAGAGCATATCAGTCTACTGGGATGCAAATAGCAGCTGCTATTATGATCAGAGAGTTCATAATATAGTTTAATAAAACAACTGTTTGATTGTACCACTGATGCATAGGAGAACATATCTCATGCGCCTGTCTTCTGTATATTTGTCCATCCAATGCTCATTCTCTTTCTTCCTCCTCTTTTCAAAACATGCTTAAAAGCAATTTCCTTTGAGAAAATGCTGTTGGCCTTTTCATCTGAAAACTGTATTCTTTTTTTGGGATGAGCTTGACTGTCAATCCCAGCTTTAGCTTTGACCATCCTGCAAGGAGGAGAGGATACTGTGCTGTGGAGCAGTATTAGAGGTTTCTTACTACAGACCCGTCATCCTTAATGGAACTGCAGAAAGAAGGCATTAGGACTGAGATCATCTTCTGCAGCAATGGGACAACCTGTTGTAGCTGATATTTAAGATACCGATTTGCAAATACTCCCAAAATTATGCACCAGACTGCATACTGGTGGTACAAAATCAAGTACTGGGTGTTACTTTTTCCCAAGAAGTCTGACTTGGGTTGTGGGAACATATTCCTGTTAAGATTGATCATGCCCTCAATGTTCCCCAGTATAAGTAATCTCTAAAAACCCATTTAATTCTTCCTATTTTTTTGTTATTTGCAAGAATAAACTATTTATATCGGGGCAAAGGTTTTATTACGAAAATTGGTGCAATTTGATAATACATTAGAGAGGGAGTAAACATTTGAAATGATAGCAGTTAAAGCACTGAGTGCACAGCAGACAAAGATTCAGCATGAAAAAGATGTCTCTCTCTAGTAATGGCATGTATAAATAGCCCCAAAACAGTATCTAGTCCATGTGATGCTTTGATGGGTATTGCTGTTTTGTGTGAAGTCAGTCAGCCTGTGGCCACCCTCCTCTCTGGCAGTCTATGAACTTATGGTTTATTTTACTTGATGGGCTGGTCTCAGGGAACTGGCTTCCTCTCTGAAATTGTCTTTTCTGATAAATCTCTAAAAGACTAACAGAGAAAATATTTTTGATTATAGATTGCTTAGAGTGATGAACAAGTTTCAATCGTACCACAATTTCTAAATCATCCAGTATCAGCTGTTACTGGCTTTTGACCCAAGATCTAATTGAGTCCTTTGATTGTAACAAAAATGCACTTGTGTATGCAGATGCATCTTAAAAGGCTGTCAATCTGAATGATCAGTAAGTTACAAAGGATTTATTTGTATTTAGAAAAGCTACAGAAGGAGTAAGATATGGCAAGTCTCATACATCTTGCATTATTCTTCACATCATCTGTGAACTTCACTCATGAGCATTATCTCATACATTTTAGTTATTATATTATGAAAGTATTTTTCCACAGTTAAAACACTAAATAGTGCTTAAAAGACGTAGTTCCAAATACTGCAGTGTAGCTGGATCAAGGATGGATTCAGAAATATTTATAGTTTGCATTCTACTGAAGTTTTCCTTAAAATAAGAACCCAAAGCAAGAGATATCTATATACACATTGTCTTGGTGCTTGATAGTTCGGTAACTGGCACAATGTACAAGCAGACAGACTTCTACTGGTTACTATCTTATTGGCTTTGCATAGTCAGAAGTAGTTTGTGTTCTCTGCTTTGATTAAATCCTTTTATTTAGTACTGTGGCAATTTCATCTCTTTCATTTGTAAAACTCAAGCTGTCTGTTTCTTTTTTTTTCTTTTTTTTTTCCTTTTTTTTTTCTTACAACTTGTGTGGGTTTTAGTGACATCTTTCATTTCTTCCTCACAGTCAAGAAGTGTGAGCTGCAGCAAGATCTAGTTTGGTTAACTTAAAGATGATGATAATCCCCTAAATGTATGAAGAGCAGAATTTAATTTTCTGTACTTTTTTTTTCCCTCTCTCAGTAAAAAGCAAGATTTTCTTCCCTTTCTTTTGAGTTATGACTCACTTCTCCAGATTTTGTTTTGATCTGAGTAATTAGTGWTTTTTTGTCTTTTATTCTTTATTTTTAGCAACCACAGCCTATCTCCCACTTAGTTGCTGACATAAAAATATTAGCAGAAATATGTTGCCTTGAAGGGTAAGGAAAAACCATTCATAAAAATCTCAGTGAGGATTAAGTGGGATTCATCCAGGAAAGATCAAGAGTTGAAAAACATTGTTATTAAACATATTTATAGAGTATTTAGTGAATATTCCCTGTTCCAGTAAGCTCACAAATCAGGGAGGGAGACAGAGAAAAGAGATGACTGGTGACAAAAAGAAAGGAAGGAAAGTTCCTCAAAAGAGGGAGCTGAAGGAGGAGTGAGAAGTTATTTGAAGTACAGGAAATGTGTGATGGTGTCACACATGGAAGGGGAYACAATGTCAGGAATGAGAGGTGGTAACTAAAGAGCTGAGGGAGCCTTTAACAGACCTCATCACCGTGTTGGCCCTTCTTTTGTGAGTGAGACACAGACAGGAGGAGGCTCGAGACGCACTTCTAGCTCTGTCTTCTTAGGGGCTGTGAAACCTTCTGGAAATCTGTTTCCCATTGAGCTGCCTGGTATAAAAATACCAAATAAAAGTCCAATCCTAAGGGGAACATTTATGAAGAAGAATGCATACCTCTATTTTTACGTGTAAAAATGGCTGATCCTGTCCCCCCAAGTGTGGAGAAGCCAGAGCCRAGCTGGCCTATCTCACTGGGACAGRGTTCAGGAGGTGGATAAGGAAGCGAACCCAGCTCTGCTCACTGGCCAGKGAGCCTCACTGGAACCCCAGTTCTGCCTGCCACAGGGGCATTAAAACATGAAGGACAAGTTGCTTTGCAGAGGTCAAACACTGGTTGTCAGGGTAATTCTGTGACTCTATGATTCTATGATTAAGGGCCAAAAAGCCACAGTCCCTTCATGTGACATTGCAAGCCACTGATAGCTTGGAGCAGAAAATGAGGAAGGGGTTTTCCCTTGTTCACATATGTTCATCATCTCTTGTCTCACTCCTTCATATTTTGTTAGGCAGGTGCTTGGGCTGTCTGGCAATCCTTGCATGGGTAGCTTGGCCCAAAGCCCATAATGGGGCTGGGGAACCCCTTCTCCCTGAACTGGAACTCACTGAAGGTCACTGGGTGGCAAAATTGCTGCCCTGCTGCACAACCTGCCCTTCCAGTTTATGACTGCATCTTGGGCAGCCACCATCCATCCATCCATCCATCCATCCATCCATCCATCCATCCACCCATCCATCCATCCAGGGAAGCTGAAAACAGAATCCTCTAGTTTATAAATTTCTGGAAATGACTGGAATAATTACTCTGTATTCTTTAAGGACTACAAGCAAATATGTATTTTTTTTTATATGAGACCAAAACCCAAAATGTTCTGGATAATGAGTCAATATCTAATTAAGGACATCACCAAACTACACTTATTTCTCAGACTTAGTATCTTCCCACTGGGAATATTCACTAATCTCTCACTGATTAATTACTGTAAAGACTTATGCTTCTGGATAATTATAAGATGTGTGATAATGGATCAGACCTTTAATCCATTAAATCTGGTATCTTGCTTCTGACTCTGACCAATAGCTAATGCATCTTAGAAAGGTGAATAACTCCGTGCTGCAAATACTCTATTGTGGAATGTGGAAGAAGGAGCCCTTCCTCACCTCACTGGGTAATTGCTTTGAAGTATGAGATATAATTACCATTATCTTAGTCCATGTAACTATGTGTCATAAAATGATGGGTACTTAGTGTGTGGTAGACTGAAAATAGAAGGATCTGAAATAACCTCTATTGGGTAATAGAACTGGGGTATGTCTAAGAAAATGTGGTTAGTAATACCAACTTTGAAATACTTTATTCAGAATGAAATCTCAAGATTGCATCTCACATCTGTTTCTTAATGCTGTAACAGAAAAAAATGTAATTCTGAGAAAACCACAACATCTTTTAAGAGCCTGGGATACTTTAAAAATATTTTTTCTGTTTATTACTTGTATTGTGGTGTGGCTGGATATATGAAGCAGTGATGTGGCTCAAGAAAACCTTACAGGGAATCCATGCTGCTCGTTGCTGGTCTGAGATGCTGCTGCTGCCTTTGCAAAATGTAGGATATATGAGTGATATCCAAGGAGGGCTACAGGCAGGGGTTGGTTGCTTTGCGTGGTATTTCAGCAGGGGTTGATTGCAAGGGGCTTTTTTTCTCAGAGTTGGGCAGAGATTGTTTTTTGATAAAAGTTATTTTGAACTGGTAGAAGTCTCTTAGCCATCCATTCGATATGTTTTTGGTCAACTGATCAGAAAAAAAGGCATATATATATATATATATATATATATATGTATTTTGCACAACTGTAGCCTCACCAGTGGTACACAATGACTGTATGCATGTGTTGCACCTGTGATATTCTCCTTGGCTTTGTGCCTTTCTGTGGACAGAAACCTGGAAAAGGAGTAAAGGAGCTTTTCTAGGGCGCAAGGATATTGATTATGTTATCTATAGCTAAGAGCTTAAAGAGGAAAACATCCTCTGCATACAGTAGATGTCCATTTATTAGTTAATTTTTGTGTGATACCTCAACTGCCTGTRTATCCAAGGTGAATCATAGGAGCATTAGCTTTTCCTTCATGATTCCTTGTCTACAAGATAGGGAAATGCAGCAACAGTTCTGGTCAAACTCTGGCCACATGATTATTGCATGATTATTGTAATGGGAATTAAGAGTCAGATCCTGATGACCCATCTGACTCCTTTGATTCCAATGAGGATTTTGCCTGGTAAAAAATGCTGAAAGAGATCGGCATTAAGGCCAAAGTTTTTCTTTCACACTAGATTTTAAACACAGAACTGGGTTCTGATTCCACATGGGTTTTATGTGGCGGTAACTGCACTCAATTCAGTGCACTTGCTTGTGGTTTACCCAGGCATAAGTGACAGAATAAGGCCTTATATGTTAACACATATGGGTGACTGTGTAACCAACTGGCATACAGTAGGCACCATTAAAATCTTGACATTTACTGCTCATAGTAGTTAAATTTACTGTGCTATTTACAGTATTCCCAAGTCTAAGAGTAGGAAATCCTTTAAATACTGCTGTAAAAGTGAATCCCATGGTGTGATAAATGTCAGGATTTAAAAGAACCCAATTTTGTTGTTGTTTTCTTCCTCTTTATTGCTATGTTCAAACTTTTTGTGTCTTTCCTTTCTTTTTTTTTGGGCGGGGGAGATTGTGATGTTTGTCTGAGCAGCATCTCTTGCACTCAGAGAAAGCCTGGAGCCTGGATTGGTAAAATATTCCCTTAAATATTCCCCTTCTAGAGGGCTCATCTTTCCAAAGATCATGTCTCACATGAGGCAGGCTTGAATGCTCCAGATGGCTGCGAGCATCTCTGCTTTGTTCTTGGTTACACTTTCCAGAGGGAAGTGGGGAGGCTTTGACAACTGCCCTGCTCTCTCTCACACACAGGAGGTCTCCTTGATGGAGAACTTAGTAGGGAGGAGGGGTAAACTGGCTTTATAATCCCTTTGCCAGAGACCTAGTCCACTATTTTGTTGCTATTTTCAAATTTACACAGAAGCATTTTTTCCTGTGAAATGATTGACAAATTATAAAGAATGCTGGACAGGGTTTCAAGCAAAATAGGCACTTTTGCAACGATACTGGACCAGATTTAACACAATACTTACTTAGGCTCTTAGAGATCTTGTAAATCTACCTGATTCACACAAACTTTGAGTCTAATTCCCAATCTACATTTAGATGGTTTTGTAAATCTTATTAAATATTATTTGTGTGTTTAGATGACAAAAGTTTTCTAATCCATTGACTAGTTTATGAGCAAATTTGGGTCTTTCTCATGAAAACCTATATTCTTTTTTTTTTTTGAAATATGTGGCTTTCATATAAAATATATTGAACATTTTAACCAATAACAAGAGTTTCACATCTTTCCTCCCCCTGCAGCCGCCATTCTCCCCTACCTCCAACCCCAAAAGAACTCTTTTAGGAATGGGAGACCTGGAGGTATGATAGGAAACAGGTGAAAAGTTCGGAGTAAGAGCGAGCTCCAGAATCACCAGTCCTCTCTTATCCTATCCAAAACCATCTCCACTTTTGCTATGACAAGGAAGGGAAGAGAAACAAAGAGTGACAGTGAAAGGGTGAGAGAAAATGAAAATTATTGCCCTGGCTTAAGTGCACCGTCTGTTTTTGGAGAAGGGTTAATAGAGCCCTGCCAGTAGACTGGTTCCTCTCCATGTACAACAACTGTTGGGGATGTCCTCTCAAATCTGGCTACTGCCTGGTGAGCTGGCACACGAGGTAAAGCAGGAAATAGGAGAGTGCCAGGCTTATATAACTGTATGTGTGCCACTCCTGGTCCATCTGCAAAGTAATACTGCACCTGCCAGGTGCCTTATCTGGGTGCGGGGAGGAGGGGAGGAGGAGAGAGTGTAACACTAGACAGGCTACAAAGCCCATTGTCTTTTAATTCTCCTTTTGTTGCTGCCTTCTTATTTCCTTTCTTTTTTTTTCTTCTCTTTTTTTTGTTTTTTTACAACATAGATAGAAAGCAAAGGCAGTGCGCCTCCTGAAAATGACTCTTGAAACTGGATGCTTTTGGGGGCTCACAAAATAAAATTGATTGCGCTCCTTTTGGTGAACAAAGCTGTGAATGTATGCAGGTCTGTGCACCTCTGGATATCCTATGCCTAGATTTTGAACCCCATTTTTATTAATAATTTGGAACTTTCCCCACAATAAATAAATAAATAAATGAATAAATTGCCTATAAAGCAATACATTTCCTTAGAGATCATCAATCATTCTCTCTTCTGCTAAAATTTCCAGCACCCATTAGGAGCCTTAAATCATAAAACCTAACTGCTCCTGAATAAATAAAATTCGGAATTTGATGTGAATGACCTGCTATTTCATCTTGTAAGTGACAGAGGACTGAGCCTGGGGATTGTAAAAACCAGCATCAACTGACATAAAAGATGCTCCATCTTCAGGATAAAGAGCAAAATCTTCATCCTGAAGAGCTTCAAAAATTTTGTATTCTTTGTTTTCTCGGCTTTCCAGAACTCATACCATCTCTCAGTGGGAAAGAAAAGTTTACATATTTTCTTGATCCAGATTAAAAAAATGTGTTATTGCCTCAGGGCCTCTCTAGTGACTCTAAAAACTGTTATATTTCTCCATTTCTTCTTCTTCTTTTTTTTTTTTTTTTTTTTTTTTTTTGTAATATCAATATCTCAACAATTTTCCACCCAAAAGACTTGTGAAATCTAGATTTCTGTAAAGTTCATCAATGGTATTCTGGAAGTAGTAACCAGAGCAGAATTTCTGTATCCTCAGTAACTCTTACTGAGTAGCTCTTGCTGGTAAAAAACATATGTGTTTCTACGCCAGACTGGATCCAATGCACAGCAGTCCATAGGCCTTCTTTTCTACTATATTCATCTTTATTTGACTTTTGTGGTCGTGCGCAGGAAATAAATGTGACAGTGGACCATTAAATATCAATATACATATGTTCATGGCAATCCCCTCATGTTGTCTCCTCATAATAGATTTATTGATTCAAGCTGTCTCTATTAGGACAGACAAAATGCATTATATATATATATATATATATATATATGCATGTATATATAGAGAGAGCATGCCCTACTGCTCTCTACAGCAGCCAAGCATGTGATATCCAAGTGTGTGGTGGTGTTGGTGAAATGGTGACAGTTCAGGATTACCACTTTTATTGCTAAGAGTCAGGTTGTGATGATCCACCGTGCAGCTATTATAGGGTGATGGTATTAATAATGTGAGCTGTGAAAACAATGTGTGGCGATGCTAAAAGCTACTTCTCAAATGACATCGAGATGGCAGAGCTTTCTGGGTATAGCATGTTTTCACAAATGATACATCACAAGMCTAAATAATATAGATCATTTCTACATATTTTATTATTAGTGTGAAATAAATGTAATTATAGTGGGTTTTAAAGTGCCAGGTGGCTGGTATTTTCTGTTTATCATGTATTTTGCTGCTGCTCTATCTCATGCTCATCTTAAATATATTTAGTCAACACCTCTGACTTCAAACAGGCAAACTCTTTTATCTGACTTCACAGCGTATTCTTCTCACAGTGGTGGATGTCACCATCATTTTATCTTGACATTGTTTTCACCTCGTACTGTGACTTCCATTCTTCCTCTCCTGCATTTGTGTTCCCTTCACTGCCTCTTGCAGGAATGTGTTTTGTCTGACTACAAGCAGAATCACGAGGTATGGACTAAAGAAGAGAAGTAGATGTTTGGCTACACTAATGCAGACCAGTACTGTGTCAGACTGTTCACTCAGGCTTGCCTCTGACATCATAAATTCAATTCAAAATGCAAACTCTTGGGGGCATACGGCACATTTTTGCAGTGTTCTCAGAGGCATCAAGTTATTTTGAGTAGTATCAGTTAAAGTGCAAGGATGTCTATAGACACCAGCATCCAGATCTCTTTTAGAACAAGAAAGTAACTGCTTAGCAACTAAACCAGTGTTTCTTCAGTTTCTTCAAAATAATAACTAGAAGGTCCAATTATTCACATTAAGTAGCATATTTTGAAAGGATAGCATGAGATTTAAAGACTCCTGTAGGAGAAGTAAAGATGGGAGAATCTGGCCTGAAGAAAAATGAAAAATGGACTCCACAAATGACAGAAGACTGGTTCAGCCAAAGGTCAACTGATCTGTGAGTTGAAGGAATTAATTTTCCAGGCACTAGCAAAGCAATGAGGCTTATCAAACAACGCTATTTTCCATGAAGGAAAAGTGCCATGGTACCCCCTATTTTCTACATTCATAGATTCCCATTAAAAAGAAAAAAAAAAAGCTGAGCAGTGAACAAAGACATTTGCTTCTAGAATGATGGTCACACACATTTTCAACTCACTTCTTTGCTAGGGTTGTTTAAAAAGAACTGAAGAGAAAGCTGAAGAAATCATGGTCAAATTTAGAGAAATTCTAGCTTCTTTGTGGCCACAAGCTTCTTGATGTTTGATCACAGCGTGCTTACAGTGCGCCTCTCATATCTTGTCACATCCCTCAGGCATCATCCATAGCAAGGTTTGGGTTCATACCACCTGCCAGCTGCCCTAAACTGGTGTTCAGAATGACGGCAATGTCCCAGACAATAATGCCTGAGGTCCCACATCATGAGAAGTCCTAGTCTTTTCTAAGCCACCTCCTTCCCTCTCCTCTCCTCCTTTCTCTGTGACCAATAAATTGCATTTTCATGCTGTTCTAGAAATCGGTATAAAGCACTGAGCTGCCTTCCTCGTGCCCTGTGTAATAAATATATCTCCCTGCCCAACTGTCTGCACACAAGTCCAGCAGAGTACTGAAAACTCAGGCCACTCCTGGCCACTACGACAGCTGTAATAAGAGCCCAGCACTTCTCAGGGATCTTGCTTATGACAAGTTTCTTTAAATTAGACAAGATCTTAAGTGCCTCTCATAAGTCAGTCATCCTTCAAGTACTCCCATTTCCTCCATGTGAGCTCTTTACAAATGCATCCATCTGCTTTTATATATAGGAGTGTGACGAAAAACCACTGTAAGTACCAGGTCCACATGAAGATATCTGAGTTAGCAGTCCTGTCCCTACAGGATATATAAGACATATATAAAGCATAATTTCACCTGGGTTCTCCTTACTGCAGCTATTAATCACATTCCTCCTAGGTCCCTGCTAAAGTCCAAAGGGAGTGCTGCAGAATAAGGAGGAAACTGAAGATTTAGCTAAGTAGAGCTGCAGCTTTCAGAAGCTTTTTTTTCCCCYACTGCTGCTTCCTCTTCATGGTTTAGAGAGTGCAAAAATTAAACTTGATCACCAGACTAGTGAAATCAGGCTTTTCTATTTTTCTTAAGCCAAACAAACAAAAGAAGAGGCTTTTCTTCTCCTGCTCTCCAACACTTGCACAATCCTTTCTCACCTGAAGTCATTATCACTCTTTCAAAAAGATTCAGCAGCCAGGCATTTCTGAAGGACATTTTATGTCCTATATCAAGCACATGTCTTAAAGTAATGTCCAAAGTAAAGGAATTTTTGGGGTCAGCAGCTGAGCTGCCAAAAAACAGGGATAAAAATGCATTTCAGGTTGACCAGAAGAATATATCCCCCCTTTTTTCTTTATGACTTGGAAAATAAAATTGGTTTTGAATCAATTGCCAAAGGTAAAAAATCTTGTTATTTTGAATATTTTTAACAAATAAATAATAAAAAACCTCATCGGGTAAATTTCAAAACAAAATGTTCCAAAACAGAATGTCATAATATTGCTTTTTAAAATGATGAATCTTAAAAGCCTTGACTTCATCCACTCTTTCTGAATCTTTTTATGGCTGAGACTAGTCACTGAGTTTAAAATAAATATATGGGTAGTTGTGGCCAACCTCAAACTGCATATTTGGTGAACAAACTATTCTCGGGGGGGAAAAATCCCCAACCCTAATTGCAAGATCTAATTTCTTCTCTAGCATCACCTTTTGACAGAAATAGAGGAATATTTGGATTTTYAATCTAGCTATTCCTGTCAGCAACAGGATATATTTGGCATTCCACTCCTTTCCTTTTAGAGATCAAACATTTCTCTCTAACCAAAGCATTCTCTAGCTAAAGGTCTGGGAATAATCTTCTCATCTAATGTCTCATCTATGTATTAATTTCTCTTCTCACTGATGCCATCCATAGAAATCTGGCCATCCCCTGTGCCTCAGGAATGTACAGGAATGTTTCCTCAACTTCCTTTCTCCAGTTTGCTGCAAGCTCTAACATGCAGGTTTCTCTCCTTGCATTTTCCTTGTTTTGCTTTGTAGGCTGCTCTTGTTAGTTTTAATTACAGCAGTGGAGGACAGTATGCTAAAGAGCTCCCCAAGGAGGTGGCTCTCATGGTCACATGTCCCCCCTGAGTGACAGCATCCGTTCTGGTTGCAGGACTACAAAGACATGGGGGCAATTCTTGTATGGATTGGTAAGCGGACTCTATGTGAGAAGATAAATTAGCAGGCATCTGCGTTTTCTGTTTGWATAGGCTATGTGTGACTCAGTAAGCCTTTTGTTCGGTGGGCTAAAATGTGGCTTGCGACTCCTCATCAGTACTGAAATTTTAAAGCATATTAAATTTCTATGGCGTATTTTTTGAGGCGTGTAAAGAAAAAAAAATGTGGTGGATTTAGCACTGTGCCTTGTAAAACATCCGCCCCAACAATAAAAGAAAAAAAGATTATGAAAAACAACGGCAGAAATACCTGCACAGTTTTATACATACAAAGAAGCTAAGACACATGTGAAATGCTATTTTGAATGGTGGTTTTATTATGGTATCAATGCACACTATGTGTGCATACATATGGTACAGATTCCTGTTGCTGTTTTTGTGACTTGTATAAAGCATACTGAGACTTACATCACAGGATGTGACTTTCAGAGGTGTTTTTACGCCAACCTTTGCCAAAATTCAACACGTGATTTTTAGTTTGCATCCACTGTTGCGTTTGCCAGCATTTTTGTGAAGGAAGAACACTAGGCTAGGCATACTGTGCACTGTTAAAATACGTTAGCTGTGCCTTATGGCAATATTCAATCAGATGAATAAATGGAACAGTATGTCAATGCACAGTATGATTGCAATTCAGAATCATACGGAAAAGTTGATATTGCAACATCTGCAAAGACACTGTGATAATGTCAAAGAAAAAAAGTAATAATGCTGTTCTTGTTCCATTGGATCAAGTGCAAATAAAGCAACCATAGAAGGTATCTTGAAAAATAATTTTTAATGATTTCAAAAATAATTATAATTAACAAAACAAAAGAAAATGAAACCGGAATGCAATATTTACATAGCTCATGCTAAGTCTCTGAGTGAGACTTAGTCTTTATTTACTTAGCCTATGAAGAATAGATTGCAAGATTCATCTTTGTGATAAAGCCATMAGTATGCTTTTTGGACATTACCAAATACTGCTACTTCTATTTCTGTTGCTAATAGTAATTATTATTGCAGAAGAAATAGTGTCTTACTTAGAATATTGGGTAACACCAGAGGACAAGTTATTTCACTTGTGAGGTTTTTCAAACAAGCCAGTTCTGTGCCTAAGGAGAAAACAGAACATCTAAATGAAGACCCACTAAGACTAAAGATAGGAATTTTCCATAATGTCCGACATTATTATAATCTTGCTTTCTTAGAAYGCCAGCTGAAACGCGGGGAGGGAGGAGATTAGACGAGGAACAATAGATCAACAGTTCTCTCCATGCTTAAAAATTCACAGCACCTCTGCTACACCAGAATATTATGTGACAATAATGTTAGGCCCCTGATTTATACCAACAGATGCGGGGAAATTCCAAATTAAGGCTGTCGTTCTCCCCTTGCYGCAGCCCCTCTCTTGGTACAACTTTATGTAGCCCCTCCGAGTTTGGTGGAGACCTGCCAGGTTACATCAGCTGAGGATCTGGCCCACCGCGGTGCTGAGGCCTTCGCGCTGCCTAAATCAGACCCACAGTTACCGCGAACACGGTTGTTCCACACTTAATATATATTTACAACACACAGGTGTAAAACACACGCAGTAAGGCCATAAATTTGGAAGCTTGCTATTAAAAAGCCTCCTGGTTATGAAAGGACTTTAAAAATATTCCCTTTGTTTTACCCTCAGACGATGCAGACCGGTGGAAAAATATACAAACGCTATGCCTTTAAAACACCAAATGCGACTGAGTTTTAATAACCTATCAGGATCTTAGTCCATCATAACATTTAATCTGCATTACATCTCACTTCCTAATCGCTCCTCTCATTCCAATTGTGAGCRGAGAGGGTGGGGGAGAGATGAGAATTTCAGATAAGTGCCAGTAAAACAAGTTTGCTCTACAGCTGGCAAGCGCCGCRCACACGTTAACGGTGCCTTATGGCAGTATTCAATCAAATGATTCCATAAACTAAAAATAATCACCCTAATACTAATACCTATTATTCTTCATTGTTACCGGTCGCTATGGTGCTGCGTTTGACTATGAAGAATTCAGCGCCATTATTGCCCTCCGCGCCTCGCGCGCGCTGAAATGTGATCTAATTGCRGAGCCCACACCTGTTCGACAGCTCGGGAGAAGGCTGCTTTCCACGGGAGCGGGCTCGCAAGCACCCGCACGGGCGCCCGCACGCCCGCACGGGCGCCCGCGCGCCCTCCCCGCCCGCGCAAGGCGTCAGCTGCAGGAGAAAGAAGGGTGCGGGTTGATTGGGAAATAATATCGCAAGGAGCGAAAAGGGAAAAAAAAAGGAGGGGAAAAAAAAAAAGAAGGAAAAAAAAAAGCTYGTGTTTTGTGGTCATTGGAAGATTGCTGATGGGTGCATAAATAAAGCATGCTGGAACATCTGTTCTTTGTTGTGCATTCAGCTTTTTAATGTCTTCAAAGAGCAGCACTGACGCATCACTGACTACCACTCCCCATTCAAGCAACATTTTACCAGAAAATAATAAACCTTCCTGGTGGGGTGCAAGGAGCCAAGGCATTTGGGCAATGCCATTAATTTGGAAATATCTCTTTTTCTGGGATTTTTAAATATCTCTCCCTTTGAACATTGTTCAAATTTTGGGATCCAGCCTGGAGTCCCTATCAGCCTGAGCAGTAAATCAGGCTGAATATTCCACACAAGCCTTTGCTTTTTCTACCAAAAAGAAAAAAGGAAATGAGAAGGCTGTTGTCAAGTCAAAGTTTATATGCATTTTCTCCTCTCTTAATTCTAATAATTTTAAAAATTATGTCTAAAGGGATTCTTTTTTTTTTYCCTTAAGTTACAGTATTTATTTATACTGGTAAAATTCAGTGGCAGTGAAGACCCCTGACAGTTTAACAATATTGGCTGGTTATTTTGATACACTGTGCTAGGCAGCAAAAGATTAAAACCAGAGCATCCTAGACTGAGAGAAACCAGCTTGAATTCTAAAATAAAATTTTAGCAGCATGGATTTCTCTTGCCATAGGCTATGAGGCTACTATGAATTTCAGATGCATCTCCAGAGCTGTCAATGAGGTGGAAAGATGGGACTGGCATTACAAAGATTTGTTGCAATGTGATTCAACGTAATTGCAATCGAAGGTATAGCAACATTAAATTGCAGCTGAGAAAGAGCTGTTTATGTATGTACAGTATAGGAATAAGCATTTGCCCCACCACTCTAGGACCATGACGAGAATTTCTTTGTGCTACTTTCGTGTGCTCCGTTCTTTCTTTCTAGGTCACAGCTCAGAGATATTGGAATACCAATTAGATGCTGGTGGGCTCCATTTGTAATGAGCCTGACAATGGTCTTGTGACAGAATGCTTCAGAAAACACAAACACCTTTAAGGACAGTTTGGTAATTAAACACTAATCTCTCTGTTATATGTTAAGAGGGTTTTGGCCTCTTGATTGTTCATCTTCATTTTATCTGCTCTGTTAAGTAACTGTTTTTGCATAGCCTGGTTCAAGGAGTGGGAGATGGTGGCTTGCACATGCTGCTGATGTTGGTCAGGACAATTCCACCCAGTTTGGAGGGACCATCATCTACCACCCCCTGCAAGTATCCCCTCAACCTGGTTAGACCAGCTGAGAGCCAAGCTTAAGTACTGAGATTTGGGCCTCTCTTCTGTTACTCTTTTTGAAAACGTGATTTTTTGATTCAGTAGTTCTGCCTGGAGAAAGCAGGAAACCTTCCTCTTAGGCATTTTACAAAGCCTGCAGCATGGCTGTGTTACCACTAACATCAAAGGGTGTGTTGCTACTGATTTTAATAAGAGCAGGAATAGTATCACGGAAATCATTAATGTTCTCACAGTGCACTGAGATCCTGAGAAGTGATCAGATGAAGGCAAGTGAAGTGTATTTATCAAAAGTGCTGAAAACCTCAGATGAATACATAAGACGCCTACTGAGGTGAAGGACGGATCTTCACATGGGTGAGATCTGGGTCTCTGCAGTTCTTAAGGGTCTGCAAATCAACAACAGATTTCACTCTCATAGCATTGCTGGTGCTCATGAATTGGCAGGTAAAGAGAGTTATGTCAGGATCCTCACACATCTTTCCCTTCTGTGGTTCTGTGATGATTTCGTTCTTAAATCTAAGAATGTACACTGATAGCAAAGAAAAACTTAGGCAGAGAACCTTTGTAATGACAATAGAAGCAGGACAGATTGATCCTAATAATTCAATATTTAAATGTGTTTGTTCCTCTGCTTCAAAATTCTTTTACAAGGTGCCATTATGCAGTGCTTACWTAGTAATTGCTCATTGACCATTTAATTACACAAGGCTGTCACCTTTGCTCATAATCAGTACACAGCTTCCAAATAGTTGTTTTGATATCAAGGAGTTGAGGGCCTGTTCACCTGGTAGCAGTAGTCAATATGAATAGGGGAGCAAAACCTGGCCCACAATAATTACCATGTAGCAACACAGTGTTTACATAGTAATTACCTTATTATTTTTATGGAAAAAGACATGATTATTTTTGTCCTCCAGCCCAGAGTGCAGGCCACGCAGTAATTACTTTTGGGCATAAGTATAATTGTACAAACACATTTTTTATTTTTCTGCCTTTATCCTGCATGCACACAGTTACATGTGTACAGTGCACACAGTTACGTACTGCATTTATCAGCACATCTTAAGACCTGAATGAAATTATTTTTTCATGGTACATTGGTCCCATAAATTAAAAGGTCACAATGAAGAAAATGTTTCTTTTCAAAAATGATCACAGTGTCTATTTAGATTTATTTTTCTTAGTGCAACATTCTTTTTCAGTGTGTATCTTTACCTCAGGTCTGTTGATGCAGACCTTCAACCAGGTCTGTTGATGCAGTGGATTAAATCCTTTTTATCTCCAGGAACTTATTTTAAAATTATATTTAAAGCTAAAACGAAGTTGAAGATAAGAACTGTGTTTTCTTGATATACACAGCCAGATACTGGCTATAAGCTGAAAGGAATATCTTGACTCACTCAGTAGCTCATCTTCTTTTGATGGGGAGAAGTATTCCATTGATGACATTTTGTGATGTTTAAAAAGTGGGTAGCATTGCTTGAAAAGACAGAGCTGGAAGGGAGTCAGGGAAAAGATACAATATTAGAGAATTGACATGCCAATGTACAACAAAGACCAGTCTCAATACTGAACTGACACTGTAGGTGGATTTTTATAGAACTTGTGACTGTTACTAATTGGGACTGAGTCTGAATGTTCTGCAACATGGCTCAAAAATAGCTTCGACCAAGCATGAGAAGCTATTTTCCTACATTTCTTGGGTATTAGTTTCTAGGCACTAACATGTTTGATACAGAAAGTGAAAGAGCTAACTATGCCAGTGTTTTGGATGAGAAGGGACCAAAATGCCAGTTTGAATTTATTTAAAGTCAATAGGTTTGTGTCAGCTGACAGTTAAAGAGCATCAGACCCAGAGTAGACTTGTAAGAGCATGATCAGTTATGAACAGTAAGTATCTTTAAGAAGAAACACATTATTTGAATGACATTCAGCATGAACTCTGGTGAAAAACTCCTCCAATATATGACAGTCATGAACTTCCTAGTTGAAAGATGAGTATTTTTGACTGCTCAATCCACTTTTAATGTCATATATGACTATACCTAAATCTGCTTGTCTTCCCTGTATACACTGATTATCAAAGAAAAAATTGAATACAGCATATATCACCTAATAATCTAAATCCATATTTTAAATAAAATAATAATATTTCCTATTTACTGCTTGACTATTTATGTTAATATGTTACCTGAAATGAAAGTGATTTGGGTGTCTATTGCACTGAAGACATGACAAAGATTTATAAAGCTTCATCATAGTGAGTAGAAGTCTCTGAGAATATTGACAGTGACTAATGCTGCCTACGTCTCAATGGCAGCACTCTATACCTTATCCATTTTCTTCAGAGAACAATCATATTACTACCGATTAGTTCATTCTATCCATAAATGAAAACTCTCCTTGCTTATTGATTCACTTAGTTCAGTCATTTATGATACACTTGAGTAGATATATCCTGGTTAAAAAAGGTTGGGATATTTTGTTCTGGTCAGTGATGGGATTGGAGAATGGAGTTTGCAGTCTTGAAACATATTACATCTTTAATAGAATCAGCATACAGTTTTGTGATATAGTGGAAGTATTTTGGTTTTCTGATCTCCATGTCACTCAGCATGAACAGGATCTGGCCAGAACAAACACAAATAAACACATTTTCTTTTAGCTAACTTCACGTTCCTTGCCAAAAATACATAATTCACTGTGACAGATCCTTGGTTGGGGATGAATAGATAAGGAGAAGGAAAAGAAGGATTTGAGAATGTGGAAGAAAGGATGATAAGAAAGAAAGTACATATGAAGAAAAAACATAAATGATGCTTGGTGGGAAGGAAAGGGAACGATTAAGTCTTGAAAAAAAATATTTTTTTACTGGATAGTGGTATATGGAGACTTCTTCAAAGCATGTGATGCGTCCTCTAAAAATATTAAATATCTCACTCACTTCATGAGTCATATTAATTTTTCTCTAGACACGATTCCCACAACTACCTACATTTAACTGAGAACTGTGTTTTTTTCAACTCTGTTATAAAACTCTATAGTAGACTGGCTCAGTTTTTCACACAAATTTTTGGAAGGTGGGTAACTAAACACAAACTGCAAGTGTACTAAGCAGGATATAGCTGGTGAGGAGTTGTCCAACTTTATTCCCCTGTTCTTTCTGGTGTAAAATGCAATTCCCTAGGCTTTGGGTGCCCTCAACCAAGATGTCTCTGTGTATTCTCCCAATATGTATTCTCCCATTTTAAGAGGTCAAAACAACAGCAAATGTTAGTTTTCAATCATCAGAAGGGCTCTGTAAAAAAAACAAAGTTTGCGGGGGGTCCTTCCAGAGCTAAAAGATAGCAGCTATGTTGTGACCTTTCAGATTATTTCCCTTGGGATGTCTGATGGGCCCACACAGGTCCCGGGAGGATAAACCTCCCCACCAACCTTTATCCAGCTCTACTCAAGAGAGAAAGCTGGACTTGAAATAGAGTGTCTGAAGTAAAGGTCAGTGCTTTATTTACATGAGCTTTATATGCTAGACTTCTCCCTATGCTTTCTTTTTCATTCCCCAGAGATTTTTGCTTAAATCGCTCCATCCCTTGAACTACTTCTCAGTGACAATTTTTGACCATCCACAAGTGAGGGCTAAAGAAAGTCACTTTTGAAACACATATTCAGGCAGTAATTTGCTAAGTAATGGCAGTTTTTGTCCCATCATTTGTGTCTTTTCCTCTGCTGCCTGAGATTTCCCTAAGTTTCAGTATTTACCACAAAACAAAATATATGTTTGCTGCCAGGAATCAGAGCAAAATCAGCATTTAGGAGAAAGCACAATTGGGTTTCTTATATTACAGTAAGAAAAAAAATCTTGTAAATATCAGTGTCTTTCAAGTATTGTGAAATCCCCAGCAGAAAAGGTCTTTATTACAAGAGCACTTTTCAGGCTTCAGAAACTCTGAAACAGCCTTTACTTTCCACCATACCTGCTTTTCATCTCTGGTTGGTAAAAAGAGAAACTTATTAAGTAAAGTTGGGGTTTTATCCAGTGACTCTTCATATTGGTAGGAATCTTTCTACTGAGTTCAATGGAAACTGTGTGCTGCTCTTGAATTGCTATCATTTTCCAACAAGTGAAGACACTTGAGCATCTGGTGCTGTTCTAGCAAGCTTCTTACACAGCCTTGGTGAGAATTTTGAAGCTGACATAGAAAGAATTTTCCAGGGCTCACATGCTCTTTTGTGTCTTCTTTTCTTTTTAGAAACAGTCCTGACACACTTGTGATACTGTTTGAATATGAAAAAATAGATGATAAAGCTAAACTGAGCATTGTAAAACATTCTGGGCAAGCGTTTGCTTAAGTTTAAAAATGGACTTGCTTCTCTGTGCTTATACAATTTTTTAGCACTTTGGAAGAACTGAGATATGTGAATGCGCTGAGAATGTGTAATTCAGCCTTCTCCCCACTCCCTCTTTGGAGATGATGAGGGACTGGTCTGTGTAGAAATGGCCATGCTGGGGACAGTACTAGGACAGGCTCCTGAGGYTCTGTCTGTCTGTCTGTCTGATGTCAGGAGATGAGTTTCTCCACCTCTGTGTCAAGCCTTCATATAGAGCTTGAGAAACATCACTGACAATCCTACTGCTTTATTATGGGGGTGATGATGATCTAGAAAGAGGAAAAACACGGTGTGATCAATGTTATCAGTAACAGTGAAGGGTCACAGCTAGAATTCACATATTCAGTGTCAAATATTCACACTGAGCTGTTTGTGCTCTCACTATCAAGTAGAAACCTACTCAAATTCTGTGGAATGAGGATCACATTTAGGGAGAGCAGTCTGCTCACATATGTGCCATTAGCAGAAAAACTGGCATAGAAATTATCTACTGTGAAATACGGGCTAATACAAGTGCATACATGTTACKCATGTGTGTGTGTGAAAATCCATTTAAACATGTTTGGGCATACACATATGTATGAATTTAAGTGTATCTATCTCCGCTCTCTTTACCTCTCTTTCAAATATTGCTATAGTGAATGCAGCAGCTGCCATGATACTTCTCAGACTCCTTCTTTCATAYAGGCCTCAGTACCTTTCCTTTTTCCCTCTCTGCTTCAACATTTTAGTAAAGAGGCCCTTTCCTTGATCCTCAGTTCCATAACTCCCACCCACTGACTCCAGAACAACTCCAGTCTTGCTTGTACATGTGCGCATGCTGAACAAGTCCTCATAAAATGCCTATCACATCATTATTTTGTTTAAACATTTTTATTTCTCCAGAGAATTTAAAATACACAAACATGTGATTCCATGAGGAAATGATCCAAAAGAGATTATAAATACAGCTATAAATGTCAAAGTTCTCAAAACATTTCACTGGCTCTATCTTCAGAAGAGACTGTTTACAGAGAAAACCCGCGTCAGTGTGTTTTATTATTGTTATTGTGTGTTAAATGTTACAAATGCAATCTGCTTGCCTTACACGTAAACCATAGTCTCCAAATATCTTTAAGAATCACCTCTATAGTTGTAGGCAGAGACAGGAGTATAATTTAGTAGCATATTAAGCAATCGCTCCACAGCAGGAAAGGTTTTTGAGTTTCATGCAATTCTCATCAGATATACCTATTCTTAATTTCTCCAGAAGAAAGTATTTTGCAATGGATCATCGCTCTGTGTTCCATATTTGTGAGAAGGATTGATGACAGAAATTTAAAAATACAGACTTTTCAAAGATGTGTTCTTTTAGACTAGAGAATAGGCTATTTTTACTTATTAAGGACAACCAAAGCCTTTTTTTTTTCCTGTTGGACTAGATGATCTCCAGAGGTCCCTTCCAACCTCAACTATTCTGTGATTCTATGATTCTGTGATTCTGTGATATAATTTTGAATCTCTTTTGGCATTTGCCTTCAAATTGAGGTCTAGGAGCCCCTATTACAAAATCTTTCCTTCTCCATTAGAAGAGGCTACCTCCAAAAATGAGTGAGTCGGAGTTGGAAGAAGGCAAACAAGCCCTAAACCTCCTGTAAAATACAATATATCTAAATTTGACAGTGTACGTTTAAAAGCCACAGCATGGAATGAATTCTAATACCGGAGTAGCACATATCTGAAATTTGTCATGGATATTTAACTTGTGAGAAAAAATATTCAGTCTGGAATTTCTTTTTTCTGTGGTCTACTTGAATGTTGATGGCAGCTGTTTTCTGCAATTATGGAAAACAAAGTAATATTTAAATTTCAAGATATCTTTTTAAGGACTGTGAAGAAATTATGGACATATCTTCCTTGTAGGCTCAAGGAACCTGCAGCAGACATTTTGTCCACGGGTTCACAGAACATCCATTTTATGTACCAAGAGCAGCCAAGTCTTTTCCAATAGCCTCTGCACTAGTTATGAGCAATATCCTCAAAACTGGGATGTGCCACAGGGAGAGAGCAGGAAAGGATAGGGACATAGGGGTTGCAAGTGCATTTGTTAAAGGAAAATACTGTTAGAGAATGCAAAATATCTCCCCAACAACCAGTCTTCTCTTCCTATCTCACCAGGAAAAAAAAAATCTTTCCTGGCTACAGATCAAATTAAAATCCCAAATTACACAAATATKAGCTTGTATGTCCCAGCCTATCTTAATCTCAGTCTTTCACCTTTATGACAAGAAGCAGAAGGAGTTTGAAACATGCAGCATTTTCTTCTGCTTTGATTTAGTATTGCCTGGAATGAAAGGTGTGATCTTAGCCCCTTGAATTTCATCAGTTGCTGCAGACTAAAATTTTGCCCTTGCGCATCCATTGGGACTATGCTCACAACTGCCAGGAGCTCACAGAAGACCAAGCATAATGTGGGAACAAGTTGACCACAGCCCACTCTGCATCCAGAGCCTACAGCAGGAGTGCACAAAAGGGAGAAAAACTGGCAGTGCAGTGGGGCCAAATCTCTTGCCCTTCATTTTTAGTGGTGAAATGCATTTATTGGCTGCCACTTACTGGCTCAATAGTCCAGGATTAGAGGTTTATCTCCTGCAAGTGGAATGTTTAATTCTAGTTTTGAATTTACCCCAAAACAAAGTCTCTGTAATTCTGGTTTTATGATTTATTGGCTGCAGCTTTCCCGAGATGAAAGTAGGAGTTCAGCAATCTGTTCTTGGAAATCCAGCATTTTGCAAGGATTCTCTGTCAGCAAACATGTGATAAGCAAAGACATTTTCTTGAGTTTCAGGCCAGTGCCTTATTCACAAGCTATTCCCCTCTTAGAAAACAGGTCTTCACTCTCCCTGTGTTGCTCTATTGATCAATCTGTTTTGAGAGAGAGTGTGAGCTCAGAAGAAGGAAGATGCTTTTTTACTACATTAAATCCACTGAATTTCTCTGAGCCAGACATGATTACTATCCAAGTGGAAAGGGTTTTACCCTAAATAAGCCTTTCTGGATGCTCCTACAGCACACAGGGAAAGGAACCAATGAAACTACTGGAGACAAGCAACTTTGCTGAACAACCCCCCGTGGCAGAGGGAATGAACGCATTGCCTTCTGACATAAATCTTTACCCACGTCAGCTAATATTTTGTGTCTATACTGGGAGAGGAAGTAAGGAAAATGATTGCTGTTTACCATCAAGCCTAAAGTAAGGGGAGTATGCAAAATGCAGCCTTCAGAGCTATTGCAGTGCTATAGTAACCTATGCTGTCTGCATTTCTGAGCATGTTTATTCCTATAGAATTCAGAGTAAGCACTTACTCTTCAGTGGTTTATGAAAAGCCATATTTGTTTTTTCTTCATTTATTTTTTTCCCTAGGAAATGAGTTTATACCTGATTTCCAAGTCCTTGAGACCATCCATGGAACATATCTCCACATATAGAAGCTTTCTATAAGAATATGGTATATGTCAACGATGAAATTACTTCCTCAGTTCTTATGTGCAATGGACTTCTGAAAAAGCTCTTCTTTTCTGTGTCCTATATATCTACAAAGAACTGAAGCCATACCCAGTTTCTGACCCACTTGTGTCCTCTGGGATCTCTAAGGGCAAAAACTGGGATCTTCGAAAAAATATTTTCTTTGTACCAATTTAAAGTATTACTTAACAACTCTGCAACTAAAATGTGAAAACTGGTGTTCAGCAGAGGTCTAAACCATTGAACTTGTTAAAAAAAACTGTGGTGTCATGACATGACAAATAAAATAGATATTTCCGCCTTAGTGTTCAGGGAATTTGTTGTTTGGTATCATAGGCAGAAATGTCTCTAAAATCAGAAGATTCTGATGCTTATTGAAATCAATGCACATTTATAAAACTTATTTGGCCTTCAAAATAGTAATAGAAATACATCAAGAATAGTATGCTTCTTTGAGAYTGCATGAAGTTTTCCTCCCCTTTTGGTTCGAAACACTAAACCAGCCATAACACTTTCYATGCTGGACAGAAATAAGAAACCTAGAGACTTTCTGAGAGAAAGAATGGAAAAAAATAAGCAGATTTTCCTCCTCACTGTCCTTCACAACACCTGGAAAAGCTAAAGTTGGAACTAGATTTTCTATATTTAAATTGTTGTGTCCCTTTTCTGCATTACACATTATATCAACCAGAGATTTTCACAATTTTTATGTTTTGTCCAATTCCAAGACGGCAGAAGCAAGAGAGAATTAAATGCACTTGAATATGTTTTTTGCTTCAGCTTGCAATCCCAAGCAGATTACTCCATTTGCTGTACTTCAACTTTCACTCTTGTAAAAATCGGAAAGAAGAGCTATTTACCGCAATTATTTCCCTACCCTCCATTCATGTCTAAAACAGTGACAAAAACATAATGGATYGCTGTGTTCATTGAATAAACAACCCACAAATGCAACTTTATAAGGTACATTCCCAGGAAACAGATCTATAAACCTGGTAAATGCACCAAGACCCCATCAGGGATGTTTGAACTAAATCTTAATTTGTCATTCATGAACACTTCACATGCCCCTCTAAATGAGTTATGTACTGCATCATCGACAGGAAATATAACAGACTGCACGTTGGAGATACCAAACGGGGCTTGTGGGAGTGTTTTATGGAGCATTGCACAGGTGTTAACAATAGAGTGGGTAACAGATCAAAGGATTGTGCAGAAGCCACTTGATAAGTTTTAAACTGTTCTTGATCTACATTGTCTGATAACAAATTTCATGTCCACTTCCAGCTCTGGTTTATCTTTTGAATGCTTCCTCACCAGAACAGATGTGGATAGCAATGATGCCACTGCTCGCTTGACTCTGTGGCTTCCAACTCTGGTATTTCCAAGTTCTTATGGAAACTCAGAGCAAGCTTGAGGTTGCTCTAAATTGTGACGATGACAAGTAGGCAGTCTGGTAAAAAAAACAGTGTGTGCTATAGAACAGACCCCATTTCTCTCTTTTATCAGGCCTTCTACATGGTGCAGGAGGCTCTCTGCAGGCTGGCAGATAGACCAAATGGGCAATATCATGAGACCATATCCTCAGATATCCAAAGAATCTCTTCTGTAACACAGATTTTCTCATACAGAAGACTGGGGAGGGAGCCACTCAGGTTAGAAGCCTTGCTTCAAGGCTTTCAAAGAACATCTCTTAGGAGTGCCTGCCAGTAGTTAGTTTTCTGCTCTGAACTTCATAATAGTCACAAATTCATTGGAGCAAAGAAAGAGACTTGAGGGTTAGTGCTTCATGCAACTGGGGATTGACATGATGCCGTGGTACCCAAATGCCTGTAAAATCACCTTCTCCATCTTACTTCCCTCCACAATGTTACCTTTTCCTCCATCCACACTGGAGCCATGTTTTATCTCTGGRTTATCAAAGAAGGATTAGAAATAGCAAATAACCAGGGGGCATAATTGTCTAGATTTTGTTTTGTTTTAGTTTATAGGTTATCCCCCTGATTTTCAATAAGCTTGAGAGCTTTGCTTCAAAACAGTAGTCACAGTGGCAAGTGCCGGGCAGTTGGTTGAAACAACTTTATCTTGAAGACAAAATAAAAGCATATTGTGAATGGCAGTGAGAAGGTTCCAATACTGACAGTCTAACTAAAAAGAGTATGTGAAAAATGTCAGCCCACTGGGCCTAGAAGTTGTTACTGTACTGACTGTGCTACAAAGGCAATGGTGCTTTTTGGGACCAAAGAAACAGATGGAGACAGAAACACTGATTTCCTTGTATACATTCTGTTAACATCTTCTCAGCTTAAAGTTTGCTTCACATCCTAGAGCCTTCCAAATAGCATAGTAATGAATATGGAAGCAAAATGCATGTTTCTGACAGTCACCAGGGTACAACAGTGAAGGAGTCCTCCTCCTAAAGGTTATCATTTCTGCCTAGAGAAGAGAGTCCCAGCAGACTAACCACACCGTCTGGTGCTGAAAAACACTAGGGGCAATTCTTGCTCTGAAGTCCTTCTTACAAACAACTTGGGAGAAACACTGCATTATTTTGCTGGTTTTATAAATGGGTTACAAAGGCAGASAATGAATAAGTGACACTCCAGTGTCCTAAACACAAGAATCATCTTGTTTCTCACAGCTAATAACCTATACAGTATTAGCTGATACTCCACGTATTTGAACTGGGAAGAAAAGTGCTTAATTCAGAAAAGGCCAGCCTACTGACAGGCAAGACAAGAAAACGGAAATGTTGCAGCCAGACAGTTGCATTTTCAAGTTTTGAAAGTGTTTTAGCTTTTCTTTCTTTTTTGTCTCTTTTTTTTTTTTCTGGACTATTCATTTGTTCTTCCAATCAGTCAGTCCTACAAAAGCAGAGCTCCCCAGGCACACACCCAGCTAGCAAACCTGCATCTGCAGAAGGTCCCTCCTTACACAATATGCAAATCCTTCTGGAAGCTGGGAATCATTTGACTTACGAGGTTCCTGTCTTCTATACCCAAGTCATTCATCTAATTTACATGTATTCAGCTGCTTGTTTGTTTGCTTAKCATGCTAAGTATCAGTTTTTAGAGTGATTCCCCATCTATATATGCTCTTTACAGGATGTGCTCATGTGTTGCACACAGGCTGTTGCTTTGTTTGCCTCCCACTGACTCCCCGGAGAGGGCTGTGGTGAGATCTCCTGTGCTCYAAGTGAGGACTTATTTCCATGCTGTATGGTATGTGTGATATAGTGCACTTCATTATCCACCCTYACTGTAGGTCCAGCCCCTTTGTTCTATGGTCTTCTCTGTCTTCTTTTCTTGGCAAACAAGATATCGATATTGTTTTGCATTCTTTACGTTCACCAAAATAAACAAATTATGAGCAATACACACCACAGCAGGATTAGTGGGTTGGAGAATTAGCCTACATACTGTTTAGACTCTCTGAAAGAATGGCTTCATAAATCCTTCCAGGGAAAGTTGGTCTCCAGCCAGAGCTGTGGTGTAACCTTCAGTGACATATGATTTTAATACTCAAGATCAGTCAAATAGAAAGTTCCCCTAAAAACAACAACAACAAAAAATCCAATCTCTAGAGGTAAATTAAAGAAGGGACAGATAATTTTCTTTTCTTATCCTAAGGAATATTTGTCAAGCTTTCAGAGTTGTTCCTTGAAGAACACACRGCTAGCTGTACTTGGGCACCTCGATAAAAACAGCTCGATTTTCAGAGGTGCTGACTCAACTTTCCATTGATGATAACGGGGTTTGGATCAGGCCTTCTGTTTGTACATGCCTCGTAGGTAAACAGAAACTTTAACATCTCTTGCTTGTAATCCTCTCTTACATGCAGAGAACAAAATTCACCATGTGAAGTAAGGAAGGAATAAAATAAACATACAGGTCATGCTTGCCAACAAAAGCAAACAGCAGGCCCTCCAAAACAGCCTAAAAACCTGCCTGTGAACGGCTCTGGAGTCTCAGTGCCATTTTAACATAACAAACCCCTTCTGGGACTACCATGGTAATTGCTGCAAGAAAAATCATTTTCATCTGGTAGCTAACTATGCTGCATTTCAAGCCAGTGCCTAGATTATCCTTAAATACCTTTGACCCCAGGGAAATTTAAGTCTAACCTTTTGTAACATTGCATTTGCCAATTCCAAATTCCTATTACCATTATTTTAAGCTATGTGTTTGATAGGCTGCGTGACCTAGTGCAGATAAGATATAATTGAGGCTGGTCAAAAGTAAACGATTGTTTCACAAGCTGTTCTGGGAACTGATCAATGCATATGTGTCATATCTTGCAGAGTTGACTGATCAAGTGAGAATAAGAAGACCAGGAGATTTTCATCTGTCTGCTTTGGCAGGTCACCGTTTCAGCCTGTAGTCCCACTCCTCCCTATTTACAGCTGCCGCTAACTCCAGGCTGACAAGCAAGGGGCAAAAGGCTTTTTCTTATATAGGAGTCCATCTACATATCGGACTGTAGCACTTTCAGGATGAAAAAGACATTCACTCACACTCTCTTGAGACTCAGACTGCAAAAAYGAATGGTTCTTGTGGTGTCTCTCAGCTGATAAGCAGCCTAATAAGAATACTGTCCATAAGAATATTGTCCACAGGGTAGATGTTGTTTCTTAAAATAATTTTTTTTTTTTTGTATTAAGAACACCAAAGTGAGTTTGATAGCACTCAGACTGAGGACAGTGAGAACTGGAAGAAAGAGGTCTATGGCTCACAAAACCTTGGAGGAAAAGGTGAGTTGTATTAAAAGAAAAAAAAAACAAGCCAAAATTAGTAAAGTATTTCTGTTTGCCCTTCAGCTGTCCTCTCTCTTTTTTTTTTTAATTTCCGTTCTTTTTTCTTCCTATTAAAATCTCAAGAAAAAGTGACAACAGTTCATCTATTTTATTGAGATCTTTTCCTCCTAGGAGAATTAGATGGGTGCAGACAGCAAGGATGGAGAGGATTATTTTAGGTTAATACCTAGGGTATTAATTATATACCTAGGGTATAATTAGGGTATAGCTTAGAATCCTGGGATAATTATAGGAAATGGAAAGCTGAGGCTGAATATTTCAAAAAAATTGTTCTGTCTGTACTGAACTGTAAAATAGTTGCCCAAGAGAAATGTTCATTGCTMTGCATATGTAAAAAAAAGTGATGGACAAAGTGATTGGGAACTTACATCTTACAAATGTCCCTGCTTTCAAGACATATATTTCATTTTAGTGGAAGTGTTCCACACGATTCACACCCAGTGGCATCCTCTGGTTTGCACTTACATGTTGTTTAAAGCAGAAATAGGAGATCAGGCAACTGAGGTTCAAGATTTGCCTGTGTGCTGAAAGGGTCATACTACTCCTTCACTTTTCCGTGCATCCTTTCTCTTATTTTTACTGTTTCAGTGGCATTTGACCTGATTATTTCCACACACAGGGTCCAACTTGTATACTAAAAGAAGATGCAGGATTTGCTGGGAGCCTCATTACAAGTAGCAACGTTTTCAAAGAAGGAAGATAGATAGGATGTAGGAAGTGGTCTACTCTGATGCTAAGCTTGGGGATTATCTGAAGATGGTAGGAAAAAAATGCAAGAAGGGGATCAAGAGAGACGAAGAGTAACTGTCCCTACTGCTACCATAAGAAGGCCAGGCAAAATGAAGTTACCACTCACTGGACTGAGAAAAAAAAAAAGGTTGTATTCTGGCATGTCATCTAACATTTGGCTCTGCCAGCCTCACAGATGTAAGCAGAAATGTTTCCATTTGCATTATCTACATGGAAAACTTAGACGAACATGGCAGCCTGACTAAGTGTTTTGATGTCTCATTTTCCTCTAAGCAAAAAAATGGCAGATTCCGACGCCCCACCAGACTTTGCAATCCAGGCACTTCTCTGAAAACCTCTGAGGGCTTCCCATGGCATGGTCCCCTTAGAGGGCCAGGGAAGACTGCAAGCTCCAATCTGCCCAGGAGTGTGCACATAGGCGTCAAGGTGAAGCACAGGCAAAAATATTGTTTGAAAAGACCTTTTCATGACTTAGATTTGTGCCTCTAGCATTGATCAAAATGGATTATTTGTATACCCTTTCCTCCAGTGGTACCTGGGAGTACATGCTGCTTAACCTTAGCTTCCTGCAGGTGGAGAACAGAGAAGACTGAGAATTACTGCTAGTAGATTGAACTGTAGGAGATGGTCCGGGCTTCTTATGTTCTTTGCAGGAAGCTAATTGCTGTCATCTTTCTAGGAGAGAGTCACCTTGCAAATGAATCTCTGGAATTTTGCAACACATCTTAAAAAAAGATTTGCTTATTATTTTGAGCTTTTCTTTTTCCTCTCTCTGCTGATTTGCTACAGAACAGCTAAGAGTACTGTGCATGAACAGCTAGAGCAAAAGCTACTTAATCTTTTTTCTCTTTTTGCATGTTTTCAATGACATTCAATCAGAGATGATCTGCAGTTATAATAATGCAATGGATGTTTATTATTATTACTGTTACAGTATTATTRTAATACTGTACAATACCACCATTGAATTGTAAACTTGAACTCTGTGGTGCCTTTTTATAGTTTTCTGTGATTTGCAAGTGTTTAGGGGAGTGTTTGCATAAAATGCAGATCTGATGGAGTTTTCATGCACTCTACAGTGGATTTCACTTTGTAGATTTGTTTTAAAAAAGTAATGTCACTCATTTTTGATTACCTTAGTTATTTGCTCTGCCTCTAGTTGGTCACAATTTTAATTTCAAGAAAGGATTCAGTGTCTCAGAGGCACTAGAGGATCCTGTCAGCGAATCCCACAGCCTGTGGGAAGTGCTGATTGATATTCAGAGCTTTAACACTTCACATTTTGTTGAAGGAGGAGCTTCAACACAGACATCTAACTCTTCGGGACCTATTTTTTACAGTTTTTACTCCCTAGCCATGTGTCTCAGGCCTTGCCACAGGCACAGTGCTGAATTCCTCCTTAGAGACCTCTCTGAAAGCAAGGAAGTAAGCCCACAGTTTGTGCAGCTATAAAGTCCTCTGAGTGGTAAAATAGACTTGTGTGGGTTGACAGGGCCTTCATCCTCCTCATTTCACTCTTTTTTTTTTTTTTTTTTTCAGTTGACCTTAATAGGTAATGCATTTTATGGACATTTGCTGAACTGGATCAATCATAGGGATGTTTAAATGTCTTGCACAATTTGGTTTGTGATTGTACACACAAATTGTAAGGAAGTTTGTCACTCTCCATTGATCTTTTGCTGCTCTATCCACCAACAAGTTATCTCCATATCCTTTTTGGATAGGTAAGTTATTCTGTTTTAATCAGCTGGTAACCAGGTATTGCCTAACTTAACATCTTGCGGTTGAGCAGAGCAGAAATGAAATTTTAAGTCCAGAAAGCAATGCATGGACCCTGCCTTCCCCCAGTACCCCATAGAGACGTTGCAAATTTCTTCATGGCCACATTTTTAACAGCTTGTCCACAGCCAGTTCTCCAGCCAGAGAGAGGCGTAACTATGTTCTTTCTTCTGAATATGGCAGAGTGGGGAATGAGGAATATGGCTCTGGAACTGTGACAGTTTCTGATTATCTCTTTCTCCTCAAGAAATATATTTACTGGTATGCTATGTATTTTTGGCAAAAGCAAGCAGACAAGCACATAGAACATCTACCATGGAAAGGCAGGGGCTGAGGCCTGCATGAAGACAACAGCTTCTGGCTGAGCACTTCAGCAAAAGCTGAGAGGCTCCGGGGGTAGGAAGGCTCTTTCAGCACTTGCTGCTGACTTGAATAGAAAGGCACAACAGATTTAATCTCTAGGCAGGTTATTTCTACTAGACCTCACAAAACRGCAAAGATAGGGGCTGCTCTGTGAAAGACTTGGGCAGCTCCGCTGTGACTGAGAGCTTCCTGGAGAGGASGTGCCGCTACACCCCATGTGTGAGGCCTTGTGGTGAGGCAAAGCGAGCCCTGGAACAGAGCTCGTGGCGAGTTAGAGCAGTGGCTGGGGAACCACAGTCACTGGTGTGAACAACTGGTGGGATTATGGCAGCAGCTTAGGGCTCCCAGGCAACTTAGYTTATATATGTTGAGAGCCTTTCCATGAAAATGGAGGACAGTAAAATGAGCAACAACAGACAGGGTGAACAACGTGACCAAGCGCAGTGATTTCTTGGCCAAGGCAACATCAGACTAATGTCCAACACTCCCCTAGTCATAGAAATATGCCTCCTTGAGAACTGGGGGGCTGGAGGAGGAAAGCTGTGACTTTCTGTTCAAGTCCATGTGCTTAACTCTTTACTTGTGGGGGGAAAAAGTTGTTCTTTGAGCACTTATACCACCAAATTTCCTAGTTTTCTGGGTTGGGAGTTTGTGCCAGYGTTTAAGCATTTCAGGAAGAATTCCCTAGAGGTCCCTCCCGGCTGCCAAAAAGCACCCTGGCAGATGGGTTACCACTCCGTGCCTGCATGGGGGTGAGTGGGAGGACGTGCCTGCTCATCATGTCACAGCCCTGAGTCGTCTCGGCACAAACATTGCAACCGTGCTGCCTCGCTCCTGCTTGGCAAGACGAACTTTCCCAGAGAAACTCTGCTCCTACGTAACTATTGATCTCGTAAGGGGTTGCGGTAACTGATCATTTACAGTATGCTCTGTAATCAACGTGAAGCTGAGCTTTATTGGAATTACCCTTGTCAAGGGGCTGGGGTATTTATCTGAATTCCTGGGTCCCAATTGATCTGAGCAGCTGCAGGACTGTGCAGGTCCTCAATCAAAGCCCGTTTATTTTAGCCGCAGCAAACACTTTTTTTTTTTCTTGGAGACTGGGAGGGCAAAGCCCTCAGAAATAAAAACCCCTCATCAGAGGTTAAAAAAAGCCCCGAACACTAATTAAAATAAATAACTAGGGACATAGTGAGAATATTTGCCCACAAGGCAGGTTCTTGCAGGCCGTATTTTTCAACATTCCAGAAAATAACCACCGAATATTTCACTTTTTCTTTTTTTAATTTTTTTTGCAAGCATCTGCTTGCAAAGTCTTTTCAGTAGCATGGTGGATTCTCTTAAACATTTAGTATGTCACTGTTTGCAAAAAGGCAGGGAATATTTTCTCAGCACATTCTAAATTATTTGAAGCTTTTTGCTAAAATAACAAATTAGTGCTCACCTTAGCCAAACCCACAAATATTTGTACAATTAAACAGCAAGCTTTGTAGTCAGAACGGGAAAAGCATTCTCTTGTATTTTGTGGCGCCAAGTAGTTTTTTTTTTTTTTTTGTCCCACTAGATTAACTTAGATTAACCAATCAGATAAAAACAGCAACATTGAATGTATTAAACAATAAATAAAAGCCTTCTTTTTTTTAGGAACGTTTAATTCATTAGCTTTGATATTTGGAAAGATTGAAAATCTGTGGAGGTGGGATGGAGATAAGGTCTTATCTGTCAGTTAGATGTAGGGTTTTTAGAGGATTACAGGGCAACTTCAGTACACAGGTGGGTCAAAACCAAATGAAGAGAGAGGAAGCAAGGTGGCAGGCTATGCCTCTTAAAAATCTGTTTTTTGTATCTTATGTAAGTTATTGTTATGTAAGTGACCTGCACTCAATCGTCCTTATTTTTGATTCCTCTCTACTGTAGGCAGCAAGGAAGAAGGTAGAAGTGAGAATAAAACTGGTTAAAAAGGGAAAGGAGAGGCATGGATTGTTTCTTCAACATGGAGCAGCAGCGAGAACCCAGTGCCARCAGGAAGGATTCAGAGAGCAGAGGCAGGTTGACAAGGACCTGTCAGATTGACAACTTCCTTGGTGAAGGGTGAGGAGGAGGAGAACCCCTGCCTTGGGTGCAAGGCTGCTGGTGCAGCTGTTAGATGTGAACACACTCAGCCATTTATCTATTAGATCTTCCTCATCATTCACTAAGGCCAAACCAAAGCTGAAATATATCAAGAGTAGTTTTTAAGGGATGCATGCAGCTGGTGAAAAGGAGCATAGCCCCCTTCCCTCCCCCTTGCCCAGAGCAGAAGAGAAACGCTGCTATTTTTGTGGGAAGCGTCAACGTACTAAAAACTACTCCATTGCTTTAATATATAATTTCAGCTTTTCTGTTTCCAGGGATATTTCCATAAAGACATGGTCTTTATTGCTTGCGAGATCATCTGCTCCTGCTGCTTATTCATCACTCGCAGCCATATAACACACGGTCCTCTGTGACATCAGAGTCGTCTCCGGAGCTGCTAATTATGATGCCACAATCACGGCAGTGACTTCAAGCGCGGGACGAGCAGCAGGAGCAAATGAACTTGCTAAGTAACAAATAGTCTGTTCTCAGGCAAATGTCCCCAGCAATAAACAAGAGGGAGAGGGGGGGAACCTACGGCAAACGTGACATGCGGCCAGAAACATTCGCAAATAGAACATTTAGCAAAGTTTTATTTATTTTATTTTTTTTCCACAGACGCCTCTTTGATATCACATACTCTAACCAGCTTCTCTGCACCAAATTCTACGAAACTTGGAAGAGCTCCAAGGATTTGAGTCGCTTGCATTGTTGGCACAGAGGCTAAATGCACCCGATTACTCCAGATTTGCCCCAGTGTAACTGTGCCTAAGATGAAAATATAATTAAAGTGACATCACATGGGACTTGCACATTGAGATTAGGCAAAATGCAAGAAAATTGATTGTAAGTGATTAGCCTCAAACCAAAATAGTTATAAATGGATCTAGTCAGAATTCATCTTTCTAGAGTTAATGGTTATGCAGGCATAAGCATGAGAAAGAAACCATCCTGCCACCTATGCAACCMTTCTCTAACTGACAGCCCTGAAGAAAAAAATTTAAAATGACAAGGGCCACTTGAGCAAGATAACACTGTGGAAAACTTCAGGCTTCTTGTGGATCAACTTGATTTCAAATAAAGAAAAAAAAAAAAGGAAAGATTTGTGGAAGCTGAAGACTCAGTGAAGAATTTTTTTTTTTTAATTTACAGAAAGTATACTCTATATTGAACAACAACAGATGTCCTAGGAGTGAATGCAAGGCCGTAATTCACTCTCAAGGCTCTGCTGCTGTTCATAAACTGCTCAGGCACTTTCTGACATCAGCAGAGTCCTGCAAGTGAATTACAGCCCCCGGCCCACGCTGGGGCCATACATTATTGCATGCAATGGACAGCCAAGACACAGTTGGCTCATGTCACCAAGTGGTTTGTGGGCAGAATTGTAATGAAGGAAGAATTTTTATTAATCAGAAGTATATTTCTGAGTGCCTTTGCCACTTTTGGRATACTTTCTGAAGCAGGCGTTGGTACTGCTGTGTTAACTTTCGGATATGCTGTTGGAATAGGAGYGAGGAGCTTTGCATGTTAAATTCCAGGGCAACATGTTGCATTTCATTTGCTTCTGCCTGTTCAGTGGGACAGAAGCAGGAATGGACATAAGGGTACACAACGTGGTCTGGAGAATGGATGTTACATCCTATAGTAGGTAAAAATAGACCTGGGAGCACCATTTCCCACCTACTAGAGAAAATAGAGAAGATGATAGTAGATATTCTGATATTGGTGTATCTTTAATACCAGCTCATGAAGATGTAACATGTAGTTTAGTTTCAGCACAGATGTAAACTCACATCTTACAGTCACACCAAAAGCTTCCTTAACACAATGTGGCTACTCACACCATAAAACCACTTAAGCTAAGGATCACCAGCAAATCACTCATTTTATTTTTCRGAAAATTTCTTTTTCTTTTTTTCTGAAAATATTTCCCAGCTGTAATAACTTTGTTCTCAACCTTTTTCTCCTGGGATTTAAGTAACCCACAATCCCTTTTCATCTTCCTAGGTAGCTATAACACTACATGCTGGAAGAAAATGTGGTTGGAATTCTTCACTTAAAAGGAATATACAGAATCCTTAATGGTTACAGACACCACCTCTGCCCCTCTATACAGTCTTTGCTACCACTCTTGTTCCCTAATTCCCTTGCCACATCTCCCACAACTGTCTCAGTTTATCAGGCTCTTTCAGCTGGAGCATGCACAGCTGAAGGCAGTGGGAGGAGAGCAGTGAGTCAGCAGTAGGGGCTACACTGCAATTGGCTTTCAGTTTGTTTCCCCTCTACTGCTAAGAATTTAGCTAAGAAGGTTACAATAAGGACTATCGCAAGAATCAGACTTGTAAAAAAAAAATATGAGTTTTCTTGCTTGTTTATTTTGGAGGGTTGCTTTTTTTGGCAGAATGTTATGGGAGGGACCTAATTATAAGAGCATACTTTTTAGGCAAAGCTATTAATATTGGCAAAGTAACATTCATTAGGAATAAATTAGGGAAATCCTCTGATAGCTTTTATCAATGAGTTATATTTTTCTTCTCTGAACTACTTCTTTGTCTCCTACACAAAGGACCTGGTGTTAGGTATCAGTTTTGGAAGAGGAAAGAAATAGCATGCTAATGTAATTCATGGTTAGATGATATGAAGTCAAAAGAAGTTGCAAATCTGCGTGAAGACAGAAAAAATACAATAGGCTATAGAGAGGCTAGAATCATCAGCAGAAATTGTATAATGCAGTTCAGCATGGGGAAAAAAGCAGTAGTTTTTATGGAACAATAGAGGCAGATGATCCAGAACATTGAAATTTGATGGAAAACAAAAATATGAAAGCAGTGGCACTGAAAAAAAGCAAAATGTTGTTATAGAGCAGTAATTAGATATGGGTTTGCATTGCAAAAATTAAGCCCAAAAAAGACAAGTCCAAAATCTGGCTGTGCATGTTAAAGAGCAATGTGAGCAGAGGTTCAGGTAGAAGCGGTGTTTGAGTTTASTCTTCCTTCCTGAGTGTCCCAGTAGAAAGGGAAAAATACTAGAAAGTCATTAATTTCTCTGAGTCTTTGGTGAGGAACCTAAGATTTATTTTGTTTCTTATCCTCCAAAAACTTATTATCAGAGAGGGAATATTCCACTCTGTTTTTGAAAAGTGCTGTTGCCCAAATTGCGTCTGGTTGAGGCCAATTTGCTGGCCTGCCCCAAGGCCTGGCTCTCTCCCTTGACATGTAAGTGCTGAGTATTCTTTCAGGTATCTCTGTTATTAATCAGCTTCCCTGCTGACATCCCTATACAAACCATTACTACATTTTTTTTTCTGTCTTGAAGAAATACACTGGTCTCAAACCAGTCATCTGCATGTTAAGCTGTATTTAGAACAAATCATTTTAAAGCAAAACAACAACAAGAAAAACAAAAGAGCTATGCAGTTTTTTTTCTAGATTTTTAACAAAATGTTTGATGTTGTAGAGATTTCCAAACAATTAATGTGAAATTGGGGATTGTTGTTCCCATGATTTATTTACCATCTATAGAGAACTCAGCTGTGGTGCTGCTGCTATTGCTACTTTTCCCTTTGCATTTAGAGTTGCAAACTGGTAAGCTCTTTGTTGGGGCATGTTTCCATCAATTTAAAGTGTGCTGGAATTGCAAGGTTCAAGCTCTAGCAGTGTGAAGCAGAGCCATTTCAATGAAGCAGATGTTGATGGGACTGGCTTTGGCGCTTTTCTGTTCCCTTCTCTCCCTGATACACCGTATAACTTCGGGCAGGCCTGAAGAGTCACGTTTTTAAAAATGACTTTGTTTTGCAAGGATGGCAGCATGATTCCCACAGGAGGAAAAGGGAGAGCTCTGTCCAAAGGTCTGGGGCCCCTGTTTTCCCAGCGCTCACCACTTGCTGTTGAAAAATCCATCATCAAAAGTCACTTGCTTTTGAAGGCTTCATCTCCCACTCTGGAAATCTGCAGTAATGACCTTGTGATGGGCTCTCTTTTTGTCTAAAATGTGTAAAGTAAGTAGGCACATACCTGCTGGTAATTTCCTTTGCATTGCTGTTAAGAAAGATTTTTTTTCCACAGGGGAAGAAAATGTCCAGGTTGCAGAAGATGCAAGTGAAACACAAGAGTATGAGTTGACTGGCTGTTTTTCTGCCTCTATCTAGGATACAGGGAAACAACACTGGTCTTGGTTGCAGATGATGAGGGGAAGGAGTTTGTTCTGTTTGTCTGTACTTTTCTCAGCTAGAAAAACATTAGTTTTGGTTTTGTTTTGTATTTGTTCTTTTTTTACTGTTGCTGCTAAGAATACTGCTTCCCTTGTCCCCTTAATACTGCATGGCAGCCTTTAATGTCATCAGCGTAGCCAGAATTAGATCTAATAACAGCCATCATGCAGAGAATCCTAGATGCAGTGCCACATAAATAAACCAGACTGGATATTCTACAGAATTGTAAAAATGAAATAAGGAAGGTGTGAAGTTAGGAGTTTGATTTATACGTGGAAAACTAGTGCCAAGAATATTGTTATGGGCCTGGCTCCTAGAGGCAAGATTTGTTAGCAGAAACTGTCTCTAAATATTTATGCTTGGCTAAATAATTGCTAAATAATTCCAGTTCTCAGCTGGAAATTCAGGATCAGGCCTAGCCCAAATGAGTAGTTGAGTAGGATGGTATATTGGTATTTTATACAGCAGTACTCTTACTCAATGACACTTGTAACTTTCAGGATATAATTAATCTCCTTTTATAAAGTGCTCTTCATGGTCTGTCATTGGAACACTTCTTTTAGAAGTATTTCTTTAAAATAAATGAAGCACTTAAAAGCAATATATTCGGTGTTATTTATTTGGGAATTAGTAAAGAAAGTTGTGCTTTTCTGTTCTGATTGTAGACTCTGCTTTGCATGAACTCTCTATTTTCGTCAGTTAACAACTTTGTGTGTGAGAGTGAGATTATGCTATTACTGTCATTATTTAGGCTTCTGCAGCTTAGGGACAAGATTTTTTTTAATGTTCTTTTTACCATGTTGGCTAATACTTACTGTGCTCAAGATTAATGGTGGGCTCCCTGTAAGGAGTTTTTTATGGAGAGACTCTAGAAGAAATTACCTCTTATGAACATACAGGGAAGAGAGAGCCTCATCACTCAATGCAGCTGGGAGACAGACATCTACAGTACAATATTCTTGTATTTTCCTCATCTCAGAGCAGTGTTACAGTGATGTGGCAAAGGGGACTATTTTGAGTTTATGATCATGAAACAAAGAAACATTTTAAAGGGACCTTGTCAAGATTGGAAATTATGGTGATAGTGCAGGTCCTCAAATAGGCTGGCTTTCGCCTACCTCTGTTGTCTCTCCCAGACCATCCCCTTCTCCCCTTCTATAAATCTGTTGAAATAAGCCACGGTCAGGATTTATGTCAGATGTGATCACAGCAAWGTAGCAAGTGACAAGATGACAGCAAATGGGAAAAGAGTTGCTTCTGGGCAATTAACACAGGACCACCAGGTCCTGGGCATGCTGGTGTGAATGAGCAATGGGCATTGAGGGGTATTACACACATGTGTTTTTGGATTGGAGTGTTAGGAATACCTGATAACATGTTCTTGGCATCACTGAGTCAGTAGATAAGGGTTTTTCTTAAAAAGTGTATCCATATACTTAGAGTCAAAAGGTATTGACTTTTTTTTTAAGATCTGATGATCTTCAAAATCTGATCTGATGGGCAATATATACAGAGATGTTGGGGAACATTTCCAGGGTTCATATGCCTTGACACTAACACCACCAAAGTCTGGGACAACCTAACAGAGATTGCCACTTGAGAACCCAAACCTTTCCTCATCTTCTCTCAGACCCCATTTTTAATGTGCTTGACTGCCAGAAGCACAGAAAAGGAAGGAGGAATGAGGAAGGCCGAGCYCCTTCTGGAATTAGAGTAAGCAAGAGATGTCAGGGACAAGAGGAAGGGCTTCTATAAATACATCAGCAGCAAGAGGAAGACTAAGGAAAATGTTAGTCTGCTGCTGAATGGGGAGGGTGCCTTGGTGACAGAGGATGCAGAGAAGGCAGAGTTACTAAACGCTTTCTTTACTTCTGTCTTTACTGCTAAGACTAGTCCCCAKGTACTACAGAGCCCAGATATGAGAGAGAGAACCAAGAGAGAGGAAGACTTTCCACTGGTTGAGGAGGATTGGGCTAGGGATTATTAAGGCAAAGTGGCCACCCATAAATCTATAGACCTGGATGGAATGTGCCCAAGAGTGCTGAGGGAGCTGGTGGGGGTTATTGCTCAGCCGCTCTACATCATCTTCGAGAGGTCATGAAGAGCAGGGGAGATGCTGGAGGACTGGAAGAAAACAGCATCACTGCAGCTTTCAAAAAGGGCAAGAGGGAGAATCTGGGAGACTACAGGCTGGTCAGCTTCACCTCTGTCCCTGGAAAGGTGGTGGAGCAGCTCATCCTAGACAGTATCTCTAGGCATGTCAAGGAAAAGRMGGCAATGAGGAGCAGTCAGCATGGATTCACCAAGGGGAAGTCATGTTTGACAAACCTGATAGCCTTCTATGATGGGATGACTGTCTGCATGGGCGATGGAAGATCAGTGGATGTTGTCTATCTTGACTTCAGCATGGCKTTTGACAGTCTCCTCATGAGGAAGCTCAGGAAGTGTGGGTTGAGTGAGTGGACAGTGAGGTGGATGGAGAACTGACTGGATGGCAGAGCTCAGAGGGTCATTATAAATGGGTCTGAGACTAGTTGGTGGCCTGTGGCCAGTGGTGTCCTGCGGGGGTCTGGGGATGGTACTGTTCAATTTGTTCATCAATGATATGGATAAGGGCACAGAGTGCACCCTGAGCAAGTCTGTGGATGACACCAAGCTGGGTGGAGTGTCCGGCACTCCAGAGGGCTGTGCTGCCATTCGGAGGGCCTAGACAGGTTGGAGARTTGGGCAGAGAGGAACCTCATGAGGTTCAACAAGGGCAAGTGCAGAGAGGTTGCATGAGGTGCAACAAGGGCAATTGTACCTGGRGAGGAATAACCTCAGGCATCAGTACAGATTAGGGGTTGACCTGCTGGAGAGCAGCTCTGCAGAGGGGGACCTGGGAGTCCTGGTTGACACTAAGTTAACCATGAGTCACCAGTGTGCCGTYGTGGCCAACAAGGMCAATGGGATCCTGGCTGCATCAGAATGAGTGTTGCCAGCAGCTTGAGGGAGGTGATTCTGCCCATCTCCTCAGCACTGGTGAGACCACACGTGGAGTATTGGGTGCAGTTCTGGACTCTGCAGTAAAAGAGGAATATGGAACTTCTTCAGAAGGTCTAACGTAGAGCGACAAAGATGATTAAGGGACTGGAGTATCTATCATATGAGGAAAGACTAAGTGACCTGGGYCTGTTTATCCTAGAGAAGACTGAGAGGAGATCTGATCAATATGTATAAATATGTATAAATCAATATGTATAAATGAAGGGTGAATGTAGGGAGGAGGGGCCAAGCTCTTCTCAGTGGTGGCCAGCAACAGGACAAGGGGTAATGGGTATAAGTTGAAACACAGAAAGTTCCATCTGCACATGAGGAAGAACTTCTTTCCTGTGAGGGTGACAGAGACCTGGCACAGGCTGCCCAGGGAGGCTGTGGASTCTCCTTCTCTGGAGATCTTCCCAACCCGCCTGGATGCTGCYCTGTGCCCCGTGCTGTGGGTGTCCCTGCTGGAGCAGAGGGGTTGGACTAGATGATGTCTAGAGGTCCCTTCCAACCTCAACCATTCTGTGATTCTGTGAGAAGCATTCCTGTAAAGTTAACTAAACAGCTTGTCAAAAAATGCACTCTGAAAACTTAACACTATTGATATTCTAGACTCTAAGACTTCATTGGATCTATGGAGGATAAGGTATCTCATACCACTTACATGTACAAAGCAGCACCTATCTTCTGAAGCAGATATATTTTGTACATTTATGCAGAAACAGTTCCTTTATGCATTTTCAAATGCTCCTGATCTAGTTTAATCAATTAAAACTACATTAAACGCATTTGAATATCTCAGCTCTTTTTCTTATCAATATAATTCTCAAATGTTTTCTTTTCAGAGCCCAAGGTGATGAAAAATAGATTCATTTACTCTATTACTTCTTATAATTGTGGTTCCAAGATTTTTTTTCCCCTAATTTTGAAGCCACAAGAAGACTTTATGTGGCTCTAAAACTGCTGTTGGTTTTCCTACCACAATACTCAAGGGCACATCTCTCCTTCAGGCTGCTATTGTTTGCAATCTGGAGATAAAGGCACACTTGATAAAACTCTTTTAATGATGTTAATATTAATACTTTGGTAGAATACTTTATCCTCTAGTAATAGCTTTAAAGAGTTTGTTGAGATTTTGTCATCTCATACATTTTAATAGAAAATGAGGTTTGTGATTAACAAGAGAAATATATCTACCTGTTACTTTATTTTACTTTCACTGTCATGTAACGGCTGCCAGTGGAATAATGTATACCTTGCACCATATGTAGCTCAGCACTCAGGGTGAATGCTTGATGTTTCAGATGGCAAAGGAGGTACAAAGCAGTTATGAGCATAAGCGCAGGCCACACTATTTAGTGTCAGTCCCTGGGGATGCWCCCTACAGAGGGAACCTGCTGTGTAAGGAGGGAGTTTATCTAATGGGGGAGAGCTCCCAAGCTGACATGTTACCAGCCCTTCCAGTACTCCCTTGGCAAGGGACAAGGTCATTTCCTTACTTGCAAGACAGCAGCATTGCGTGTACCCTGGAGCAGAGCCAGGAGCTCCTTGTTTGTCCCTCTCTGCTCCCTGGCAAAGTATTTGTGCCAGTGGAAGTAGGAAGGGTAACGTTAGAGCACTTAACTGCAGGGCAGTGGAGAGGAGGTGAGAGGAGTCCCCAGATGTGGAGGGCTTTGTAGGGTGGAAATCACACCGGTGACTGCACAGCATGCGGGGCACGTGTGGAAGGAAGATCCTCACAGCAGGTAGGGACATCCTGGCCAGGTGCCATGCAGGCTGTGAGTGCTCCTTGCACCATKACTTGCACAGAGGAAAGTCTGGATCCTTGTAGCAGATCTGCTCTAGTGAAAGTCAACAAGAAAAAGTTCTGGAGCTATTTGGTGCTTAGGAGCATTGCTTTAATGCTGCCTGTCTACCAGCCATGGCTCATGGGGTGCATGCTCTACTAACCCCTCCAGCTCCCACTTGTAGTCCACTTTTATTATCTGTATGTCTCACGATTCTTGGCCAAACTAGCCATCCTCCAGGCCTTAGGTTCAGGTTGTCACAGGGACTTCAGTACCCTGCTTACTTCAGAAATGGCAATACCAACGATGTTAGCCTATTGAATCTGTGATCTCCAGCGTACATGTAAACATACAAAAGCTAAGGCTTCACTAAAGGGACTTTTGCCCCAACATGAGAAAATGTCCTGTGACTGTAGGGATCGAGGGAGGCAGCATTTGCCACTTGGGCCAGAGGTGGCAGCTCCCTCCGTGGAGGATAGGGCTGCTCTGTCCCAGCATGGGGCTGCATCACTGCTGTGCATGCGATACCCCTATCCTTGCCCAGGTCAGTCACTTCAGATGCTGTCGTATTCCCAACTGCATAATTTATTGGGCTTGCCACATGAGGGCTAGTGAAGACAGCCAGAATGAAGTGCTGTGCCAGTAACAGCCTTGGTAAATTAAGTAGTGATGGGCTTGAGCAGTAAGATTTTGATATGGATCTGAATTTTGAATAGCTCAAGTTCAAGGGAGCTGGGATCCTGATTTGGGCTCTGTCCCATTTAGAATTACAGCAAATGAACCCATCACCATTTTGAACCCAATGCTTCACACTGTGATAGTGGCTGTGGGAACACTTGATCAGCTGCTGTCAGTCAGAGCAATAAATTGGCCAGCTTTGTGTCAGCTGATGAAAATGCTGCAGGAAAAAAAGTGCAGGCTTTCAATGTCCTTTGGTCTTTTTACTCTCAGGCCGAAAAACAAAGATCTTCATAATAATATAAATAAGAGTGAATTCCCCTGATTCCCTTCTCTTTCAAGCTGGTAAAACAATCATCTTCTCTTCTTGCAATGCTCATCAGAGCTCAATTCTTTGTGTCACAGCCAAGTATAGAAAAGCCACTGCAAATYAAGGAAAATAAACATTCTCGTCTTGCTTGTCATTTGAAGTTATCTTAACCTGMTTCTAGCTGACTGCCACTTTGCAGGCCTCATTATTCAGCCCAGCTATTTCTTCACCTGAAGGGACTTGCCTCCTCCTGAAAAACTTCTCTGAGGGGGGAAAAAAATCCACCCCTCATTTATGGATGGATTTTAATCTTCCTGATGCTAGTCACTGGGCAGGATTCATGTGGTTCATAATGAGCTTCCACCATGGATAAGGCTTGGGATTTAAGCTTGTTAGGTCTGGTATAAAGCTGTGGATGAAAGCTAATCCCACTTGGAGGTCCCTAAAAAGACGTACCAGCACATACTGGTGAGCAAACCAGTAGGACTGACYGTACTGGTAGTTCATTGTACTGGTCTCTTACTTGGGCTGTTCTGAGGGCATCTTCTTACCATTCAGGTTAATTATCCTGTGTGTAACTGCGAGCTGACACTTAGGTGATATGTTTAACCTGAGATTAATGCTTTGTGCAAAGTGTAAGATATGGCTCTTACCTTGCAGGAGATGCACTTTAACTTGGCCTGAGAGCGTTGGAAGCAGAAAGCCTTCACCTCACACTAAGGAAATATCATATAGAATAATGTGTAGCCTTCTCTTCTTTAGTGAGGAACTGGACTATTATTTCCGCTAAGCTTGACAACCTCAAGTATTAATAGTCTCCTTGACCTGTGTTAGATGTCCTCTAGTTATGTGCAGGAATGCTACAAATGTAGAGCTGGAAAAAAAATGAGTGATAACTCGCTGAATGCCCAGTATTCATCATATCAACTTTTTCCTTTCTCTTCTTGTTGCTCTGAGATTAATTAGTAATATTTCCTGGACTTCCATGGCCAAGGAAACTATTTCTCAGTTCATTTATGGTTTGTTTTTGCCATTCTGTGTATAGTTGTTATTCCTGGGATATCTTCTTCCTTTGCAATTTTTCTTCTGGCACTATTTCTCTCTCAAATAATTTTCATTGTCCTGAGTAACCTTGCTACCAAAGATAGTGGACTTTCTAAAAGACTCTTTAAGTCTCTTCTATGAATAATCCTAATTGCCTAAACAGTCCATATGGCTTCCATAAGATTACTTGTTGACCTAATAGTTTCTCTCTCTGTCTTACTGTTGCTTTCAATCTATATCTGTTATATAGTTGGTCATATAAGGTTATATAATTATATAAGGTTATATAATAGGTCACAAAAACTTTGTTAATATATTCCTGCAATTCAAGAAAAATAGTTCTTTGTTCATGGTACAAGGTTATTACTCTTTTTGACAGCTCAAAATTCTAATGAAAATCTCTAGGAAAATTCTGAAATATTTTTGTCTTCTTGACTCTTCTTATTCATGTTTTTAAAGTCCATTTTCCCTATCACAAATCTACTAGCTTTGCCTAATGTGTGTGCATGRCACAAAATCTGACAATATCAACGGTGCGAATAAGATTGAGGAAACATAGTTGTTCTGAGGAGGGCATTTCTGTCTTGACAGTGCCACCATACACTGTGGTCCCTGACTGTCCTACAGAGCCTTTTAAGCAGTTGCTTTTTTCCAGAGAATTCTCAGGAGAAATTTTTAAGTGTGACGAGGCGATAATCTATAATAGGATTTATGCCTTCGGAGTACTCGCAGAGTTTTGAAACTAACAACATTAACTAAAGATATTAAAGCATTCTTGAAGTAAGTGTGCCCAAAGAAAGTGCAGTCTTGATTCCAATGCAGAACAATAGACCCCCAACTTAAAGTCTAACTGGTAAGTGCAGATGTTCAGGGATCATGGCTAATTATATCAAAATCTGGCAACCCCTGGATTCTAAGTACCATATGTTGTTTCTCAAAAATAAGTGATGCTGCTCCCATCCAAAAGGCTGCCACCACTGTCAAGAAGCTAATAAAAGAGTTTGTGGTCTCAGTGGATCTGCACTGGAGCCAACGATGTAACTTTGAAGCTGCCAGTTCACAGATACAGCCTAATGTTTGTCTGCCCAAGACCTAGACAGCAGTGCTCAAGTCAAAAATATGAGAGTTACTCTTTATTCTTTCTGAGCACAGTCTTGCTGGCAAAAAATTCATGGGAAGTTTGGGAAGAACACAGGGTACTGATGGTAACCTTAAAATTTCACAGTGTTATTGTTGCTATTCTGCAAATATTTTAACAATCCACTGCTTGTTCTGTGGAGGATCATGCAAACTGAGGCCTGTGGATGTTAGCTGTGAAGAAGAGGAAATATTATGAAGTAGTTCTACACTGAATATTTCATGTAGCCTGGTCAGAAGTATCTATATTGATACTGAAACAACATTTGTGCAAGAAAAATTTGCAGCCCTTTTTTTGGTACTTAGATGTTCTGCTTATCCATACTAACCATTTTTGTCTGTTAGATTAAAAAGCAATCACAGAAATCAAACACCTCAATTTGAGCAGCTATAGTGTAAAAACAYAAGGTAAAAAATAAAAAGAGTGAGTGCTTAGGGCTCTGAAGTTTAAATACTTAAACACAAGCCCTCACCTTTCATTTCAGCACAATAAGTGGGAAATTGAACAGCAATTCGAAAAATAAAGTCATTAAGAAACCTACCGTTACGCATCCCATTTTGAAAAGCCTGTGCTGTGTAGTTTTTACGACACATTATTTTCTTTGTATTTCAAATGTGTGGGTTGTCTTACGAAATAAATATTTTCTTAGAAATACATCTAAATGAGGAATAAAAAAAATGTGCTTTTATCCAAGACCAGACTTTGTAAAGGTAACTGCACTCCTAAAAAGCAGTAGTCTAGAAGAGCAGTGTAGGAAGTTGCAACAACAAACTCAACTGCAAAGTTTCAATAAGATAACATGAAAAATAGTACCTGAGAAGCAAAACMTCTACCTATCACTTATTATGAAAGAACTTCTAGTTCATAACATCTCACATAGCAACTGTTATCAAGAAAAATTTCATCTAGCGTGAGAGGTGCATCATCAGGTGTGCAGGAGCTAAACTTGCTACACTTGCACCTTCCTGAAATTGCTTATAGCTGTGACACTTACTATCCTGCTGTTTACTCACATTTAAGATTAAGAAATTATTCATCGTTTAATACAGYGTGTAATGCCTCCCCTAGAAAACACCTCTTCTGTGCAAACATACAATGTATTTATTATGAATGAAACTCATTAATACGTAGTGCAATCAATATTTGAGCTCTTGCAAATATCAAATGCTAGAGGTTGCTGTTTGGTGGCTGTTCGTCTTAATGTCAGGATTTGGAGAACAGGTTGTACTTCAGCAGAGGTATCAATTTCCATAAGTCAGAATCAGAAGTCATGTCACCTGTTTTGCCATCTATCTACTAAATCTTTCATCTGTCTCTTGCACACATATTGCAGGCACTAGTCACGACTGCAGTATTTACTTGGCTTCACTTTTTATGACTGCTCTCTATGCCCAAACCATGAAGCTGTTTTTTCAAATGACTCCTTGTTAGGTTTCCTAATACAGGAGAAGGTTTCCTCATTCTTAAGCAGACTCCCATGGACTTATATACCTCATTACGTTCAAGGTGCCTTAGTCTTGTCTGACTCGCAGAAACTTAGAAAATGGGCTGGAAATGAGAGTAGCATTGATCAAATTGCTTGGTGCAGCCTTTGCTTTCCAGGCTGTGCACTTCTGATGTGCACTCAGTTCCAGGACATCCAGGCTGGCTCTGACTCAACCAACACGCGGGACTGTAATGGGAGAGGTGGGAGAAGCACGTACAGCAAAATCTATAGGAAATGGGAAGCCAATGTCCTGACTGAACTATGATTAAGGTAGCCTGCTCTCCTCCAAAGGTAGTAGCCTNACCAACACGCGGGACTGTAATGGGAGAGGTGGGAGAAGCACGTACAGCAAAATCTATAGGAAATGGGAAGCCAATGTCCTGACTGAACTATGATTAAGGTAGCCTGCTCTCCTCCAAAGGTAGTAGCCTGCCTTCCTTCCTTCCTTCCTTCCTTCCTTCCTTTCTTCCTTCCTTCCTTCCTTCCTTCCTTCCTTCCTTCCTTCCTTCCTTCCTTCCTTGTTGAAATACATAAGCCATATGCTTTGCAGTTTTTTCTTTCTCAATACAGATCTCTTCACCGTAGCAGGACAAGAAATACTGAATTCAGAACAAAATGCATTCATCTGGGGTTTTTTGTTGTTTCTTGCACTTCTCCTGGGTGTTTTTTAGAATTTGGTTAAGKACTGTTTTGGGACCCTGAGAGTTTCCCTTTTGCAACTTCTTAAACTTCCTAGGCTCAAATTTCTTTTCTTGATCATGAAATTATTTATATTTGCTCATTTTTTCTCTGTTTTTCCTTACATCTATTCTTTTAAAATGCTTGTCTCACATCTCTTGACTTTGTTTTCTCTTCTTAGTGAAGAAAATTCACTGCATCAAATCTTACTCAACACAAAGCTGGTCTGGAGCCATCCTACAATTTGTTAGGGCTGTCTGCTCTGATTATTTATTTTATTTCATTTATGATCACTGTAATGCTTGACCCATTCACAGCAGACATCCAGGCATCAGACTTCCTAGTCTCACTGCCAGTAAATATAGGAATACAGTAAAATCTAAGAATACAGCAAGATCAAGTGTAGAAGCAGAGTTCATAATGTCAGGCTGAACTCATTAGTTGTATAAAAACAGATAACCCAAACTATCACAGCAGTACATATGCATGTGATTTAACTCTGTTACAGTCATATTTTAAGATGTCATTGTGGCACTTCCTAAGCAGAAATTTCATTTTTTTTCTATATYGAGGCTGTTAAGCAACAAAATTCAATTCCTCTTTGTTCCTGCAAAGAATCTTTAATATTGATTTCACTATCTCATTTTCCAAGATGTGGATACCTCACAGTGAGGCCACAGATTTGGAAACCTCCTTTCCTTCCCTTTATTTTTTCAACAGCCTGTGTAAATCAGTGTCATTCAGTCTAAATCAGTGGAACTATAATGATTTACACAGGCTTAGCCACCAGCTGAAGACGGTCATAAATTTTGTAGTGTTTTTTGACTCCAGACTTGCTCCTTTTTCAAGGATATGTGTGATGAGATCTTTCATGAAGCCCATGGAAGACTTTCCACATCTAGGCATTTTCTACGCCTTTACTTTTGAGAAGCCGTGTAGAGTTGTGCTACATATAACTCCTAGAGGTGTTTTTAACTGTCCTTCATTGTTCTTCCTCTAAGTCAGCAGAGCAGAGATCTGAAGAAACACAGGTTTTATTATTCTGACTGTATTTTTGTGTGATTTCTTGTGAATATTGACATCCGTAATGCATAACATATTAATTGGATAAATGCCACTTCAAGCAGTGCATGTCTGAACTTAATTTTTAAGCAAGAATAGTCTCCTCTCTTTAACATCACAGAAAGCTTATACACAGTAAAAGAAGAAACAGTTATCTGCTGAACTGTATCAGCGTCCTCTGATATAGCCATCTTTAAAGCACTCCTTTGGGTAATAGTACTAATTAAATCCTGCAATGCTTATTCAGTCTTCTGTCCATAAAAACTCCCACTGATSGGATCTGAGAGTCCTCTGAAAAGCAGAGCTAACTTTATTTACGTGTATAGATATGGATTCAGATGACTACCATTACAGAGTCTGTTGGAAAATGTTGGCTGCTATGTGCAAGGACCACAGAATAAGAAACTTCAGGAGATGAACAGAAAATCCAATAAGGTCTTTTTTAACCTTCTACTTGCACAAAGATGCAAAGAAAACTGTAGCCTATACTGGTTTGTAAATTTGTTTCTTTCAAGGAAAGCACAACAACAGAAACACATATTGAAATGATAGAAAAGGGAATCGAGTGATTGTTTCAATGATACAGAAGGAACTTACAGGACATGAGCTCAAGGTAATGCATGGTTACAAGAAGAAACTTTCAACTATTCATACATAATGCTCTGTTCTAAAACACCTGTAAACATTCTGGGGAAAAGATCCACTGTAAATACCAAGAGAGTGGTTTACTGAAATACTGTTTTGATAGAGAAAACAGAAAAATTAATAATACTCTAGTGTGATTGAGTCCTATTGCATATGAATGTTGTAAGTCCTTAAAATTTGGTTACAGTTGGGTGAGTGGTAGAAGACACACTGGTGTTTCCTCAGTTAGCTATGGTATAATACAGAGAGGCCTTGAACTGTCCAGATTTTTGATTATTTCAGCAGTAGAGTCTTTTCTACTTTACCTGGTCAGATCCTGTTACCAAAGTTTCTAAGAATCTGATGTAAAGTCAGTAGGACTGTGACTACTATGACGCAGCTTTCAAAGCTGCATGTTTATATTTTGATGATTCAGACCTCTATTTCCTGAATATTAAGCATCTAACTATCTTTGGCCTTGCAAAGCTAAGAGGACTGAGGATGGTTTCTGTATGGCACTTGGAAGAATATCAGGTAGTTTATTTTTTGCCTGCTCATCCAGCTGCTCAGCCATTTACCATCCTAATAAGTCTAAGTAGGCAACCTTCTGTTTCCCTAAGGAGTCTAGATTGCCTGTGGCTACGTGGATTGGTCTCTAATAGACAAAATATCCTATGTGCAGAAGAGGTCGTGTTGGTTTACTGACATTTGCTCAGGGAGGGCGGTTTGCCATCCCTGTCCATCTCCTCAACTGCTTTGCAGACAATTTCTCACAAACACCCCTGCATGTTAGCTCCCTCCTTCTGCACCGCTAACTACGTTTCAGTCACTAAAGCACTGCCCTGCACGGGGACATGGGCACCCTGCATGGACAGCACAGTTTAGAGTGGAACTGACATCCAAATGTCCCTTTTTGGAAAAAAAAATAAAAGTAAACAAGGGTCAGAACAAATAAGTCTCCTGACTGTGGTGATCGAACTGAAAGGTCACCCCAGGTGGCCCCTGGCACCATGGGGGCCAGATGGGAGGCTGCCCTTGGAGATGCACAAGGTGATTACCAGCTCTGAGGAGCCCTAGGCCATCGACCCCCCGCCCCCCGCGTCCATGCTGCCCCCAGCCATAGCCCCCGGTGCCCTGGGTGGCCCAGCACCCTGTGGGGAAGCCCACGCGTCCCTCTCAAGGCTGCCCTTCCCGGCACTGCGGCCCTTCTCTGATGTCAACTCCTCTTGATTTGACATTAACACCGCAGGCAATTAGTGCTTTCACAAATCAGCTGTGAATGGTGGTTATAAACTGATTTTAACAACTGGAGCACGCTGCCATGAGGAAAGAAAGCAAGCTTTTCAACAGCAGTGTTTTAGTGAATAGGAAAGAGAAGTGACTGTACCTACTGCCGAGTGGGCTGTATTGTGTTCTAAAGGAAACAAGAGTTTTGCTGTATTTTTTTTCCTCCTTTTACCTAAGTGGTAAAAGATCAATTCTTCTGGCTGGACACAACACAGCAGAGAAGCTCTCAGGTTTGTAATTCCCTCAAACAGGCAGTGAGCTTGCAAAGCAATTATGGGCTTCTGTGGATTAGGATAAATAACCTCTCTGAACTACCGTGTAGCTACACACAGAACCAAAGTATATCCTAGAGCAATCTCTTTGCTGTGCTTTGGTCTAGCTTGAACCTGCCAAAGACTGACTCAATATATGACTTTCTCTTAAGTCTAGTAGTAAGTTAAATACTTATGAAATTTCCAGACTACTGAAACAATGTGTGCTTTTCCTCATCTATAAGGCAGGAGGAAGCTCTGTGTGCCTTGTTTTTTTCTCTCAGGGGGAGCTCCAAGCAGACATCGTATTTTTTTAAATGATATTGTCTTCTCATGAGCTTGCAGAAGGAGCTGGAGTTGTCTCTGGGAATGGTAGGAAATGTGGTGAGAACGAAGCAACAGAACATGAAGAATTCATTTTCCCACTGAGCTTTTGAAGGAATTTTATGAAAATATAAGGAGACCTCAGTATTACCAGAAGATACCAAGGCACTCAACTAACTGAAGATCCACTTGGATCTAAGTGATGGATGGGTATCCAGATGTCATACACATCAGTCTTTGCCCATGCATCCATCATGATAATACTCTTATTTCTTGCCACAGAAGGAGATGTTCCCATATCCTCTCTGAGGCCTTTTTATTGCTGTGGTGAAGATAGTAGGAAGAAACAGATCCTTTGCTTTAGTAGGGTTCAAGGCTTCCCGGCCTCCAAATTATGAGATAAGGAAACAGGAGAGCTGAAAGGAAGCAAACAGGGAGAAGCAGGATGCTCTTTGATCCACAGCCTTCCTCTCAGGATCAGGCTTAGCCTGTGATTGAGGCAGCTGGGGATGCACAGGAATCCCCACTGCAGAACAGGGTGCTTCAGCTGAGCCCTGGCCCACATGCCATTGTTAAAGGAAYCGCTGTTAAAAGTGTTTTAAATGAAACATCACTTAACCATTACTTTCTGGTTATAATCCAGAGGAGTAATCATATTTTACACAAGTTGCCCACTCTTCAGGGAGCGTTTTTGATCTAAGGCTACTCACTATTAATAAGGGAGACCTTTACAGCAGTAGGTGATAACTTATTAACATTCTTCCCTGGACCTTCTATGTTTAGATGTTATGTTGATAATGCTGTCTTCTGGTACAAGTGCTCAGAAATAAAACTCTAATATAATCGGCAAATTAGCTGCAGAATAATAAGCTTCATTACAGCTAGCCAGCTACTCCAGCCTTCTGCTTTTATCAATGAATTAAAAGCTCTTCATCTGCAGTTATTACTGTAACATGACACGACAGCAATGCTGAATAGTTGAGAAGGCGATTTTGCTGCGATAAGCATGGTCCCCCACAGACACTGTGGTACAGTAGCATGCATCCCTAGCCCTGGGACTGTTCTCCATAATCAAAGATTTCATTTAAAAATAAAACTACATTACATCCAGTGCTCCTGTAAAGGCACTGTTTTAAAATAGTCCTCCAGTGCAGGGCAGTGTCAGGATGTCAGTCTGAATCAGGCATACAGAAATTGCCAAGGCTAATTCAGTCATTGCTTTCMTACCTGTATTTTGTGCAGGGCGCAATGCAAAAACATTCAGGTCCCTGTGCAAATAGTAACCCCAATAGCTGGATGTTTAGAGAAACTCTTGGTACTTTTGTATTTCCCAATAGATCTTTATTGCATTCTGGATCTTCATCATTGCTAGTGTCCTTTTCTTAGGTATTTGTATCAGGAAAAGAGTATAGTCTTTAATTCTCCAACCCAAGATTTGGAGATCTTTATGCTCATACTTCATTTCTGTGATGAATTTCCCACAATGTTGCTAGAACTCTACTTGGCATTTTCAAAGAAAATTTTTCAAAGAAAAAGACAAATGCATTACGAAAAACAGCTTGAAAATATTCTGGAAAATCATTTAAAAGTAGCTGCCAGGTAAACACATGATTGGATATCCCTACTGATGGCTGCAGAAATTACCCAAGACTTACGCCTTCYAGACTCACAATTACTTGAAATCATTCATTTTGAAAAGGTGTCATGGCATGGGCATGGGAGTGTCCTTCTCAGGTGGAAAGTCCTTTGAAGGGTGGTCACTGGACACAWGGACAACAGGGCCATTGTCTGGAAGTGGTGGCAGACTGGATAGTGAGAGAGAAGTGCAAGGGTGCCCAGGGCTGAGGAACTGTAATGGTGTGAAGAATGGTGTGTCTGGGGAAACTTCTCGTGTATTTCTACTCCTGAACCTCTCCTGCTGAGGGCAATGGAAGTACTGATATAGCTTTATGCTGACTATTCTTAAGAGCTAGGAACCATTTGCGAGAGGTGGGACGAGAAGATAAGCCAAGAAGGGGACAAGAGAGAGGAGTAATGTCACAGTTGGACTGCAGTTGCCCTCTCCACATTGAAACTTCTCCCAGGGGTGAAAGAAAGCACTAAGCAGTACAATAGCACACCGAGTTAACTACTGTACACTACTATACAAGGTATTTTTTCAGTGGAGGAATTTCTCTTAAAAATTTGATTCTCCTATGCTATATCCAGTAAATGTATTAACTTGATTTTTGCTAGTCTTCTTCTTTTCCTCAAACTMTCCTTAAAGTATGCCTGCACAAGATGTTGGATGAAGCTCTGGAAACAGCCTATGTTAGCTATGTACGAGTTAATACTCCTTGCTGGCACAAAAAAAGGGATGATGTGAAGGTGGGGACGAATATCCATCAAAAGCTTTTGGGCTACGTTGCAGTTCAGAAGAAGTTGTAAGTATTCGTATGTTCAAAAYCTAAAACTGTGAAAAAGCCATCTTTTCAACATCTAGAAAGTCCTCCTTCTCTTTTGGATATTTCTGCCTTGCAAGTTCCTTTCTGCAAGGATAAACATATGCCCTGAGAGCACCCTATGGAGGTAAGAACTTGAAGATTTTTATAAAGACTTTAAATCTTTTTTTTTTTTTTTTTGAGTAAACAACACTAAAGCAATCTCAGACTGAGTCTTCATGACTTCTGAATGCCCAAGGCATGACTACACAGCTCAGTATCTGGAAAAGATAGTCATTTTTTGTAGTGAAAAATGTGTTCTTGAAATAAATGTATTTGCTCTATGTGACTGCATGACTTATTTTTGTTGCAAGTATTTTAAAATACCTGTTCAAAAATTAAATGCAATTTTGAGTCTCTTCCAGACACTCCATGTGAAAACAACATTTTTTTAACAAAAAAAAAAATTATCCTTGATTTCATTTTTTTCAGATCAGCTTTAATAACAATTAATACTAGATATCTCCTTATACTAAGGCTTTCTTGGCACGTGCCAAAGGTAGCATGTATACTATATGTTGGCTACAAAAATAACCAGTCTAATCCAGGCCCCATTAGCCTTTGCAGGTGCTCATGGAAGGCAGGACGGGAATGTTTTGCTCCTCGGACGACACAGACACTCATTGCCAAGGAGYTGGTGCACAGGGGCTTGGCGTCGCCAGCTAGCCAAACTTCTCTGCAGCTGAATCAGTAACACTGCTGAAGTGCCAGCATTTGGGGGCTTCCAGATTTTTTGGTGGCCTTCCTGGTCACTGAAATCTGTGCTGGATAGAGGCCAGATATTTTTTTCTGGGCCAGGACAGTAGTTTTCCAAAGGATGGTTCATCCAAGAACCAGGTAATGTGTACCTGGTGAACTCCTGTTCAACTGTGAACTCCTTCAAGAATATTTTTCATATAGCTTTACTGGAGCTGAGGGTGGGTTTGATTTCTGTTGCACATCCGTCTCTGTGCAAAGATGAGGCAGGACTATTTCTGCGCCAGGAGAGGCCCATCATTGCAGGAGAAAAGAGAACAAACATTCTCACAGCATAATCAATCTTATACAGCAGATGGATACAGTAATTAGAGCAAAAACAATTTTGCCAAGAATATTAACATTTCAACAGTTTATCAGAAAGGGGGTGTTGACACCGGTCAATAATTTTCTGATTATTGCAAAAACATCTTAAGTTGTTGACTATTTTGTGCAAAATAGGACACACTAATTTTGGCCTCCTGACCTTGTTTACAGCAATGGGAGGTAGCATTGCCACCAAAATCTTTTTTAAACAAACAAACAAGCAAACATGTGTTTTCTCATGATTTGAAGGTATCATAGGCCATAAAGATGTACAAGGTTTCCAAAGAGCATATTTATTTATATTTTGCTCAATCTCATGGTACTTGGGTGCATGTTGCAAAAAATTAGACAACTGTTGCCAACAGTTAGCACAAGCCTACCCATTCCTCCCCCTCTTCCTATGTGTGGATGAGATAAACATCGTGCCTACAAGCCTGAAAGAAATAATAACAATAAAAAAGATCTTAGGAGAACCCAAGTTCACCAAAGTTTAAAGCACTGCCTTCAATGGGGAGGAAATAGCTTTCATTTAGTTCCTACCAGCTGGCAAATCTTTGTGAGACACAGGAGGAAATACTGGAATAAAAAGAGTACAGATGAGGGATAGGGTATTTTACCGCCATTACTATATATTTCAGTCATCCATTTGTCATGTGTTTCCTTTTTCTTCCCTCATTCTACTTTATCATTTACTCCGGATCAGGATTCATTTGCATGTTTTCTCCCTTGTGCCATCCCTCACTTGTCCTTGTTGTTACTCTCCTCACACCTTTTCACCTTTGGGCACTGCTACACAAACCCAGCGGATCCTCATGCTGCCCTGAAGGACGCTCTCATCTGCCCGTCAGAAGGACCTCCTCCACTGTGCAGCTAGGTGCCTTGATCTAACTTCAGATTACACAGCTGGATGCAAACATTTCAGAGAAGTCAGCACAAATCCCTGAAACAATTTCCTGCCCTTACAGCTTGCAATTGTTCGTGTTCAGGTCCTGTGAAAGGATGGGGGCTGGGGATGGGGGTTATGAAATCACTTTGTTTCTTACTTTCCCTTAATGAATCACACAATTCAGGCTCTGGCTGAGCCCAGGAAGGAGACAACAGTAAAAGGAGGGAATGTTCTCTGTGACAGTACCCAAACCCTTGAAAGCATTGAAGTGAGTAAAGACCTAGGCATCCAGACAGGAAAGCTGCATATCCTGTGTTGCAAATAACATTTGTTACTAATGATAAAACTTTGCAGCTATGACTCCCTAGCCCTAAACTGGCAGTGCAGATTGTTTGACAACGAGAAGTAGTGCTTGCAGCCAAACCAGGGAGGTGTGGGGTAGTAGGGCCTTAAATCACTTTTGTTTAGCTCCAGGTGAACTGTCAGGTGAAGATGAGGCCAGTTCTTCCCATAAATCAGAGCAACACAAAGCCTGTTTCAAGTTATCCTTGGCTGTTCATGACCTCTTTGGGACCACAGCAAAAAAAGGTTGAGCTAATGTGCTGACCACAAACATTTCTTGCCCTCAGACCATCTTATCCCTGGGAACCGGTGCAAAGTGGTACAGGCCAACAGTCAAAAGTTTGTCTTGGAAAGGACACCACACTGTTTAGTCCTCCTCAGTAGAGTARCTAATTATTTACAATATGCAGCACATTTGCTTCTCTGATTTACCTTTGGATGTTATTCTAAGGGAGTTGGTGAAGCCGTGCTCCAAGACAGCAGAAAAGCTCAGGAGTGGTTCTGAGAGATCTTGCCATAGCAATATGTCCTTCAGCCAATAACCTGAACACCAGGACTTGTTGGATCTCAAGTCTGACACAGCTACAGGTATGCTTAGATTGTAGGAGTAACCATCCCAATATCAAACATTGTGTGGAAAGTATTCCTASGTATTGCTCTGCCCTCTTTTATGCAATAAAAAGACTTCTGTATTTTGGAAATGGTCTTTCCTTCACTAGGTGCTGCAGCTCTAGAGGCTGCTTGCTCCCTGTCTGATCTAACTCTAGCTGAATAAATGCACATCAAGTGCATGGCAAAAGGAGCATCTGTGCAGTTCCTTTCAGCAGGAGCATGTGGACTAGGATGACCAGAGAGATGCTGTACACTCATGGTAGACAGTCTGCAAGGATGATGGGTCTACACGTCTCTAATAACAAATTGAGGTGCCAGAAACAACACCCAGGAAAAGGTTTCGTGTCTTGTCTTGCTTCTCTTACTCATCTGCTGGCTGCGTGCGAGGTAAAGCAGCCCCCAGGCTATCCCAAGTGTGTCCAGAGTGGGTGTGCGCTGGCTCTGGGATTTCCCCAGATTTCTTAAGTCAGGTGTGTTGAAGCCTTTGCTGTGAACTCGTGTTAAGAAAGTAGCTTTTTCCTCTTGCCCTAGCAACAAAGTCGGGACCATCAGGAGAGCCGCTCAGCAGCTGCAGTAGGGAAAGTGCAGCTGCTACTCAGAGCTCTTGCAGCTGCTCCAGGCTGGACCCAGTGGGTTAAAAGTCTGGACTTAAAAGTCTTTGTGAGAGTAATTGTCCTATCCCCTAACTGTCTGCCAGTGGTGGTAATCAGCAGCTGATGTACTGATTAAACAGGGGAGAAAATGGGTAAGCGGGTAGGCTTATATTTGCAAAAACAAGAACAAGCAAAATTGAAGCTAAATGACTGGAAATCGGATCCTTTTAATCTTTAAAAGTCCAGAGTGTGGATCCAAAGATCAAGCAGTGCAGGCCATGGCAGTAGAGTGAGCGCCCGAAGGGCCTGAAACAGACTGAATTTTGGCCTTCAAAGTTTGTGCAAAGCATCTCTCAGATAAAGGTGGAAAGGAGCAGGGCAATATGGAGCCAAGCCCTAGGGCAGCCTGTAGCAGATGTTGCTCACGCTGGAGCAGGGCTCCACAGGACACGATGCCAGCCTGAGGGTCTGCCTGCACAGGAATGATACATTGGATTAGGCTACTCACCCTAGCTTCAGGAATGAGCTGTAGCAAACATGAAATGCAATCATATTGCTTTGATCTGCTTTTCTTTTGCCCAATAATGTGCTTGAAAGCAGTGACATGCTCACGTGTGGCTCAGCACCCAGCATAGGCTGCAGTGTCCTGCTGGCCAACATGCTGCTCTGAGTGCAATGCAGAAAGCCAAGGGGCAATTAGAGGAGTTTTTGAGACTTGGGATCAAACTAATACATTTCTGTGATTCTTCTGGGCCTCCYATAATGGTGCCTACGTAGCTTGGGAATAAAGTCTCATGAGGAGTTGGTGCAAATTTATCATTGCTCTTTTTCTGCAGTCATCCTGAAAGCCCTTACTTGCCTTTCCCCAGGGTGAACCTTTTTAGTGGGCTTCTGAACAAAAGAAAGGAATAAGTTGGTTAGACATGAATCACAGTGGGACATGTATACATGTATAGGGCAGACTAAAAGAAAACCTGTGCCAGATACTAAAATACGGCCTGAATAAAATAAAATAAAATAAAATAAAATAAATAAAATCCTAACAGGGCCAAAGGAGCTGTAGCTTGCTCTCACTTCGCTTAGGGCATAGCTGTGAACAGTGAATGCACTGGTACCATGACAGTGGCCAAAGTAATTTGGGTGCAGATTTTTATACTGGTGTATGTGAAAGATCTGGCCTTATTTCCCAGTACCAGCTGTCATGCTGATAATGATAAAGCATCTCTTCTCCAACACTTTTGAGAGGACATTCTCATCTACCTTTCACCTCCGAGGTTTGCTCTGAGATAAGATGTTTTCCAAATTGTTTTTCCCATACAAAAGTATTGGTGAGCTGGGGGAATGTGAAGGGCTGTGTTTAGACTGAGAATGGTAGTGTAAAGATTGATAGGCCATTGTAGAGGTTAGTAGGTGCCAGGAAGCCCATGAAAATGGGGCAAGCAGGGATGCAGAGCTGTAGACCACTGCTCTATCCCATGTAATTTAATTAAGACGCTATAACGCTGATAAGGTTGGTCTTGCAAAGGTTACTTATTTTGCAACTTTTGAACTACATAGCAGAGTAGCTTTTCTTTAAACACTGCCTTGGAAGAAAACCCATTGCAAAGACAGTAGGATTCTGCATGAATTTTTCTGACCCTGACAATTTCAAAGCATTGCAAATAATGCTTTAAGATGGCTATAGCAGCCTGAAATAGCTCTCAGAAACCTGCTTGGGGCAACTTATTTGCCCCTAAACTGAGTACTTTTATATAATTGTGTTAGACAACAGATGTAATGCTTTTTCCTATTCTATTACACTATGAAAAACATCTGGGCCATACAACACATTTGAATTTTCTAACTCCTGTGGCACATCTGGTGTGAGGAGGAGTTGGGCTGCAGGAGACAGCTCAGAGAAATGGATTTGCACATGTGCTGGTGGTGGTGGGATGTGATCCTGCAGAAAAATGAGATTCTTTTTACAGTCTGCACACTGCTGTGTGGGTCATGTGGGTAAGGATGTGGAAAGAATCCTGACTTCACCTCGCATGGCAGCTGTCAGTCTGCACCTGAGTGCCCAGTGTCGGCGATGGTAGCAGAGCACGTGCTGCTAGGGGACCTCCATTGCCCTGGACAGCAGAGGAGGTTTTTGTGTCATCCTAGATCTTGTCTGCCTATGGAAATTTCATGGTGACTATAAATGATTGTACATGTGGAGTCAATACATTTTTTTATAGGTCTTGAAGTACTTTGAGGTATTCCTGTCTACCACTACATCAGAATGAGCATGTTCCTCCATTCGAGGATCAGATTTAGGCTGGATCTATCTTTGAACTAAAGTGTGATACTCCTGTCCTTCTCTGTCCTTAAATATCTCAGCTGGGGTCCTTCCTGTTTTATTTTCCTGACTCCTTTTTGGGACCATAGGCCTGCTCCAGCAGACCTGTCCCTTGGTGAATGCGCTGCTGACATAAGGCTCTTTCCTCCCAAAGGAAGGACCTCCTTGAACTCAAATTCAAGGCATTCTTCTGCTGGGCTCCTGGTGTAAGTGACAACTATAAAACCTGTGTGACACTAGGTATAATCCATCCTTCCTGCTTCATACCAACACAGGGTACCTCCGTCTGAGCACTCACTCACATGTGAAATGTGGAGAGGCCATGTAGGCCAGATGACCTGGCCTAGGAAGGACATGCTAGTCAGGTCTACGTGAAACGAGGCTGCATGGAAGTGCAGGGAGCTCGCCAGGAGTGGGACCTGTGGGAAGAGTTCCCCATGAACCCCACACAAACAGACCGGCTGCCAAGTAGCACTGCTCCTGCTCCAAGGAGGATCACTGATTGCAGTGTGAGTTATAGGCTCATTTGCTGTAGGAAAGGGCTGTGTGGACACAAGGTGCTGTAAGAAGAACAAGCTAAAATTACATCTGTGTGCAAAAAAGGGCCTGGGAGTGTATTTATATCCCTGCTTTGCAATGGGACTCAAAGCACAATATAAATCATTATGTAAAATCAGAAAGCCTTTGGTGCCTGCAATGGGCCTCACATGAAACCACACACTCAATAAGCTAAGCAGAAATGTTAATACTTGATGCTCAAGCAGACTTTTTGTGGTATCTAATCTACAGTAGGACTTCTTAACGTCTGGAGCATTTGTGTTGGCAAATGGACCTGGTAGCAGTATTGGTGCTTTCCCAGCTCACAATCAAAATACTGACTCAGTGTGCCGCTGTTCAAATCATTCCCTTCCCCACTGGCTGCACCTTCCAATCTTAGGGAAAAAAGAAAGGCAGAATAATTTACTTAAAAAATTTACTTGAAAACATTTTTTTCTGCATCGCTTAACCATTTTAAAGTAGCTAAATGAAAAACAAATTTAGAAATCTTGTATTGCAGGGTAGGGGGTCTTTATAATGATAAGCATGTGTGACTGGGGCTTCAGACTGCCCCAGGGCTGCGGTCTTCTGGGAGTCTGGGCCATCTTTGGTTGTATTTTAGAAAAGGCAAGCTGCAGACATGTGCTTTATCATATACTCATAAATTTTGTCACTTACATATAGATTAATGGGAATCAGAATACAGTAAAATACTCTGCTTCTTATGGCACACACCATAAAACATGGTAAATACTCCCAGTTTACAGGAAGAACTCAATCTTGCCATCCCCACGTGGTTCCCTCTTTTCTAGGCATGTGGCTTTCTTTACAGTTTACTTTCTGTTCCTAGTAACAGTATTCTTTCCACATATTTTCCTAGGTATATATAAAACATACCCCTTTCATGTTCTTTCCTACTAACTGATAAGTTCTACTAGTAGCTCCACAACTAAGAGCATTTTGGGGCCTCAGTTTGTGTCATGTTTAGAAAGATCCCTAGTTTATGTTATACAAGTCCAGTCTAATTTCTTAATTTTTGCAGAAATTGAAAATAATTTTACAGTATTATAGCAGATGGTATGAAATAGGAACACTAAAGGACATAAGGTATTTTCCAGGTAGACTGTCTGGGTCTGTGAGTCGAGGTGACATATGTTTGTAGTAGTCTAAGTCCTTATGGCAAATCTCTTGCATTCTTATAATGCCCGGATCCTAAATCCATATTTTACACTCGAAAATGCTGCTCGGGGTCTAATAAAGTTACTATGGGTCACTTAGACCAAGGTAAAAGACTGTTCTTGTAGCCTGCTTGCTATACATAAAAACACACTTGTATTTGGAGGGGCACCTATGTGTGACTGCAGAGGCTGAGTGACTTGAAGGAAGGCCTCAGCAAGGCCAGAAGAGAACACAGCGATAATGGAAAAGAAACAGCTACAGCAACATCACATGGCCTCTACATCAGTGTCTGTAAAACTTAAAGGGATAAAAGAAAAGGAAATTGCATTCAAAATAGCACAGATCATTTTATAAACATTTCTGTAGTTTTGGTCTTCTGCTTTTATAGGGTGTTGTACTTGTTGGTCCTGTTTCTGGCATTAGAAATGCTGTATGACTTAGCTTTCAAGGTGGAGAGATATATAGGGCAGGAAATTCTTCCCTCTTTTTCCGACCCCACTTGTCAGAGCACGTACACACATATCAAGTTAAAATGGTGGGTGGGTTTTTTTTTAACCCATGTGGCTTCAGCCAGGGCTGGTCCTGACACTCAGCTGCGAACAGGGAGCCCTTCTAATTCCAAGCAGGATCCCCCCTGGGACAAGTAGAGGGCTCCAGGGATATCACAGAGGACACCCTGGTCTTGGCCTCAGTTGTGCAACCAGTGCAGATTTGAGCTGCCAGTAGATTTTCAGCTATTCCAGCCCTGTCTGCAAGATCCTTTCCATGCACCACAATACCAGATTGTGCTGCCTCTCCCTCACAAGGCTTATTTCCCTCCCAACGTGGCAGAAAGACACTTTTTGGGGCTCAAGTTGGACTGGATCCCAGGTCCGAGTGAGAGGTTCCTGCACAGCCCTCTGAGCACCCACGGGTGCTGTGCCTTGGAATGGGSGGCACCGGGATAAGGGACCTTGCAAGTTGGGGTGATTTTACATCCACAGAGTGAACACCAGTTTTGCCACCTACTGTGGATCCTCTTAAAGAAATCAATAGACCTAAAAGGAGACATTTTTAGGAATCTAAGGCACCACTTTGAAGCTCATCTTGATGACACTCTTCAGACTTCTACTCCTTTAGAATGAGGGCATCTGCATCTCATGTTAAAAGCAGGGCCACGCTGCCTTTCAGGCTTTTCTGCCCTAAGCAAAGTGAGCAAGTGCTCACAACTTGGAGCCATGGCGCTCTCCAGCCTAGACGTGAGTTTTGCATAAATTCTGAGCTCACCATTTAATATGGCTTTATCAACAACCTTATTAGTGATCATTAAAAATAATCTTGCTCAGAAGGGGGCTGCGGTATGCAAAGCCCATCTTTCCTATTTACTTTGTGACTATTAATGCTTTTTTTTTAATGTTTCTACATTAGTGTAAGGAATGGTGTTAGCATAATTCCAGTGTAAAATAAAACCAGCTGTATCCATTATAAGTGCATTACTGCCAGGAACTGTAAATATGTTTATGCCTGATAGCCTTTTGACTCARTAATATCCTGCTATCTCTGTTGGGCAGGCAAGTTTTTAAAGCAAGAAAAGACAGGTTATGCTCTTCATAACCAAACTGTGTTTCCTTTTGAAGTATGTTATCTAAATTCAAATTTTAAGGTGGTCATTAAAACAAGTCTGTTTGTGATTTTAAAAGTGAGCAATTGAAATGTCATCTTCAAAGTGGTGGCAAGAAGGTACAATGTGCACTAGGAACAAGWTATTCCTCCCAGAACACACACATACGCGGACAAACCCTGCCATATCATACCATACAAACAATTTTAATTGTGTAGTTACAGTCAATAACCACTCCTAGTCAGAACATTTCTGCATAAAGAAAATTGTGATACACTTATAAAAACAGCCAGCTGTAACAAAATAACTGGTGTTTTCATAGCAATAAACTCATAAAAAAGAAATACACCTTTATACAGAAAATTTATACAGCTGTAGCTTTAAAATTGATTGTAAACCAAAGGAAGACACATTGCAAACATCAATTATTTTCACATTAATTGCATAAGTTTCTAAGGTGATCTATTAGTTTTATTTACCTAAGCTTATTTGCATGATAGTAAAAATTGCATACAACAATAAGAGTGAAGCTTATAGTATGAATTGCTTGGATAACATAGAGCACTTTTTATAGGCAACTGTGTAAAGCACATTTTCTCTATTTAAAACTTTTAAGACACTTTGTTTTACTGCCCATCAAAATACATTTATAAATAGAAAAAAAATCAGTATGATAACAAGAGAAGCAATATTACATTTAACGGAAACTTCCAAAAAAATTAATTACAACATGATGCTGCAGGTTCTACAAATAAATAATGAGGACTAAATTGTGTTTCACATTTTCTTTTTCATTTTCTTTAAAACCATGTAACAATGAGAATGGAAAAAAAATACAGTGACCTTTATTTCCAAAAGAAAACAAATCTGAATTACGGCAGTGCCATATAATACAAGGCATTTGTTGGCATATGTTATCTTTAAACTGCATTCCACAGTCTATAGTTCTTTTGTAACATACAATAGAACAAGAGTAACAAACTCTTTTTATTTTATTTTTTTAAATAAATGTGAGTTTCCAAAGATCAAGTGTGGAGTGCTACAGTAATAATTAAAAAAMAGGAACGAAACAGAAACAAAAAACAGTAAATCACAAAAGTTGTAATGCTTGTCTGAAGGCTCCAGAATCAAAATCACTGGTATCATGCTTATTGGGTACACTCACAGTGTATCCAGTGAACACAAATTAATATCAAACAATCCTCAACGCTTCATCTGTTGCTGCGAAGCAGTTTGTAAAACAGAGTAAAACATCTAGTGCAGTCTGCATTATCCTTTTTTTCAATTTTTGTGCAAGTTTTGGAAGATTCATTGGCCAAACAATGAATAATAAAGGTTTTTGACAGAACGCAAGATGGAATTTTCATTTCATTACTAAATACCAGTGGCACTGTTGAATGAAAATAATACTTTCAGATCAGTCTTTTAATTCTGCATTAATCTCTGTGTTCCCTTCTACCGATAATTCTTCTTCTAATTTAACTGAGAAAAGCGTGTTTGCATTTTTGTCTTGGATGCTGTCTTCTAAATCCTTGAGCAACTCTTCCTCCTTGTATTCTGCCACATCCACCTCCAACCCAGAATTGTCCTTCAGCTTCCCGTGGTGCTTGAGATAGTATCGCTGGTTCTGAAAGAACTTGATAATGGTGTACTTGGGTAGGTCAAGCTGGGCGGAGAGAGTCTGGATTGCTTCTTCATCTGGATACAGGCCTACGTCTTGTATGAAGCTCTGTAGGATCCCGAGGGCTTCCACGGAAATCTTTGTTCGCGGCCGCGGTTTCTGGCGATTTTCATCCTCAGATTCAGCTGGTGATGCTACTGTCGGTTGCCTTGGGGGTAGCCTGGGACCTGGCTGCTGTTGCTGTTGCTGCTGCTGTTGCTGCTGCTGCTGTTGCTGCTGCTGCTGCTGCAAGACAAAGCACATCATTTCTCGTACATGCAATGTGGTTTGTTTTTTGTGTCACCAAGCAAATCCTGAGAAAAATTTGCAAAGCTACAAACAAAGGCTCAGTAAGTTAGAAAACAAAAAAATAAAAGGACTCATTATTGCTGATACTGAGGAGAACCAGAATTAAAATATGAATTAGTAACTCCCTGAGTATCTTGCATGTGTCTGTATGTGTGTAAACAGAGGCTGGGGATAAATGGAAAAGTGGGATACAGGCAGAGAGGTGGAACAGTCGGGCTTTGTCTAACTGAAAACGCAGATGACGTGGTATCAGTGTGGTTTTGCTAACAAATTTTAATGAAYATGCTCCATGAGTCAAGTGCAGACAAGACAAAATGCTAAGTAGGTGACATAGTATAGGATTAACTTGACCAGCTTAGCCAGAACTGTAGCAAGGGCAAAGTGAGAAAAGTGCCAGATGAGGGCAAACACACAGGAGCTCTGCCAGCAGCAGCAGCTGCTGCCCAAAAACAAGGGCTGCAAATCTCTAGCAATGGCTAGACCAAGGAAGCGGGGGGAACGGGGAGCTTTTTAGCTAAGTGCTAAAATACCCCACTACCCATCTGACCTTAGCAGGCACCGCAGTCTCGTCAAACTTGAAAATATTATGACAGAGTGAGTTAGTGGGCAGCGTCTAACGCCATGCTGTTAAAGCCCGTCTCGGCAAGGACAAAGAGATCCGGAGGTAGGAATTCTTTATTTCCAGTTCTGGCTCTGGCCCATCTTGCCTGTGGTTTTGGAGCATGTCTGCCTTGCCTCTGTCCAACTACCCCAATACAAAAGCAGGGAACAAACATATTTACCTGCCTCAGTGTTTGCACTGGGGATTATTTAGTTAATATTTATAAAGCACTAAGATGAAAAGCTCTAAATAAGTTTCACTATTATTATTAGAAGGGAACATGCTGCATTCCAAAAATTCAAGCAATAAAAATGAGCCAGTATGCACATCAGAAGAATAAGATAAAGCAAATCACAATGTAAATAATTAACAAGAGCTTAAAATGAAGTTTTGCAAGCATAGATTCAGAAACATTCTTGAAAGGTGAGGCACTAAGCCCTAGGGACAGAAATGTTTTTCTCATTCTCCAGTCGAGTACATTATAAGATCATGTTTAAAATCAAAAGTACATTTATCTGCAACTGTTTTTGTTGACAATTCTTTTGCTTTACAGCACAGGAAGCACTGGTTAGTAAGATAGTTTGGATCAGCAAATTTCATGTCATATGGTACAAACCACCAGTTATTATTAACAAACAACAGTAGCAAAACAAGCAGTTGCTATCACTAGATTTCATTTCCCTTTGTGAGCATCCCCTTGACAGTTTTGTATGTGTCAGTCACTCGTGGCTCCCAAGCTTCCACTGGCAGCTCACTTGCAGACCCTAAACAGCACAAATTATTGCATGAACAGCATAAATATTGGATGAATTGTATTTCTGTCCAGTCTGCAGTGCCACTTGTAGTTGCAGAGACATCACACAGGTCTCAACATGCACTTCAGGAGCCACTGCTCTGACTGATCTTATTATTGTAAAATCAGACACAAATGCCGGTGGAATTAGGGCTCTTATCCTTATTCACACACATTCATGTTTTATGGTGTGTGAGCAGTCCCATTCAAGCAATCCCAAAGAGACTCAAGACTCTACTCCCAGCACATAAAATTCTTACAAGACTCRAGGCTTTGTATATACAGTTGGAAACTTGTGTCTTAACTACACATTTATGCATCTGCAAGAATTACAGTGTAGAAGAGCATAGGCAAAACTCAGGTCCAATCTCCCAATCCTTACTCTTACAAGTCMTATTAAGAGATTACAATGCAACTGCTTATGTGAATAATATTTGCAAGATCAAACACACAACTTATCAACAAGGCAAGAAAATCTAAGTAAGTGGCATAGTGGTGGAATGATTATACTGCGCTTAAGCTTCTCCTTTTATCCCCTTAAGAAGTGATTTTATTAAAAACAATGTACATTTTCAAACAAGTGCTGTTTTATTACTTAATATAGATCTTTCTCWCTCTTTTTGCTAAATCAAACAGCAAGTTTCCAGCCTTTTGCAATTATTTTAGTACTTGATATCCTAAGGGATTGTCTTATTCAGTTTGTTTTATCTTTAATATACACTCGTGTTGTTTCTGGCGGCTAGATAACTCTGCTCCTCCTAGCCTTGTAAATACTCTTCTATACAGGTAGTACAAGTGATACCCTAGGTTTCTGCTGAGGCTGGAGACTCTGAAAAGCCCCAAATGGGTAATTTTTGCCCTTTAAGAGGGAGCCGATAAAAGGCTSACCTCAGGTCTTTAGTGGGAAGGGATTCAAGAGTCTTGGGCTGGGAGAGAGAGCAGTCCACCCTGCCAAGCCACCCGCCGCTGCCGAAAATAACAGCCAGTCGTGCTCTGAGATCGTGGGCCACCTTGGTCGTGCACGTGGCTACTGTGTGAGCGGAGAGGTCACCCGTCCCCAAACAAGGAGGACCTGCCACAGCTGCTCTGGGATGCAAGGTGGGACGTGGGGTRGGTCCTGCAAGCCCCGGCTCCTCTCCCTGCCCCGTTGAACTCGTGCCCGCTCACCTGCGGAGCAGCACCCAGCCACGGTCCAGTGGTCAGCAGGCCTGGTAAGAAAGCGCCTCTATGCTCTCCTTTCCCAAGGGTGGTGGGAGAGGGGCTCTAAAGGAAAAACAAACAAACATTGACTCATCCCAGGTCTCAGCTGCGGTTAAAGTGGGATGAGGATTCAGGTTGGGCCCCCTTCCCTTCACTCCTACCTGAGGTGAACCACGGCTCTCGAGCATTTTTGGCTGTACTTAAGGCTTTGGGCGACAGCACAACCATTTCCTCCCACTTTGTCAGTAACATATTTGAAGAACAGTGCCAAGTAATTCTGTGATTCAGTGCTAGCTATGGACTGCTAACACAGGCAACTGTTTCTCCACCACCAAGCAGGTGCACACAAGCCACAATGCTGCCTTGATGAAACCAAACTGAAGCAAAGACGTGGGTGGCCACCTGCCTCTCCGGCCAGGGCCGGCGGCGGATGGCAGCACGTCGCTATCTCTCGCTACGAGGAGACCTGTATTTAGTCTGGCCAGGAGGAAAGAAACACTAATTTCCTTTGCTACGTTTAAAGCTTTATTTACTTAGTGCTCTGCTGGATTGGCCAAGGTAAACTAACCTGAATCTGTTCTGCTGGAACATGGATAATGTGGGAAGGCCTGTCACCATGGTGATGAACTGCATTGCTTTCTTGTTCATAAATGGCATCTCGTTCAGGCTGAGGAAGACTGAGGAACCTTCGGATCATGGAGAGATTCTCCCAGAGGGTCCTGTTCTCTGGTGAGGGATCTTCTTTCCAACGTAACAGCTCACAGAGCCACCCCTTGAAGATAACACCAGCAAAATATTAGTTTCTCTCCCTTCCGCAGGGACAAAAGAGGGTGAAAAGCGCACTTGAACAATGCCACATCCCCGCACACTCTCCCCAGGTCACAAATGACTTTCTCAATCCACGCAGGGTTTAAAGCAAACATCAATACACCAAGAGGCTGCCATGCTATTTCCCAGACTCCTGCAAAATGTGGGCCTTTGGGAAAGCACGATTTTTGTTGGTGCTGGGTAGCTTGTTCAGAAAACACCTATTGATCACGGCAGAATCCCTTAGCCGCTCCAATTCCCTTTTGCCTGTTTTCTTTCATGCAAGCCGACATCCACCTGTGAGCCTCAACACTGGGTTTCAGGAGCTGGTAGGCTGTCTTCTAGGCATTTAAAAAATTCTGGTACTCCAGTTTTCCTTACTGAAAATAAGGAAGTACTTCAAATACCTGCCCTGACTGCAGAGCGGCCTACTATAAATCACCACAACAGAGAGGCTTCCCTAATGCCTGTTAAAACAAAGGCATCTTGTGACCAGGCACTAAAAAGTGATATCTGCTTCCTCCCTGCCACGAGCAGAGGTGCACGTGAGCTTATTTCACGTGAGAGATCTTGATCTGTTTCTGGCTTTTTCTCACAGATCTCGTGCTGTGAGGGGTCGGCGGGGATGAACCACGTGTGGGTTTTGGGGCTGCCCTTGCACCATTTCCAGTCCCACGCGCTGCCTGGGAGCGCAAATCCTCAAACCCACACCCAGGTGGGTTCTGAGGAAGGGGTGACATACAAAATTACAGAAACACAGAATATTACATGCATACAACATGCTTATTTCTTTCCTTAGCTTCAAGGATCTGTTTTCAAAACTGTGTCCATGCAATTTTATTTCTTAATGCTGTAGGAAAGATAATGTGACATTTTATTGAGCCAACAAATAACATAAATGTACAGAAGCTTTTAGATCCTTTTCAAACGCAGTAGTAGTTTAAAAATGGTTTATCTGGACTAGTTCTATTACTGGATATACAGATACAGCAGAGATATGATACAAATTTTCTTGAGAACACTCATATCTTTAGCTAGCAGTTAATAAATGCAGTGTAAAAATATCACCATAACAGGAAGAGGTGAAAGTAAACAAATAATCTTAATTCATTCATATTGTATAAGAAAATATTTAGTGAGGTGTGCATAAAAATTTAAAATATATGCTCTCAGATATAAGTGGGAAATGGAGCAAATGACACAGGAGAAAATGCCCCCGAGAAACAGAAATAATCAAAATGACAAATGTTAGAGAGAAGGTGGTAGTAGAGTGGAGAGCAAGAGCGCAATGGGCGCCGCTTGGGCTGGTGCTCGATAGCAGCAGAGAGGGAGCAGCAGCAAGGAGCAAGGAGCAGCAAGGCCCAGGGGGACCCTGTGTCCCCAGGGTGCCATGGCAGACACTGCACATTGTCCTACAAGGGCTCTCGTATGGAAGGGGGCAAAGAAGGGCGCCCAAAGGCCTTCACATAGAGCACATACGATGCAAGATGTCATGGGTTACATGAGCAGGTTAAGGCACAGATCATCACTGCACCTACAGAATCAGCACGAGACTCTTGCCATCTTCTGCTCATGTGCTTCCATGGGGAAAAAAGGGTGGGATTATGCTCAATGGTAGTGCTAGTTTYCTGCAATAAGTTAAATAGATGCAATCAGAAAGCGTGGAGGGAAAGGGGAGAAGAATCAAACCAAGATCTTTGCATTAAAATACAGTTACAAAAACTTTAATTAAAGAAAAACCCACCCTACCCCAAAGCATAACAGGTGTCCTTTGGATATCTGGGGCCTGCACCKCTTCACAGCAGGCCCTCTTTCTAAGGCTGCTAAACCAGAGAGCGGAGCTGACTACCCCAGCAGCCAGATAAGTAAAACACGATGAGAGACAACCTGTCCCCTCCCATTACAGCTCTCCAAGGTATACACACAGACTGACAAAGAAAKTACAACATCCGTTCAGACGCTGCACATACACTGTCCGGTGGCCATGTGCATCACAGATGTTCTTTGGAGAAAGACAGTAGAAACTCTTTTAAAATGCTCAGTAATAGTAATAATTCCCCAGCGATCACATTTTGCGCTGATTGAACATCTATTTCACAACAACAGCTTTCATCACCTAAGGAATTTCTCCCCACCATATAGTCTTTTCTGTGTTTATTTACTTAGTAGAGTGGACTTTATTTTTATTAATTTCAGATAACTAACATTACATCTACAGTAGTGTGCTATGAACCTTTGCACTGAAGTACTACTTCTAATTCTTTATGAGAATGTCTGAAATGGTTTTGTATCTTCCAGCATAAATAATCAAGCAGACTTTCTCACTGTGATTTTTAAGTTCTGTAAAATTTGTAAGGTTTGTTTCTATTTCATCTAAAGAAGTTTTAAGTTCTGTAGCTAATGTACTTTAATTTGCACATGAACCTAACAGGGCTGAATTTTGTGCTCTTACACTCAAACTTAAATCTAGAGCAAATTCTGTCAAATKCACATGATTTATTTCTGATTTAACAAGATCAGTGTAACCAAAAGAAGGCTTGAACCACTGTATTTTCATGTGTTTATAATCTTACAAGAAGAGGAAAAAAGYGTTAAGATTATAAAGAAATGTTTATAGCCCCAATTAGATCACAATCAGTTTGTACAGTGCATRCAGCAAATTGTTAAAAACAGCCTTGCAATAATTAGGCTGATATGCAGCAAGGCAAACCCCTCAAACTCGGCAGTGACATTGGGAACAACCTTAATTTTAAAACACAGCAAATTTGCCAGGCAACATTACACTGAATATAAAGAGAGTACAAAGCAAAATATAAACATTAGCCACATGTAAATATGTTTGTAGAACTTTCAGGATGTTACTACTTTTCAAACTGACAAAGTTTAATTTGACACCTTCTGTTCTAAACCCTTTGTTTCTATTCAAAATCACGCCTTTAGCTGCTATCAATCACTATGCTCTCCCCGTTACTTAAAATACTGGCATGGGCCCTGGGTAAGCTGAAAATGCCATGCAGATGAATTCTGAGATAATATGTTCAAACCTGTTATATACAACACAAATCCTGTAAAGTTATGTATTGTAAACCTACATTTATTGGGAACTAAAAGTCTTAAATCCATCTGCTACAAAGAAAATACTGTTATGCACTTTCAAGTAACCAAGTACCATCTGCAAAGGTCTTGCTACAGTAAGCAAGAAATGGTGAAAAAAAAAAAGATGCTAAACCTAAGATATTTAAAATAAATAAGAGTCTTCTGTCTGGTTTTCTGATGAGGATTTAGTAAAGAAACATAAGACATTAGAGGAAAAAAAAATGAACTGCCAAACCATTGCAGGAAAAGCGCAAAGAGGATAACCAACAAACACTAGTATCTGCAAGGCCCACCAGCTTATTTTAAAGCAAGCATATCTCCATTTTATCTATATATCCAATGGATATTTTATTCAGGCACTCTACACGGTGCTGTGTTTAAATAAAATGTTCTGCTCTCTCCTACTTTCCTTCAGAGTTTCTAACAAACCACTCCAGGTTTCCTGTAGCGTTCTTATTAAACACACACATACACACACAAAAAAGATTTAAATCATTTAAATCTGCACTTAAAGTGTAAAGACCAATTCTAACTAGATCAAAGAGGGCAGCATTACAGTCATTAAAGATGTTCTCTGGGCAAAGCCTCCCAAATCGGCATCAAATATATCCAGCCTGGAAAGAAAGGGCTTCAAGGTGGAGCAACTGAACTCTTTTGTTCGGTGCATTTGTTCTACCGATGATAATTTCCTAAATGATGAATATTTCTTACAGTATAACTAACAAGGAATCAAACGTTTTTTTTAAAAAAAGCTGCAATTTGAATCTAAAAAGGCAAAACATTTTACAGTATCACTGCTAAGATAGGAATAGTTTTTCTTTGGTATGGTATAAGTGAAATTATTTTGTATCAGTCTCTGGGGCATATAGTATAATAAAAATATACAGTGTTAGAAAGAATCAGTCTAAATAGGGAGGTATTTGATACAAACATTTTAGCAGAAAGTGTGAATTGCATTTCAGCATCCACTAGGAACAAAGACTAAGTACATAATCCATTAAACAGTACTTCTAGCTCAAAAAATGAGCATTGTAGACTAAACTAAAGTAGGCATTTTGAATGAGCGCATTTTCAGCAACTAACTATAAAGCTAGCAATTTATCCTTCAGCAAATAATTTTCTACTTTTAAAAGAATCTGTAAGTGTTACTTATGCTAATGAAGGCTGTTTTTAATCTGCCCACAAACATGCTAATAGAGGGCAATTTTTTTTATTTACAATGCTGAAGGCACTCCAGTTTATAGAACACTGATATGAAATTACACTTGGTAAAATGGGCTCTTAATTGTCTGAGCAACCCAAATCCTTCACCTTTAGCACAAAAGCTTGTAGACAAAACAAAGGAAAAGAACTCATGAACTAAACTTTAAGCACTGACTTCTCCCCTTCAAAAGCCATCCAACTTGCTTTACAAATCTCATTCTTGTTTCAAAGGGCTGCGTTCATCGCACAGATTTCCACTTCTTTTCAAAACAGAATCCGTGTATAAAAGAGAAGAAAAAAGGTCGGCATCCCTACCACAATGTACGCATGTCTTAGCCTTAGTATGAGGCTTGTGAGCTGCTCATTGTACAGAAAGGTTGCTTTTGGAAAAGTCATAATACTTTGACTGAGATACATAATGGTTGCAAAGGAGTACTGAAAGCATTTTAAATTATTTACTAGGTTAAAAGGGTGAAATGGTACTTTAAATACATCAAATTTCATCATCTGGGCCATTTTTTGGTGGCAAAGTGGTATTGATCTTTCCAAATGCTTAAAATTAACTATTTCCAGAAGGTCATTATTTGATTAAAGGCATTAAAGTTGAGGGCAAGAAATGATGCACTTTGTCTTCTTTCCCATTCAAATAATCATGTAATTTAATCAGAACTATCCCTTCATGTCCTGTAATAAAAATGTTTGTCTTAAGATATTGTTCTTTACCTAACATATTAACCTTTAAATGTTATGAAGTTCTTAAGAATAATCTCTGCTTAGAGATGATTCTTCCATAATGCAATGAAAGGATCTCCAGCATTTAAATTGATAAGGCCAAATTTCCCCTACACATTGATTGGAAAACGCATTAAAGCCTTCAGCTGAGATTTCTCAGTGTTCAACAAGATTGGAAATTCAGGGAGTTCGGAATAAGTAAGCTCATACATATGGCACTGAGAAGCAGCACTGGCAAATGCCACTCCTGCACAAACAAATGCAACAAATAGGTAACAATGGACTCTGCTTTAATGTACCTCGGAAACGCCGTTTGCCTGACATTTGTGTTATCCCAAAATACAGCAGGGAACCTCCACTGCAGGATGAGAACACAGCGTTTAACTCAAAATTTCTTTTAGGGCCAGGATTATTTAAGTTTGACTTCTTGCAGGGTGAAATACCTGTGGGTTCGGATATGAGTACAGCCTAAATGATCAAAACGGTCCCTTGTAGCCTTAAATATTCTCCTGGAATTTCCTGAGTTACTCTGACTGCAGGTTTATTTTTCCTATAATACATAAATTGACCTGGTTATCTTCTATGTAAAGCTGAGTAAATCTAAATATTTCCTGGAGGACCTGAAATCTCCTACTAGAAGGATCACTGGATATTTTCTAAAATTTTTAAAAGCAAATGATCTATCTGGCTTAGTAGCTTTTGATACTGAATGACACATTTGTCAGTGAAAATCTTTTCAGTTTGGCTTGTATTTTCACGAAATGTTAAAAATCACTCATGTGAGGCATACACTTTCAAGCAATTCTAAAAATGTCTGGGAATCTTCCATAGTTCAGGATTTACTGATTTGCTCCAAAATGACAGCACTGTAATTCAAGAAGCAAAAGCTGTTTTTCAGGCTGTTGCAGAAGATCAGCAGAGATACCAGAATAAGAATTCCTCTCCTTGAGATCTGGCCTAAAGTGATAATAAATGTCCCCAGAAAGGCAGTTGTTTTATTACTTTATTTACACTAATCAGTCTTAAGATTTAGGCTTTGCCTTTGAGCATTCTACTAAATCAGAGAAAGTTTGAAACTTGAAGCTGTCCTTTATCTCCAGATATCTCGGGTTTATCTGTTTTACTGCCTTTCATTACTAGATCATTGAAAGGGGAAGCCCAGATGTGAATTTTAAGCAAATCTGTATGTGCCATCGTAACAGAGGAGATTTAGTAAAACAAACAAACTGAAAACCTCGCAACCTCGCAGGGCTTTTCAGAAGAAAGGTAAACTTTGCTGGCAGGAAAACCTTCCTTTGAAGCAGATCCTGCTCTCTCCTATCATTTCTTTTTCTACCTATTATTCAGCTGCAACATCGTTCTGCTCTCATCCTCTCCACTGGGTTTTGAGAAAGATGGCCAAAGAGCTAATAGAGATGCGGATAATATTTCACTGATATTTTTCTTTTGTGTCATTTTAGCAGATCGATAACCGCAGCACTTACAAATTAAATATCTATTTCTACTTTTGGGCACATCCAAGCAAATACAAAGGAAAAACAGGCTTTCTAGAGCAACCTGTGCAATTCAAAGACGAGCAGCAGGTGAGTGCAGAAACAACAGCACCCAGAGAGCTGCGGCCCCGCTCCCCTGCTCTTGTGGTCGGGTCCATCATCTTCTACCTCCCTCTGCTTCGGGGCTGCAGATTAGCAACTAAATCCCTGTACTGTTAAGAAGCCTCCTGGCTTAGGCTGTGAGACCGTATCAGAAGCAGGGTGCACATTCCCCGAGCACCAACACTGGGGACCCACTTTCAGCTCTTGGAAAGGAAAAAGCAGAACACCACTCCCAGCCCTAATTCTAAAACTGACTAAAAATGCAAAATATCGTAACTTTTGTACATTACCATATACAGCATACAGAACAGTCAGAGTATATTGAATAACCTAATAAGGGATTTCTCCCAAACTTGGCTTCTCAGTTTTCAGTCTCCTCCACCTTTCCTATCCCTTGTACAAACTTCTTTTTTATAGTATTGCCTTCAATTGCCTAGCAATGATAGGCAGGACCTAATCAAAAACATAATATACATTCCTTTCAAAATCTTACATAAAGTGCAATTGCATTTGTATGTAAAAAGAAGGGAAAAAGTAATGCATGTAAAAAATAGTGGATGAAGCTTCGTCCTGCCTTCCTCTCCTCCACATCCCTTCTTCTTCACACACATTTCAATTGGTCTTGTAACCACAAGATACACACTACAAAAATGGACTTAATAAAAAAAGCAAAACAAGAAAACACAACTGCTAATTATTAAATAAATCAGTCTTAGCCTGGCACATTTCTTTTTATAGTATAGGCATATAAAATGGGTCAGTGGGTTTCACAGAGGGTAACTGGAAATATATAGCCCTTTATCTTTTATTTAAGGAAAGAGAAGTAGTGATTTCACTGCAATATCCATGCTTCACGTAAAGTAAATACAGCCCTAAATCCAACCCAAGCCCTTAATAGTCTCATATTTATTTACTCTTAAATGTGTAATCAATTTTGGTATGGCAGCTATATCTAACAGTTTAGTTAGAGAAGTGTCTTTAACAGAAAGAGCCTGGCAGTTTTTAACATCTTTTTTACTACCGTCAATTTACATGTGAACAGCAAATGTTTATTATTATGTTACTTGCAGAGATTTAACATTTGCTTTGGGGAAAGACCTCTAGTATAAAGGGCACCGGCCTGAAGTCTCACTTCCACAATTATATATGAATATATCATATTGTTGGCTTTATTTATTTATTTATTTTAAAGATTGTAACTTCCCAGAGGGAATATTTTAAATCCCTAGCTCCTTATCATGTGCTTTCCCTTTTCAAAATTCATTTTGGATCATAGGAAGATCTAACGCACACTGAAGAATGGAAGAATTGGACTTAACTGTAAGTTCAGTTCCCTCAAGAAAATGTTCCAACAAGCAACATCAGCACAAAATGAACTGCCCAAATACTTTTTCAGATACCGTTTTGCATTTTATGGCCTTATTTTTTTCATATATATTTGAACTAGGCATTTAGATATTCTGGTAAAAGTTGACCTGCTTTTAACATTTCTCCCTGTAATTCGGCTAGATTCTGTAGCTCTTGGTTTCATAATAAAGAACACTTCATGTGCGATAACGCTGAAGGTGAGGGGTGCTTTACAGCAACTGCAAATAAACTTTCCCCTGACTTTCCTTCAGATTTGGCTAACCACAGATGCAGACAGAAGGCTAATAATACCCTAACCCTTAAAAAAATACATATATATTTTAAATCCAGAGCTGTCAAAGCCAGAAAGCTCTCCGTAAGTGAGAAGGCAGCAGTCAGAAACACACATCCCAGCCACGGGCAAAGGAAGGCAGCGAAGGCTGCACGGAGCTCCAGGCTCCCCACTTGCCGCCCGGTGGCTGGGGCCGCAGAAGGGAACACGCAGGACCGCTGGGTCAGGAGGGGCCGGGCACCGGCACAACGCGGTTTGGGGGCCTCCGCGGCAGCCGTGCCGGGCACGAGAACAGCCTGGAGACCAAAGAGGACGGAGGGCTCCGAGCGAGGGATGTGTGGAGGGCACAGCTTTCCTCCCGGCCAAGGAAACTGCCAACACGCTACAGCCAGCACTGCTTTCCCGCGGCCTCGGCAGCCCGCCCGGATATACAGATCTTTATTTACACGTGGTGGGAGCTGCCGTGGTTATTCCTGCCCTGCTCCCTCCATCCCTGAGCCCCGCGAATTCATCCTTCTGCTTAGACTTGCTCCTCCGACCAAGAATTGCAAAGAAATGTTTAGAGGTGAAGCACACTGCCTACCCCAAAGCAAGCAGGACAAGAATCTTGATTAAGCCCTTCATATATATGTGTTTTAATAACTTTTTATAGACAATACCTCTGCTGCTAGAGCTGTTTCCTATATGCTACAAATACTAGAGTTGTCAAACTCCCAGGTCAACAAAATTCCTTAACATGCAACCAACTCGTCGCATAAGCAATTCCACAGATTTAACTGATATGTATGTAAATCTTGATGATCTGAGGCCTAAAATGTCAGGGAATTTTACTAAGGACTGCCCAGCCCCAAGATCCTGAAAACTATCTTCATTTGCTTCTCAAATGCCATCCTAAAGTAATCTAATGTAAAGGAACGTGACACAGGAAGAAAAACAAGATGACTGCTGAATAACAATGTGCATTCTGATAAAATTTGGCAGATTTGAAGTTAGATAAATATTTGCAAACTGGAACTTCTCCCCACTTAGTGCTCCCCACTATGTGCTTGTAATAACTAGTCATTATATAACGACAATTTGGAGTCACTCACAGCTGAAAATCTGAAGTCTGACTTAAAGGGTGAATTTGAGAAAAACAAAAATGGACATAATGAGAAATTAATAGGTGTAATGAAATTAAAAACAAACCACCACCACCAACAACAAAAAAAAACAGCTGTGAGGGAACATTGTTTCCTACCTCTCCACCACCTAGCAGTCCTGTAACATCCACTTCTGGCGTTCCATGTTTTGAATCATACATTTAAAAGTAAGAGAAAGAGCACACCTATCATTATTTCTTATGGGCCCAATGACCCTTCACTTGAACTTTAATTGGTCTCTGCTTTCATAAAGGAGAGATGAGAAAGAGTCTCTCTCTCTCTCTCTCTATCTTTTTTTTCTTTTCTTTTTTTTTTTTTTTTGATCATCCAGGGCATCCAGACTGCATTATGTTTTTTAAATAATTTTACTAAAGATGGATTTTGGATCTGGCAGCTCATTTTTCCTTTTACTTCTTCCTATGGGAATCTATCCTGCCTTGCTCTGGGCTTATTTCTGGAACACCTGCAGCCAGGGCATCACCATTGAGGACTGCACTGCCCCTTTCCACAAGTCTCCCACTGGCCAAGCGGTACCTGCCTGGGTTTTTACCCACCCCTGCACAAATCTGGGGTGTCACCCACACAGCCAGGTTGGTTGTGTGCTACCCTCACTGCTCCAGCTTCCAAAAATGACCCTGCCCGCTGCCTTCTGACTGACTTCGAATGATAAATCTGAGCTGTAGCACTCCTGCCTGTTCAATTCTATCACTTACTATAGATTCGATTTGCTGGGTTTCTATCAAACATGCTGCACCACTCACCTCACCTGGCAATACCCGCAGTATCTTCTGAGCGGTCTACTCAGTACCACTCTACACATTAACATTTTTTTCCTGGCTGTAAGAATCGTTTCTGAAACTTACATTAAAAAAAAAAATCAAAAAAAGCATTATTTTTTAAAAGTACAGGAAAATCAGCCAACAACTAGCAATAATTATTGAAAGCTGTTTCATTAGGGCAAGCTGAATAATTTAACTGGAAAAAGATCGGAATTCTAACAGAAAAAAAAAAAAAAGAGAGGAATTTCCAGAAGAAATAGGGAATGTTTTCATTAAAACAAATAAACACAAAAATTCCATTTGCCAAAATTCTAGATACTTCGGGATATTTTTTAAGAATCTTTTCCCCAAAGGAGGAGGTCAAGGGAAGAAGTAGCAAGAAGGCAAAATTCATAATGAAAAACTTTAGTAAAGAAAAAATTCTTTCTCCTGAATTCAGGGAGTATTTTGGGCTAGACGTGCCTCCCAGAGCGAGGTGCTCGCTGGCATTTTATTTGGAAAAACAGCACAGTTGGATGACTTCTTTAATAAGTGGGCATAAAAAAACCCACAGATTAAAAAGTCTCAGAGTGAGAGACAACCCCCCTCATGTGATACCTGATTTCTTTGCCAAAGCAACGAAGGCTCCTATTAAAGGTCATGGAGAAATAATCCCCAACGAAAGCAGTGTCTCTTCCCCCCTATACGTTCACACTTTTATATCACTCCTTTACGGTGAAAGGCAGAGCCCCGTGCGCACACCCAGAGACACACACACACGCACGCAAGGAAACAACAACTGGAGGAGTGAAAAAAAAGAAAAAAAAAGAAAAAAAAAAAAAAAAAGAGCCTGAAATTTTAGTTACACCACATGTGGTTTTCATTTGTGAAAAATGAACAAGCTGTTTGTGGTTAAACTGTCTAATCTGCTGTTATCAATCTAGCGCTGCATTCAAGATTTACAGGATACATCAGCTTCTGTGCCACATTAGCTGTAAAAGGGAGAGGGGGTGGGAGGCAAAAGGAGGAGGAGAGAGTTTATCCTGAGGAATAATATTTCCAATGCAGCCACACTCGCACTACATCTGGTTGTGCTGGTAGCGGCAGTTAAATTGAAATATTTCACAGCGTGTGTCAGAAACATGCAGAATGGTAATTATGACAGATCTGATTAAGCCTGAGTGCCACTAGCTCCCTGGCCAGCGCCGGTTGTGCAGGTGTGACCTTGTGCGTGCCTGCGTGTGTAAATAAAATTAATTACAAGCGAGAGGGCGAAGGCTCCGGTGACATCACAAAGCGGAGGAACTCCCACGGGGGAGACCTAATGGAATATTTTCCCTCAGTCTAATAATACAGTTCATATTGACTTGAGGTAATTAGTGGGATCATTAAAGCAGTTTTCCCGGCGTATTTGGCTGCCTGATCAGATTAGTGAAAATGTTCTTCAGAACAAGCCCTGTGTGGTCTGCCAGGGAAGGAGGAAATAAAAAGCAACAAAGCATATTTGGGGATGATAAGCAGCGCTGGACTTTTTTTTTTTTTTNTTTTTTTTTTTTTTCTCTCTTCTTTTTCTCGGCACGGCTGTGGCGGGGAGCGTCGCCAGCGGCTCGCGGCCCTCCGGGGCTGCGTGGGGTGAGCGCCGCGTGGGGCGAGCGTGGCGCGGGCCGCCCCCGGGCCCCGCTGCCCCCGCGGCCCTCGAAACGCCCCCGCGCCGGCCCTTCGCTGCCTCAGACGCAGACACCAGCCCCGCGGGCGCGCGAGCCGCGCAGCCCCTGCCRCGAAAGGAGCGGCGGGGGGAAGAGGGACGCGTGGCCAGCCGCCCCCCTCCACACCCCAGGCTGGGAGGCCATTACTAAAATAAATATCTATTTATATATAGGTTTGTGAATGAGTAAAATTTCAAATCCTTGCAAGCCAAGCCGGCACAAAAAGGGGGAAAAGAAAAAAAAAAGAGGAGAAAGTTTAGCTATAACGTGAAGTCTTCCACGGTAACAGAACACAGAGCCCTAATCAAGAAATGGACCATTTGTTTAAAAACAGTCTATTGAGCATGCTCTACCTTGCAAATGGAATATGCCAAGCTCTGTCACAGATGGCAAGCTTTGACAGTTCCCATCCGTAGCGTCGATACTCGACAGTTCAGCACAAGATCAGTGACATTCTGTCTCATTAGAGCCACGCTAATTATCACAGCTAGTTTCAGGGGAAACCATGTGTTGCAATGGTCAATTTGAAGGAGTCTGTGCATCAACAAACTGGTAATAAGGATCAGACACCTTATTATATGACAGCATGCTGCCTATGATCTGATTTACTGAATCAGAGGTACTGAGGCAACACTGAAGCCTGATGGGTTATGGAATCACATGTACACAATGCCTAGCTGAAATGCCCTGTAAAATACGGGGGAATTGGATGGCGACAACGCAAATAAGAAAGTAAAAAAATAAATGTGAAGCTATAATAACAAGGACTTTTTTCATTTGTCACTAAGACACGCAGAGATGTTCAAGATACTGTCGGCGAGCTTTATCTTTAATCAAATCAAATAACTCAAGATAAATAATTCAAAATGAAAACTGTAAAATTACGGATTGTGCTAAATTATAATTCATTCCCTACTCTGATTTTTCAGTTTCAATAACATGTACCAAACATTCCTTATGTTGTGCCGTCTTCGCTCTTTAACGTAATTTTATATTTTATAAGGAGCTTTCTCTACTTGGCTCCCTTTCTCTCTATACATTCAATGACTTAAGCCTGTACTTCGCTTAGATTCCCCCACGCATCCCTGCCCCTTCCACCAGCCAAAACCAAACCCGGGAGCAGTGTCTGCTCTTTCTGACCACCTGCAACCTGCTGCATCCTGCCAGGCGCTCAGCAGCGCTCACCTCCTGGGGACACGGCGCCAGATGAGGCCCCCAAAGCCTTAAACATTAACTCAACATTAACTCCCAAATAGCGGAGGGCAGGTGCACGGGGCCTCCCTCCAGGGAACCTCTCCTTGGGGCTCACACACATGGCATCTCCCAAAACTGCTGTTGCGCCATAAACTCCCGCTATAAAAGCGTTTAAAATACTTGTGTTGTCACCTGCCCTCAGTGGGAACCTTTGGTCTGAGCTGATTTGACCCCGTATGTAAAGCATGCCAAGGAAGCTCATTTACTCATCCACGTGTCAACAAATTCAGTCCTTGCCTTACTTGCTGAAAGGGCTGACTGGCCCCCAGGAGCTGTTTGAAGTGGTCGATATTTTCCACTCAGAAGTTAAGCATTTTCCACTCTGTACTTTGTTTCTTTGGCTTCAGTTATACCAGGGTCTATTTTTTTTCCCCTCCTACAATTTGTGTGTGTGTGTGTGTGTGTGTGTGTGTGTGGGAAACAGCACACTGATACACGAATGACCTCTGGCATTTGAAGGAGGCTTCTCTTCAGCACATCCCTCTGGATTCAAGAAGTCACTAGCCGCATTTTACAAGTGGGAACCAAGACTCAGTGAAGTCAACCCACTTAACCAAGGTCACCCTAACAGTATGGGATATGCTCAGGATTGAGGACAACCCTTCTGCAGTTCTACTCAGAATAAGGGATGAGTGAGTTAACTAAAATCACCTTTTTAGGAAGAATTAAAAAAAAAAAAAGGAAATTTCAAGAGATTTTAACCATCCTTCCCGAGAAGACAGATACAAGAGAGAAGACCTGTGGCAGAGGAAGGAGCAGGAAGCCTCCCTTTCACTTTTACAACAGGAAAGCACAAGCCTCCTTCCTCCCGCACGGAGCTGGAGGGACCTCTATGACTCTGCAACACGAGACTTTGTGAAAGCCGCAAATCAGCCTTATCTGCCAAGTTTCACAGTTCCACTGAAGGGCACACAGTTTTATGGGGCAGTTCCTAAGCGCACACAGAAGCCCATGGCTCTTTCTCGCTTCACRCTCTTCCTCTCCTGCTGACACCCGATCCTGTCCTGACTCCTGCTGCTCGTGGCAYCTCTTCAGCTGCCAGAGTCATCGCTGCAGAGCGGTGAAGGGGGCAGGGAAAATAAATAAAGAAGGAGGGAAAAAAGAGAAAAGCAGGCTGATGTACTTCTGCTAACATTGTCTCACTAGTGCATGTGTCTTCCCACGAGGGCGAGGAGTTTTCTAAGGGACAATGAGGGATCTAAGTGTTTTATTTTTACCTACTATCTTTCTATGCAGGATCCCTGTGCGCGTCACAGAGACTCCATTGTAAACTGGGGAG
>NW_020455977.1:2181784-2189110 GCF_003342845.1 Nothoprocta perdicaria
AAAAAAAAAAAAAAAAAAAAAAAAAAAAGAAGGTTTTAAAGCCAAGATTTAAAAACAGGAAGTGACTCAGCTGCTCTCAGGGAGACAAAGAAGGGAGAATATTCCTCCTCAAAGTCATGGTGGCCCTGCAAGACCAAGCATCCTTCTTGACCCCAGGCTGGTGGCCCTTGGGCAGAGCAGAAGGCTCAAAGTAAAGCATGATGTGACCAGGAAAAAAGTAAATGTTGAGGCCCTCGCCCCGGGTAAAGCCATATTGTTCCTGGAGGGTTACTCTTGGTGATAAAAAGCTTTCTTTCCCCTCACTGGAAAATACTTGAATAGATCATTATATATCTGCGGTAATGGCGTGTTACATCTTCTTGCCAGATCCACAATACCGTGCTTGTTCAGTGTGGGAAGCTGCTTAAAAATGACTTTCCTATTAGAGTATATAGCTTAGTTTCTAGATGGAAAAAGCCAGATCAAAGATATAGCATTTATAAAACTGGCTGGTTAAAAAGATAAAAGTGAGATAACAGACATCAATTTTTCACCATAAATCTTTGGGTTTACTACAACATTAAAATTTCCAGTAAAAGCAGGGTTTTATATACCTGAACTCTAATGGCCTATTCTGAAAATATTTATGTCAGGAAAAGCATGGTATTTGCATGCCAAAAGCAGTTTTAGTGCCAATGTTTAGCATTCCCTTCCCATTTAACTCCTTCCGATCTACTCTGCAAACCTCAGGCAGGCTTCCTCGTGCTCCCCCAGCCTCTGTCCTCCTTCACACGCAGAGTTGAAAAGGAGGAAACTCCAGATCGAGTTTCCAGATCAATCAGCAGTGAAAAGCTGGACACTTCTAATAAAAGGCCACTGCACAAAGGACTCATGTGGTGGCTCAGAGCACAATTTACAGAGTGCCCTTAACCACTGATTTTACCTCTGCACTTTGCCAGTGCACCTCTTAATTTCAAAGGGAATTAACAGCCCAGGCAAAGCGAAGGGCCAAGACAAAAGGATGGGAAATTAGGCAACCTCGTGCCTTATTTCAGGAATAACAGGATGAAATTCACTTTAATTACATGAGGTTGCTGCAAGTATGGGTAGTGCTCCCTTCTTTCCATTCCCAAGTTAAAATGAAGGCATGCGGCTGTGAGCGCCAAGTCTCTTCAGCTTCCCCTCCTTCAAGGCAAAGGCATTTTTACTYTGTGAGAAGGCAGAGCATTTGACACCTATCTGGACATATACAGTGGTCTGCAGGACTGAAACCACAAAGGAGGATCAATTTGATCTACTAATTCTACTATAAATTGATTGTATCTAGGTGTGCAGGCCAACAGCCTTACATGGGACTCTTGGAAGTAGTAAAGTTGATATTACTTTAGTACTTGCAAGCTGGGAATTCCTAAATTTAAGAGAGGCTTAGAATCACATTTTTTCTTTCTTCCCTACTTCCTTCTAGCCACAGCTTTTCAAGATAACTCATTAATATAAGCAGAACTTCTCAAAATGTAGCAAACATACAGGAGCACAACAAGTCTCTACTTGCCTGATCTCTCAGGGCTCTTAGGTTTGGGTTTTTTTTTTGTTTGTGTGTGTGTTTGTTTTTAGGGAATAAAATTAGATTTCAGCATCTGTCACCATCCAGAAAAAGATTCATCCCTGGCTCCCACATGAAAACATTGTAACCAATGCACAGTTACTGAACCATGATGCCTTAATGATCATTACACAAATCAACTTTTTTTTATTTGAAATAACGAAATTAGGAATGTGCTTCCATAATTATTTGAATCAGACTGTCAGGTTACAAATTTAATAAAATCTCAATATGATTAAATCGTTAAAGCAAAGTATACCATACAAATGCATGTATGTGGGGGTTCTTTTCCTTTTTTTCACTTATTTAGGTGTGCTGAATAAATTTTAGATAACAATTTTATAAATAATACCCTAGTCCCATCAAAATCTAAATAACCTGGGAGCAGACACCCATCACGTGGTGTCTTTCATTTGTATGCTGTTTTCTAAAGCTCGCTTTCCAAAATAGCCTAATAAAATAAAAGTAGGCCTATTAGGCAGACCAAACTCAATAAAAAATGCAAGATTTTAAATATTGACATTACGTATTTTGTTCTAAAACCCAGAAAAGAAATTATGCATTCAAGCAATTGGAGTTATATCATCTTGCTTAGATTCTATGTATAAACACAGCAGCTGATAAAATTCGCATTTTGTTTTAACAGACATTTTGCGGATAACGTATTGATCCTTACAATTCTTAAGGAGCCTTAAAATTGTTAAAGACCTAGGCATCCTCACAGGAGAGGGAATGCATATGCCTCTGTAAAGCAACGAATTTCCTATGGGAAGGACTCGCCGAGCTCGGTTCCCAACATCCCTGCCGCCGATGCAGCCCATCCTTCAGGAAAGCGACCGCGCAGTTTTTGAGGGAACCACCGCCGCGGCGCACTGGGAAACTGCTCGTATGCACAAGAGCCCTCCCTTAAGCCAGGGCCTGATCTTAGCCCTGCTGTCACCAAGGTCTCTTCCTGCCCTCGTCACTCCTGCCTTGCCTTGTGCTGAAACCTCTGCTGGACAAGGCCTCCGCCACCCGCCCTGGCAGCAGCGGGCCTGTCCGCAGGCCCCTCACACCAGGCTGCTCTCATCCAAAGCACTAAGGCAGCACAAGGGGCGATTATCGAGTTTTACCTCCATGCTGCCTATATAGAAACTCAGGTGGAGCAGCACTTCATAGTGGATGTGCTCCGGGTGCCCTGGTCTGCACGGTGTTATCGGCAAGCCAAGCCACCTTGCAGCCGCTGGCTGCCCAGAAGCCCAGTCTCATCTTGACACAAACCAGTTTACTTAAAAATAATAATAATAAAAAAAACCCTCCAGCAGATCCCTGCCTTTGTGCACTGGAGGACCTCCACTGGATCACGTACTGGGCTGTGCTGTAACTCCAAGAGTTTACATTCAGCAGTTAATCAAGTTTTTATATCCAAAATAAAAAGACAGGAATGTTCGATTTTTGCCAGGTTTAAAAACAAAGATTTTCACCGGCACATCATTTTCTACTACGTGTCCTCCAGACTTTGCATTTTAGCTGCAGGTGATAATCCCAGAATTTCCATTTCTGAGTAGGAAACCTATATGCCCAAATAGAAAAGGCAATGAACCTCTTCATGAACCATTTAAGAGCCTCTTAAAGAACCTTTAAGACAAGTGTCTTTTGTGTGCGTTGTGTGCAAGAAAGATCTTTTCCCTAAGAAATAGTTCTCCTTTGCACTGTAGGCAAGCTCCAGTRCAGAATTTTTTACATGACAGCTATTGCCTGCAGCACACGTGGCTTGCTACATATTTAAAAAAATATTGACTGCCTGATTAGCAGTCAAATGGTTAGCGAAAACCAAACGCATTCCATTTACCTCTGGGGTTATTTCTGTGAAGCAGATTTCTACTACACTTTGGCTAACTACAGGCTGTTACTCTATCCTTCGGAAGGTGTCAGTCTTGAAAACTTGCTTAAATACATAAATTAACATTACATTGCTTAAATCCAGGAGCAAAGTAACCTCTGAGGATAAGGGCTTAATATCCACAAYGAACAAGAAGAGAACTGGGTGTTTTCTTGCGTTTGCATTGTATACACAAAACATAGCTTGTGCAAAATTCTTAATTTTGTACAAATACTAATACAAAAAAAAAAAAAAGTCGCTTCATCCTCTGGGAGATTTTATGCCTCACCTTGATTACTCATTTCTTTTACAATTCGCTTCGGGAGAGCTGTCCTGCCTCAGAATTTTAAGACTATATACTTCAATAAACACAGTGCCACACAACTAAAGTCTTATCAAAATCATATGGGCTGATAGATCAGATTCACACCTTAACTCTACTGAGTGTGACCAAGGGAAGGGGAAGGTGTAGAAAACAGACAATCCTCTAACTCCTAGCCTTGACATGTAAATAAAGACATCTGAGGAGCACACAGGTTGGAAGCTGCAGTAACATTCTATCATAATTAGAAACATTTCAAGAGCCCTGTAATTTCCAATCAAAATTACAGTAATTTCCGATATACAAGCCATGATTCATGACAGAATTTTTACATTCCATGGGAGATTATAGTGGCCTGATGTATGACACACTGAGTACAGCACTAACATAAACAATTCAGTTTAATGTTTAAACAGCACTTGGTGTTTAGAATCCCACAATAAAAGAAACATATTATTGTAGAAATTATCACTTTGACAGTGATTGAAGGGTAGGCAGGCATGTGGCCTATAAAGCTATAATTTTTACAGTCCACAGCTTGAGTTTAATCATTTTGATAYAACATTTCCAAAATATCCCTTTACATGTTCCTTACAGCATATAACTTAAGAGACAACATCCTTTCTGTACAATGAAAAGGTGTAATCTCCAAAATGTGAACACCATAGATGTCAAAAGTTAAATAGTACTAGAAAGCAAAGAGGCAAAGAAATACTAAAGGCCCAAGAAACATTAGGCTAACTGATCATTACACCGMCTTTCACTGGAAGAATACTGCATTTTTCTATGAAGCCTTATTAGAAACGTAAAGGAAAGAAATGACTGAGTAGACTTAGCATTTCATCTAACATGAAAATTTAACATTGTAGTCATTGATGCCTTTAACAAGTCTTTCAAGTTTCATAAAACCATGGGTCTCATCTTTCCCATTTTTCTGACTTGCTTGGTACATTCTCACTTAGGTCATGGTTCCACACAGTCAGACTTCCTTACAAGACACCTAACTTGGGATAAGCATGAGCAGCAAGAGAAGACCTTGCTTGCTTAATTCCCTCTCCTGCCACTAAACTTGTCAGAAATATTTTGTTTGAAAARAAAAAAAAAAAAAAAAAAAGTAGTGAAGTAGTGCACTGCACGACAAGGGCTTAAGACTGATTATGCAACATATATGTGTGCACATGTACAGGTAACCAAGCAGCCTTTGTAGTCCCTAAAGATCAGACAAGTTTTCTCAGGTTTAACTGGGATGACTGCATTTTTTCTCGACTCAGATGTCGGCCCCACTTCCAGGACACATCCTTAGGAGCAGGTCCGTTTCACCGGGCTCCATTTCTAATAAACTGTTTTCACAAAAACCAACCCCTCAAGCATTCCTGGTTACAAGCCCATGCAATTGCAAAACACCACAGCCGCCAGATTAACTCTGTGGCAATATATACAGCTCTCACACAGCTTTTTCCTCATTCACACCRACTATGAATTTATGAAACGGGTGCWTTCTGAGCTGAACAAGACCTGCAAGCATACAAGAAACACCGATGGGGAAGAGAAGACCATAGCTCAGGAAGCCACTTCTCAACTGGGTCCAGTGAATGGCAACCATGCATTGTCTTTACACTCAACGCTAAGATCTAAGTCATGGTCCTGCTCTGTTGTGCTAACCCAGGCAATCATTACAGCTCACACAAAACCAGATCCAAAACAGATCTGGTGGGAACAGGGTGGGAAAAAAGCCGCCATGCCTGGGGAACCTTACCTGGCTTTTGGTTGCTGCAACCTTTGCGAACAGTGCTTGAGACACCTTAGCTCTCTTCATTTCCTGCTGAATCTCATCATAAATGGAAGCATTAATGTTCATGGAGTTATTTTCTGTTTTTCCATTCCTCTCTGTAGCAATAGTAGCAGTTTTGACCTAGAAAATATATTTTGAGACWTTTTTTTATTATGAAAAACAAGCTATTTTTCCTTTCTTCCCCTGCCCCCCAGTAGTCATCCCTTCCATTTTATTCCTTTTATTCAAATCTCTTCAGATAATTCTCCAGCATTTCAGAAACTCAGCACTGTAAGTTCCCCACAGCTCAGGCAAATGTGAAACCAGAATATTTAGCATATTGTAACAGGTGAAGGCAGCTGAACTGTGAATATTGTCAGATGACCACTGTGAATTTCAATGTCATGAAACAAGTTAGGTGGACACCTTTCAAACAGCCTTATAGAGACTTGTGAATCCTTACAGGAGTCCTCTGCTCTGCAAATTAAGAATAAATTGTAACTATAGCATAAAAGAATCTCAAAGGAAAATAAAAGCACAGGCATATCTTGATTCATGCCTTAGATCTAGTGCTTCAAATGCATGATAGTGTATAAAAGTTGCCATTTTAGATTTAAATTTCTCTTTAACAATCGTGTTGTCAGTTTAATTTTGAAGCCATTTTAAAAATGTCTATTTAAATATACTCAGTCACTAAATCAAGATAGGGCTTTCTTAAAACTATTAAGTACTGTATTTTATTTACATACAACAAATCTATTTTTAATATTTATTCTTCTTGCAGTCCCATTAAAGAAATAAAAAAGAATGAAAACATGACCAAATGATCACTCCACTGCTACTTTTATTTTCGCTGCATGTGCATGTGTGTTAAGGAAAACCAGAAAAATAGATCAGTGGTGGCATGAAGCACAGAATATTACCCTTTCCCTCATCACAAAGTTTCTGGAAATGATGGAATTGATGCTTCAGCACCAAGAAGCATGCCACCAAGGTTACAGTGCAGTTTCTGCAGTACACTTTGAGAAGGACAAAAAAATCAGCAGGAGTTTTGAGAATTTTCCAAGAATATCCCTTCAGTAGCCCCTCCATACATAACAGTTTTCTTTAGCAGCTCTGCAGGCAATTCTTGCCTGACAGTAGTGGACCTAGAGATGAAGGGGCAGACTGGATTTCTGCCAGGAATCCACAAGGTGATGATGCAAATTCCAGCTTTTTGATTTTGATTCAAACCTACTGATTCATACTGAAACTGCTGTGAGCTCCATTAATTTAGCCATTGAGAAGTTAGATGTATAGCCTAAATCACTCAGGCTACCTCTAAGGTTAACAGACAGAGCAAGGTACTTCTAGAGGGTGATTCAGCCTCTTCTCAGGGATGTGTCCAAAACCACAGTTTCACTATCAGTTTAATCCAAGGCAAGTCAGCACCTTCCTGTGCTCTGAAGCCCCTCAGGGTTCCAAGGGAAATGACGATGACAGGATAAATCATCTTTTAATCTCACTCTGCATGAGCTTTCATTTGTCATGGGATCTCATGTGTGAGTCAAAGGCTTTGGGTGAGAGACATACTTAAGTAAACCACCAGATCATTTTTTCCTTGAAATGTCATGCTTAATTCATGGTAAGTGCCTTCTATGGTACCTTTAAGATAAAATAAAATAGTGCAGAATCTGTGAGGGCATGACACTTTTGCTGAGCTCAATTGTCTATCAGATGTTGGAGGAGCAATGTTCCTACCTGCCTATCAGCTGCAAAGGGAAAAACCTCAGGGAGAACAAATCATGTAC
>NW_020455977.1:2189182-2202809 GCF_003342845.1 Nothoprocta perdicaria
GTCTATCATGTGACTTGTTTTCATTTAAAAATGTTCTGTAGCTTGTGGCAATTACCTGAAGAGCAAAGTGACACTTTATATATGATATAGTAGGTGATGGTAAAGCCTAGGMCAGCAGGAACTTTGGAGATGCCTGCCAACCAGGAGCACGAGGAGCCGCACCATGAACCACCATTCTTCAAGTGGAAATGCAGGGTGGGAGAATACATGCCTCATTCCGGGCAAATTAGCTTTGGGCAGCAAGAACAGGTGCATCTCCTGAATACCACGCAGCAAACCATTTGCAAATTCAAAATATGTGGCAATTTTATAACCTTTACATGAAAAGGGCCCACCAGAAGAAAACTGAYAACCAATGGCAATGTTGTATACCCCAGTACACTGCAATATAATACTGGAGATAGGTTGCCCTGCTTTAATGCGAAAGCTAAGCTATGCTAAATTAGAAAATTAAAAAGTAATGGTTTTGTGGTCAACACATCYTCTTGGACCACACGTTTAAGCTCCATCAGAGTTAATTCAATGATTCCAAATGAGGTTCTCCTAACTTGTAATCAATCTCTGATAGTCCTCAGGGGCACAAAAGAGAATGAAGATACGCAGCTAAAAGGTGAAATTCCACAGTATCTTTGGAGAAGGAAATGCTTTGGCGTCGTGATTCTGATTGAACAGTCTCTTCTACCACATGTATTTTTGCATGATGTATTTTTGATTGCTACTCAGCTTCAAAAAACCAGCCCCATGCTGTAGTGATACTTCTCAGACTACTTAACTGAACTGTGAACACCCAGGTTGTCAAAGTGTAAGTCTTGCACACAGTGTTGCTGATAATTTTTGACAYGCATCTTTGTCCAAACTTGTCAACGCTCAGTTCAATAAGGATATGCATTTAACTCAGGGGAATACTGAAAACACCCATCCTGGTAGGCAAAGCCTGGTAGGCAAATCTTATTTCTCTTTCTGCAGGTACAACACAATGCTCAACTTTGYAGCACCTATCACTAAGCCAGAAGAAAAATTCCTTCTGTTGATATTGAATAGGGAACTGAGCAAGAGAAAACTGCAATATCTTCAACAAAATACCAGACTAGGCCAAAGACCTTCAGGACAGTGAAATTTCTGAAGTTATAAAAAGAGTGACTTGGGGACTATTAAGAGTCGTTGTTCACAACCACACCCCCTCTCTCTCCAATTTTAGTAGTAGGCCAGGTATAAAAATTCTTCCCTAGCTTCCTAACAATTTCTTTTTAAAGATCAGGTATAGACGGTGGCTGGACTAGATGGACCATTGGCCTGCTCTGGTCTGATGAGTACCGTGTAATAACGCTAATTAACCTCCTGGAGGATATCTGTACAAAAGACTGTTTCATAATTGGTACACAGCAAGCAGCTATTCTGTTGTGCTGAACTTAGAATTGGGTTCAAGATAGAGGGTGTTTGAATCTGGGTTGGAAAAAACACCCTCCTCCTCAAAAAGAGCCCCAAAGAAACAAAACAAAACCAAAAAAATTGCAACTTATGGACTTGGGAGGAGGTGGAAAAAAGATTCATTTTGGAAAGAAAAAACACAACAAAACATATTCTCTCATCCCATCCACACTTAAACACAACCTCTCACCCCACCCACACTTATACCCACATTTTCTGTTTCGAAAAGAAACTACAGATCAGCTAAATTGTTTGCAAAAGAAACTGCATTTTGCTAATATTAACTGAGTAAGAGAGCAGGACTTTATACACTTATCACACTGAGCATTAGAGACTTGCTCGACCCTCCTCCTAGCACAGTCAATTTAGCMATTTAAAAATACTTGGAAAAAAAAATAACACATCTATCCCCTCCTGGCCTGCCCTCATAATTTATCCTCAAATAAGATTGATTGATCTAAGTAGTGCAAACTTGTGGATTCATTCCGGTCTCCCAAACAAAGGCCTGGCTGTTGTCGAACCAACCTGAGCGAGCTGTCACAAACACGGAAGCTCACCTTTCCCTCACTGAAACCAATACAAAAAAATCTCTTATAACACATTCTCACAAGTGCTGTTTTAGCTTGAGAACAAAAATCTTCTTTAATCCTGGTTTAGCTTTTAATATTACATCGTGCATTAAAATTCATAAAGTAGTTCATTCCAGGCAAAACAAACTACTTTTCAGTTCTGCTCTGCAAATAGCACAGGAGGTACAATAAATGCTGTTGCTTTCAGAACAGCTTTTATCAGGACAAGGTTTACTACTACATTATTACAGTGGCGCCTGGAAGTGCAGTTATAGTTAAGTGTCAGTGTTTCCATTAACTCTCCTCCATGGTGGTTTTTGCAGGGGGAGAGGGTTGCATTTAATATTTTGTTCATTTTGAGTTTCATTAAAATGTAATTTGGCACAAGGACTATCAACCTAAATCTCAGATTGTTGAGAGGCGCAGAAATACAAATTTTGCTGGTGGCTAAGTATGACTCATGTATATGTTTGAATTCTAGGACCCCACAGTGAAGTTTAGTGGGAGCTGGAGTTTATCCAGAGTCCCTGAATTGCAGATTCACTAGTTGTAAAAAGTAGCAAGGCAGTGGCCTCCTCAAGACCTGCCTTTCAAGAGTGACATCTGGGACCAGAGCTGAAACCGCTTTAGCAGGAACGAACCATGTTTTACCTGCAGACAGAGGCTGGCCAGGATTATATTTGGGAAAATGAAGGTTTTCTTAACCTGAGTATGCAGAACAATGACTCGTGCAAGGTTTCTGGATATTTCTTAAAATGTTGTCAAGATTATATTCTGCCTTTGACTTACATGCACTATCTTTTTACACAGGATGATAATGAGCCAAAAGAGTTAGCAGGAATYTTCTTTAGGGAACAGAGTTGTGGGGAGGGAATTCTCCTCCAGTTCTGCTAAAATGCAGAATATTTGCTCTCCTGAAAGGGAACAGCTGTAAGTGCAGAAAGGCCATCCCTGGTGGGCACCAAGGAAGCCCAGAACATGGTTTGACACTGAACAGTCCCTAAAGTTTCCCAGCACTGTCTCATTCCTATGCGACTTGCCCTCGGAATACCCAGAAAGGACCTCTGTGGTAAGCTAAAGATGTTGAATAAAATAAAAATAAATAAATGAAAAAACCCAGATGTGAATAGTAGAAATAGAACAAGAAAAGAGGTTTTTCTCTTCCCTCTAGGTTGGAGGAGTTGATCTGTGTCTCCATGCAGTACCTACCTGCTGGAGATGATGTTAACATTTACAAATTCCACTGTGCCAGGAAGAGTTTAGCACAGGGCTTCTGTCCCAGAGAAGAGGCAAGATGAACAGCATTAAGAGACAATTCTGGTACACGCTGTCCGCGTGTGGTCAGAGTGCTAGTGTGGAAGACAGCAACAGATTTCTACAGCTTGACCCACACATATCCTGATAGCTCAGGCATTAGAGGATAATGATTTCAATTAAAAAAAAAAAAAAAAAGAAGATTTTGCTTTTTTGTTTAAGGCAGAAAGAAACAGAGAAATACGGGGGACAAAGAACTTCTTAAAGGATTTCAAAAAAGAGCTGGAAACAATCCAGACACATTAGCTCAAGTAGCAACTAGCAAGAATGCTGTAAAAATGAGATAAATTCAACACAGTTCCTGCTAACTCAGGCACCAGGGTTTAGGCTTGGTGAGTCCCTACTATCCCACGAGACCTCCAAGGTCAGGCTTTCTGGTTTTATATGTATCAGTGTGTGGAATTTGCTCAGAACAAGCCCAGCCACTAAATAGTTAAGTCTGCTCTACTGTCTGGCCACCAGTTGGCAACACAAAAATGCAAAATAGATCCTTTTCAGGATGTTTATTTTCACATCCTTCCGAAACTGATAACTTGCAATTGCAAAATAAACCTTCATGTGTGGCATATTAGCTCCCATTTTTCATGGTTTCATAGTTTAATTGTTTCAAATATTGCATTAGTCTAAAGATTTAATGTTAAATATGTTGATATGTTGGCTCTTGTGTAAATTCTGTCGTCAGGATAAATGGCCTGTTTTGTCTTTCAGTAGTTACTGAATACTTATTGAGTGTCTTTCAATAGTTATTCAAAAGTTCACAGCTAAGCCAGAAAATACAATGTTGTATTCCTCTATAGCAATCTTTAAATTGCTTAGAATCAATTTYTAGTTCTAAGGATTTTAATAGTTTTATTTCCTTAGTATAAAATATTCAATAAAATGTAGGCATTTTGGAGAGTAGAGAGTATTACAGTATCACAATTAATAATTTTGCAGTAAGGTGACTATAAATTATTTCTCCTATCATTTGTAAAATTGTATTTGCTAGGGCAATTACTAAAATAATTTAGTTTTTATTTCTAGCATTAAGTATTGCACTTACATTACTAACATGGATATTTTAATTTTGAAAATTGGGATGCAGAACACTGAGTAGCAGTGCAAGTGCAGGATGATTCTGAAAACACATGAAAATGTCACACAGGATCCCAACCCAGAGGTTTCTACATACTGGTCTGCACAAATCCATGCACCAGTTAAAGCACGTATGCTTTAGAGCATGACAGACACCAAATAGAATTTTTTTTTTTTTTTTGCTATAGAACTTAAGTATTAGCCTATAAGGTTTCAGTTTTAACCTATTTTTTCCTGTTAAAAACAATCAAAACAAAATTGTATGCTTTTTCACTTTGGGCTGTCTCTTTTTATGTTATTAGGTTAACTGTACTCCTGATTCTAAAAAATTGCAATGTAAAGATATACAAGAATGCAGGAGAGAGATCTGTCCCTTCCCCAAATCCAGATTAGAGTATGCATGGCCTGTAAAAAACTGAGTTTCGCTTCCTTCCCGGGTGCAAGAGATCTATACAGTTTATGGTGTGAACTGAAACCAATTCAAAGACTACCTCTGACTTGACATTCTCCTGGATGGTCCTGTAATTACCTCTGTTCTTTAGCTGTGAAATTGCCCAAGACCACTCGAGACAGAGTGAGATGTTACCTTGGCAGAAAGAGATGAGGTAACCAGGAAGGGTTATTAGCCTTTGCTATGAGTCACCTGGACTGTGGGAGCTGGGAAACTCACATGTTATTTTAAATAGAGTTATCAGTATTTAACTATTTCTCACTAAAGCAGTACTATGTAAATAGAYTCCCATCCTTTATCTTGAATACTATCTATAGTGGATTTCCCAGACTAAACTCAGCTAATGATAACAAAACTAGACCATTAGCACAGCCTGTGGCCTTCTGCAAAAAAAAAAATCCTTCTCTCAAAAAAGTACTAGAGCAGGTCAGAAGTGATCTTCCGTCTTCCCTTTTCCTACATTTTTGTTATTTATTACCTTTAGTGTGGTCTTTAACAACCATTAGCTGCAGAAAATTTAGGAAAATAATCTGTGGGAATTTATAACATTCAGAACGAGTACAGTACATAGTCATAGGCACGTGCTTGAGCTCAGTTAGTCAGGGACTGCTCTATACTCCTATCATCACACAATTCCCACATCCTAAAACTTGTTTTTTTTTTTTTTTTTTTTTTTTTTTTTTTTTGCATATGAAATCTGGATTGTGCATACGGCATGTTTCCCATGTATCTCTATATGAGTTTGCTTTGTCCTTGCCACTCACAGCAGCATTTCTTCCTCATGGAAATCCTATGTGTTCCTATGGCTCACACCCATATTTTTCTATTTTTCATGCACCCTAAAGTGGCATAAATTTTCAAGATTCCTTGACAGATTGCAACGTTTTGTTTCTGGATTACAATCTGTCAAATCTTCTCATTTTTGGAGCATTAAGCAAATAGACTCACTAGGTTTTACAGAAATTTGAGTGAGGGCTGAATTAAGAGTTAATGAACATATCCCAATCTTCCAGAGCAATGGGTACAGCAAGGCTGATATGCTCCATCCAGCCACTGAATGGATGCCATTTGGACACAGAGGCGTAAATTAGAAGAGCATTGCAAGTTGTCAATGGCTTGACTTAGTGAAGGAAAGCTCAACATTTTTGGAGGGAATCTTCTCTGCTCTATTCCTTTAGTTGCCTCGATGATAATTTTTAAGGCAATRTGATATACTAAGTGATTCTTCTGCTTTCATTCCTATCCCGTTCAGTTATCCATATCCTTCAAATTCCTTAAAATTGTAACAYGAGAACAACATAAGAGCAGCAGAAAAAAAGAAAAAAGACTGTGCGTGGACTGTAATAYACAGAATTTATCTCAAAACTTAAAAATATATAGTAATGAGCTGCTATAATCATCCAAGACATTAATTTTGTGATATACACTGAAAATAATGATTCAATTAGCATTAAAAAAAAAAAAAAGTAGTAGCATTAATCACAGAATGGTTGAGGTTGGAAGGGACCTCTAGAGATCATCCAGTCCAACCCCCTGCTCCAGCAGGGACACCCAGAGCATGGGGCACAGGGCAGCATCCAGGCGGGTTTGGAAGATCTCCAGAGAAGGAGACTCCACAGCCTCCCTGGGCAGCCTGTGCCAGGTCACCCTCACAGGAAAGAAGTTCCTCCTCAATAGTTCTTCCTCCCTAATAGGCTAGGCTTTTTTTTTCCCAAGCAAAAAGGAAAGGGAGCACCACCCGGGAGGACCCCTGGAAAGCAGCAGAGCGCGCGTGGGAGGCACGGCGGGCGCTTTACTTGCGGAGGACGGCTCGGCGGCGTGCTGATGAGAGGCGCTGGGCCCATGGCAGAGGCTGCGTTCAGGCTCCTTTCCCTTTCGTCCTGGTAAATTCGATCTCGTTCGGCTTCCGGCAGCTGCAAGAAGTTCTGCATAGCCCGAAGGTTTACCAGCAAGGACTGCGAGGCAGTCTTGGGATCCTCTTCCTTGCGGAGGATTTCTGAGAGCAAGCCCTGCAGGGAAGGGGAGGAAAGCAAGGCTGCACAGTTAGCCTAGGGGAGCTTTCGTAAAACCGCGCTCTGCAAAGTCACCCCGAACCATTCCTTTTGATTCTTTCCCCTGCGTTTACGAGGAGAACCACCACATGCACTATTGGCTCCATGCAGGAGTATATTAATGACAATTTAGGTTGCAGAGCGCCTCAATTGTACTTTTAATTTTATTAAGCATCTGGTTTACATACAACCTAAACTCTGTCTGCGTAATTGGTCTCCTTTCTTTTACTGGCCCAACTTGCCATAAAATCTTTCACAGTCACTCGACATTCAGAGAAGTTAGGAGTAATGAAATTCATCTATTTAGAGGCACTAGCTTTTCTCAGGCTTCCTAGACAAAACAAAAGAACAAACATAGTAAACTTATTGAATTGGCTTTTCACATTTCCAGCAACTTAAACTGCATGAAAAAGAAGTGATATTTCAGAATTAATCGGAGACGATAAACAGATAGTGTTCCTAGAGCTCTGCTTAACTGATTCAGGTTTGTATTTTTTATATGGTAATACTCTGTGTTAAGAGAGAAATGTGACTCATTAACAAGACCAAACAAGACCTGTTTAACAGCAGGTGACAAAATTCATGGTTGGCAACTGACATTGAAGTCGAAATCCAGCAAACCCATCTATAGCCCTGTTAGAAAAGGTGTAGGTAGCAAATATTTTTTGACTTAAAGCTGCCAGGTATGTGGTGACGTCCTTTAACAGGCACCTGAAATACTACTTGGGGTTCGGGACAAGTGGTTGCAGGTTGACAAACTCTGCAAGGGAACAGCTGGCTGAGGAGGGTAAGTTTGGGAAGTTCTGACCGCTACTCTGCTGAATACTGCAGCAGGATTAATAATAATAATTTWAAAAAAATAACAAAACTCAAGTGGACAGATCACTGGCAGGAGAGGAGACTCTCCTGCCAACCCAATKTCAAGAGCAGAAAATATCCTTGCAAAATAGTCTGGCCCATACTGGCTGATATAAACCTTTCCCACATAGCGGGCAGCTTAAGGAAGTAGAAAAGGCTGTTTTTCCTTGCGTGACTTTCCCTCTCCTTCAGGGAAATACACAAGGGAAGCAGACGGTGGTATTTTTGTGGTGTTTGCCAGTATGAGCACTTCTGCAGGACAACCCTTGGTGGTTAAGAAAAGCCCCAACATAATGAGGCCCCTCTCCTCCTTGCTCACTGTCACGACGTGAAGCCTGAGGATGCGGACGCAGGAAGAAGGCAGAGATGCAGGATGCAGGGAGGCCGGTGGAAGGCAGGGAGGCTGTATTGATTTCCAGGAACTTTGAACCTTAAGGTCAGAGTAAATGTGTGGGTAACACACGGACACGGGTGCTGTGCGAGTTCCTCTGCGTCAAACACAACTTCAGTGCTAGTGCTTCAATTTTTTTGTGATCTATAAAATTCAGCTAAAGATTATGACAGAACRTGAAGCAGGAGAATCCCAGAGAGAAAGCTCCAGCCCTCACATCCTTTCTCAAAYTGACAGGCAGAGATTTACTGTTTATTTAACTGGACTTGAACTGATTCACCAAGATGCAACCCTTGGTGTGTTCTCTTGATACTGTACAGGCGAAATGCCCTCTTGCAAAGACATGATGAGCCCTCTCAGGCACAGGGAGCCCCTCGCTCTTCTGCCCTTTTATTCTTCTMTCACTGGAAATTTATTTTCTTAAGATATTACCAATTCTTCCTTTGGGGGGAAAAAAGTTCACATGTCATCACAATATAATTCATTACTAATTGCACAAAAATGTTCAATAAATATTATCAGCTCTTTCAAAAGCTAATTACGAATTCTTTAAAACTGGAGATAAACGAAGGCGCYTGCCAATACGAACACGAGCGCTGCYTGCCTGGCCCCCCGTTTGTCTCCTCTTTGAACGTAATCACCGATTCCAATAGATTTTATCAGCCTCCCAGAACTTCAAAGCTCCCAGAAGAAAAGCGCAATTTGCCCAAACCTCCCCAAAATATGCAGAGCATCCCTGAGCGCTGCCTGTCTCCCTTGCAGGGGGCTGAAGTCACATGTCCAGGTGGAAGATTATTTGCAAGCTCCTCCCATATGCCTGGATCCCTGCCAAGTAAGTTATAAGCAGACACATTTATCTACGTCGCTTAGTAGCAAGAGGAGAGCTGTCATGATAGTGTAATAGCACCTTTTTACCTTTTATTCAATAGTGATATGGATAGTGTGCTTTTTCTTAAATTACACTACGAAGAATTATATGAATACAGTGGCAATTTCTGTTATACTTAAGCAGGCAAATTTCTCTCTACCACATAATTTACAGAACTCAAATTCAATAAAACATTACATGATGGTCCATTACTGTTATCAATTTTGAATAATCCATCTTCATTTTTCATTTTACTGGAAAATGAAGTGTGCCAAAGACAAAATGGAAGGAGAAAAAAAAATGCCTGAGAAGGTGGTTGGTGTAAACTTAGATTTTGTTTTAAAATTAGAGAGAGCGGTTTTCTGCATCCAAGTGTTCTCCCTCAAAATAGCAACTGTCCAGACATTGCATGAGCACTGTCCTAAATACACACRAGTTTTCATATGTGAAAAAAGGGCACTTATGTGTGACTGAAACACAGCGTGTTCTGGTCAATAGWTTTTTGAACAAGAAGGCATGGGGGTGAAGGAGAAAGGATGGAGAAAAGCATGTGGCAGAAACACTGAGATCTAGACCAAAGTCCCGTGATGAAAGTCTGCCACTTGTGGGTAGCAGAAAAATGGCAACAGGCAGACGTGGCAAGAGCAGCCAAAGTGGCAAGAGCAGCGAAGTGGAGAGGACTGGACTCCGGTTAGTCTTTGTGAGACACCTTCCAGAGACCTGCACATTTTCCAAACTATTTTCCAAACTATTTTCCAAAATACCAAGCTGAAGCTAGGGCTAAGGAGAAATGATCCGAGAAGAGATGAAGAACACCTTGCCTATTTGTTTAGGTCTGGCTGAGGACTTTCTTCCCCCTCTATCCTCTAAATGATAATTAAAAAAAAAAAAAAAAAAAAAAACCTACAAGTAATTTTAACGCAATCCTTTCCTTTGGGCTGGGAGTAAGCAGAAACCTTTCTAGGCAACATTTTTCCCCCAGCCTCCCAAATTCTTGGAAAACAAAGCCAAATGCTGAATTAGCACTCTGAGCTGGTAAAATTCCCCCCATGCACCCCAAATTCCTACCGAATTCTGCATTCCTATAGAGGACTGGAAGGCTGTTGAATAGGACGTGCCAAGATCTTCAGCCACTCCAACGCCATTTTATTGCCAAAACATCAAGCTGCATCACTCCTGGTTTAAAATTCAGTCCCTTCCTTTAGTTTTATGCTGAAAATGAATCTCTTCCCTCATGTGGGACTATACCTAGAGATCATTTTTTTTGTGCAGAACTCCTAGCCAATCTCCGTGAGGTCTCCTGCCTTCCCAAGCTGATGGCATGATAGGCTCCCTGGACGCAGCTCAAATATGCTTATGACAGTTTCAAAAATGTCACTGTTAAGCCTGAGTTAGCTTTTTGTCTCAGAAAACAGTAGCTGAATTTAAACAAGCATTACCATTTGCTCTAGTTCCCAAAAAGGACAGCAGGTTTTACATCAATATTAGGAAATAACTTCTAAAATAGCATCATTTATTGAAGTGTTACCCTCATTTTTACTTCAATGTGATCCTTAAATAAATCTTTGAATAAGTTGTTATCAATTCTGAAGCACAGCAAGCCAAACAAATCTAGATGTTTTCATAGAAAAAAAAAAAAAAAACAGGCATCTATCTATACCTGTACCTATATGCATACCTTGGCTTCCGCCGTTGCTGTGGGTATAAATGTCAAGTTTTAGACTGGCAACAAACTCCTCTGGAACTGCTGGGGCTTCACTTGCCTATAAGCAGGCTGAGATAACCTCCTTTTTTTGCAAGAGCACGGCGAATATTCCTAAACTCCTACTCTTTTTCCTTTCTCCTCCCTACATTTGCTACAATAAATAAAAAGTATTGCAAGCACTTGAGGAGCTAACTGTAAATCCTAATATGATTAGCTAATATAAACTGTCAGATATGGTGATACTACTATGTTCTTTAAAGTAGATCTTGAATATTTTCAAAATATGTCAAATACATACAAACATACATATATTTGTGTGTGTATTGATATGTAATATATTTTCACTGGACTCTTTTAATAGGCACTTTTTTGGGTTTCCTCACAATTTGGGTCCTTTTGAACACATTTTATCAAAGTGTGTAACCACAATGTTTGTAGAAGAAACAAATTTTGAATGGATTTTAACAATTTTTTTTTTCATGTATGGTAATCAGGAGTCAGAATATACAGTAGGAATCTGGCCTAGTTCTGACATAGGAATCTGACCTAGGAATCTGATACTAGTCCTATCTCAAGGACGAGAGTCCTATCTCTTTATATGTTGGGTCATATAAATTCTGTGTCCAGTCAGAACCAATCATCCTTGTATTTTAAATACCAAATCACGTTTGTRCACAAAAGACAGATCAAAAACTGTATGTAAAACTAGCTGACAAAAACTGAACAAATGAATTTGGAGAGGGAAAGAAGTTGGGAGAAAACAAGCTGCTTTTTTGCTAGTAAATATCTAATGCATTATTTATTGTCTGAATTWTTTGTTCAGCTTTTTGCCCAGGTAGGATGACAGCCTGAGACGACAGTAACTTGAAGCAATTATTATCATTTCAATACTTAATATTATCAATAGTCAAAGTTGCAACAGGTAAGTGTGTTCAATTATTTACATAAATATCARATACTGGAGCTTAACTCCAGTAATAAGTATATACAGGAATAAGTAATTCCTGTATGAGTTATACATGCAACCCATGGAATAATGTATAAAAGACCTGCCTGGTTAAGAGGGAAGACACACATGCACACAGATGGACACACACACACAGAAATCACACCACGTCTGTACCTCCTCCTAGCTACAGGAGGATGTAAAAAAATTTAAGGCAACAATAATAATTCAAAATGATTACAAATGATTTGCTGCTGCAAACCTGGTGCAAGTGCATTTGAAATGGTTTCTATTGTGTAAGCTATGCAGGGAGAAACACCAATATTTCAAGAAAGGCCAAAACTGTAATTTCCTACTATATACTACAAGGGACAAACACTTGTTCCTTAAGTATTAATGTGAAAACTAAAGCCAATTTACTTACATATATTTAAAATACTTCTTATTAAGAATTATATTATATTTTCTGCTAAAACAGATTTTTTTTATTAATTTTGAGATCTTATTATATGCATTGGATATCCTGACATTTCTCCCATAACTTCTGCTTGATTAAATTCCATGCAACATGGCATTAAGTTAAATTCATAGAGCAGAATAAATTATAACAGGGTTAGCTTCTAAAACAGGTGTAAAAAATAACACATTTTAGTGTTACTTATCAGCTTTGCTAGGGCTAAAGCTTTTTTTCTGCACTGAAGAGCTGAAGTATACGCTCTGATGTGGACATTGACAATCTCAAAGTAACAAACTCCAAAACCACATGAAACACTGGAAAACCTAAAAATAATCTTTTTTTTTTTCAATTAAGGTCTTTTCAAAATGTACCTACGAGTTGTGGTGTTAAGATTTTCATGAGAAAATAATAAAAGTAAATGCAAGTAAGAATAAAAGACTATTTCAAGAGCACCCAAGATAGATAGCTTGATCTTCTGACAGCTTGGACAGAAGATCCATGCATGCATATGGTCACTATAACTGTCCCTCTACAACACAAAAGGCAATGTCTGGAGTTGCTTTGGAAAGGCAAGGAACTGTTCATTTGCCTTTCCAGCAAAGATGAAGCCATTCAAAACCATGGCAATTGGAAAGGAATGAGTGTACCTCCAAAGCCAGCAAGTACATCCACAAACYGGGTCACTGGAAATCCCTATAATGTTTCAACAGAGATACTGCCAGGAAATGTGCTCCTTCCACAGGAGCTAAGGGGCAGGGCAGAGATGARGAGAGAGACTTACAAGGTAAGAAATAATTTCCAGATTATTATTGGGAAAAAAAAGGGGGAAAAAAAAAGAAAAAAAAAAAGAAAAAAATAGAGAGAGAAAAAAAAACCCTCAGATTAAGGAAAAGAACAGTAAAAAACCACTGACCTGAGTTCGGTTAAAAGCCACACGTGCAAATACTGCCTGTGAGATTCCTGCTCGTTTCAGTTCGTCGCGGACCCACTGGTAGATTTCGGAAGACACCTCTGTGTTTGTTGAGACCTGCTGCTCCAACGGCTTGTTCATGGATCTACTGACAGGAGGAGGGTGGTTCAAGTACTGTTGGTTTAAGGACTGCTGGGCTAGAAGTCTGTTCACTGCATACTGCTGGTTCAGCAACTGGGCCATTACCAGCTGCTGATTGACCAGCTGAGGGCTAATGGGAGTAGATACAAGTCCAGGGTGCAGGTTTGGGAGCGGGGTCCGAACGGATGGTTGACTACCATGAGAAAGCTGAACAGGGGATGGAGGCTGTTCGGCTGTGTTCCCTGGGACTGGCTGCTGACCGAAGTTGACATGGTTGGCACCTTGTTGGGATAGTTCAGAAAGGCTATCCATCTCAACTACGGTGGAAAAGAAACATTGAAAAAGCCAACATAAGACTAGAGAGGTACTGGAAACCGTGCACTTCAGTTCCTCACAAAACATGCCAATAAAAATAAAGTATCACATTCATGTCCAAGCTCACTGTACCGTCCATCCTAGTTCAT